>NC_045432.1:40520090-40825886 GCF_902635505.1 Sarcophilus harrisii
GCCAAATTTCAGCCACAAACACATACACACAACATCCTACCTTCTGATTGTAAGAACAAGTACCATCAGAAGGAGGGAAATTTACCAACCAAATTTCAATCACAACCACCTGCTAACATACACATCCTATAAGAACAAGTGTCATCAGAAGGAGGCAAATTTACCAGCCAAGTTTTAGCCCAAACACATACACGCATACACCTCCCACCTTCTGATTGTAAGAAAAGTGTTATCAGTAGGATGGAAATTTAGCAGCCAACTTTCAGCCACAAACACATACACACATACACATCCTACCTTCTGATTGTAAGAACAAGTACCATCAGAAGGAGGGAAATTTACCAACCAAATTTCAATCACAACCACCTGCACACATACACATCCCATAAGAACAAGTGTCATCAGAAGGAGGGAAATTTACCAGCCAACTTTTAGCCCAAACACATACACATATCCACATCTCACCTTCTGATTGTAAGAAAAGTGTCATCAGGAGGATGGAAATTTACCAGCCAAATTTCACCCACAAACACATACATACATACACATCCCATCTTCTGATTGTAAGAACAAGTACCATCAGAAGAAGGAAATTTACCAACCAAATTTCAATCACAACCACCTGCACACATACACATCCCATAAGAACAAGTGTCATCAGAAGGAGGAAGTTACCAAATTTTAGCCCAAACACATACACATACACATCTCACCTTCTGATTGTAAGAAAAGTGTCATCAGGAGGATGGAAATTTACCAGCCAAATTTCACCCACAAACACATACATACATACACATCCCATCTTCTGATTGTAAGAACAAGTGTCATCAGAAGGAGGGAAATTTACCAACCAAATTTCAATCACAAACACATACACATACATATCCCGTAAGAACAAGTGTCATCAGAAGGAGAGAAATTTACCAGCCAAATTTTAGCCCAAATACATACACACATACACATCCTACCTTCTGATTGTAAGAACAAGTACCATCAGAAGGAGGGAAATTTACCAGCCAAATTTCAATCACAAACACATGCACACATACACATCCCAGAAGAAAAAGTGTCATCAGAAGGAGGGAAATTTACCAGCCAAATGTCAACCACAACCACATACCCAATATAGATCCCACCTTCTGATTGTAAGAACAAGTGTCATCAGAAGGAGGCAAATTTACCAGCCAAATGTCAACCACAACCACATACCCAATATAGATCCCACCTTCTGATTGTAAGAACAAATACCATCAGAAGGAGGGAAATTTGCCAACCAAATTTCAGCCACAAACACATACACAATACACATCCCACCTTCTTATTGTAAGAACAAGTGTCATCAGAAGGATGGAAATTTATCAGCCAAATTTCAGCCACAAACACATACACACATACACATCCTACCTTCTGATTGTAAGAACAAGTGTCATCAGAAGGAGGCAAATTTACCAGCCAAATTTTAACCCAAACACATACACACATACACCTCCCACCTTCTGATTGTAAGAAAAGTGTTATCAGTAGGATGGAAATTTAGCAGCCAACTTTCAGCCACAAACACATACACACATACACATCCTACCTTCTGATTGTAAGAACAAGTACCATCAGAAGGAGGGAAATTTACCAACCAAATTTCAATCACAACCACCTGCACACATACACATCCCATAAGAACAAGTGTCATCAGAAGGAGGCAAATTTACCAGCCAAGTTTTAGCCCAAACACATACACGCATACACCTCCCACCTTCTGATTGTAAGAAAAGTGTTATCAGTAGGATGGAAATTTAGCAGCCAACTTTCAGCCACAAACACATACACACATACACATCTCACCTTCTGATTGTAAGAACAAGTACCATCAGAAGGAGGGAAATTTACCAACCAAATTTCAATCACAACCACCTGCACACATACACATCCCATAAGAACAAGTGTCATCAGAAGGAGGGAAATTTACCAGCCAAATTTTAGCCCAAACACATACACATATCCACATCTCACCTTCTGATTGTAAGAAAAAGTGTCATCAGGAGGATGGAAATTTACCAGCCAAATTTCACCCACAAACACATACATACATACACATCCCATCTTCTGATTGTAAGAACAAGTACCATCAGAAGGAGGGAAATTTACCAACCAAATTTCAATCACAACCACCTGCACACATACACATCCCATAAGAACAAGTGTCATCAGAAGGAGGGAAATTTACCAGCCAAATTTTAGCCCAAACACATACACATATACACATCTCACCTTCTGATTGTAAGAAAAGTGTCATCAGGAGGATGGAAATTTACCAGCCAAATTTCACCCACAAACACATACATACATACACATCCCATCTTCTGATTGTAAGAACAAGTGTCATCAGAAGGAGGGAAATTTACCAACCAAATTTCAATCACAAACACATACACACATACACATCCCACCTTCTGATTGTAAGAAAAGTGTTATCAGTAGGATGGAAATTTACCAGCCAAATTTCAGCCACAAACACATACACACATACACATCCTACCTTCTGATTGTAAGAACAAGTACCATCAGAAGGAGGGAAATTTACCAACCAAATTTCAGCCACAAACACATACACAATACACATCCCACCTTCTGATTGTAAGAACAAGTACCATCAGAAGGAGGGAAATTTACCAACCAAATTTCAGCCACAAACACATACACAATACACATCCCACCTTCTTATTGTTAGAACAAGTGTCATCAGAAGGATGGAAATTTATCAGCCAAATTTCAATCACAACCACCTGCACACATACACATCCCATAAGAACAAGTGTCATCAGAAGGAGGGAAATTTACCAGCCAACTTTTAGCCCAAACACATACACATATCCACATCTCACCTTCTGATTGCAAGAAAAGTGTCATCAGGAGGATGGAAATTTACCAGCCAAACTTCACCCACAAACACATACATACATACACATCCCATCTTCTGATTATAAGAACAAGTACCATCAGAAGAAGGTAAATTTACCAACCAAATTTCAATCACAACCACTTGCACACCTACACATCCCATAAGAACAAGTGTCATCAGAAGGAGGGAAATTTACCAGCCAAATGTCAACCACAACCACATACCCAATATAGATCCCACCTTCTGATTGTAAGAACAAATACCATCAGAAGGAGGGAAATTTGCCAACCAAATTTCAGCCACAAACACATACACAATACACATCCCACCTTCTTATTGTAAGAACAAGTGTCATCAGAAGGATGGAAATTTATCAGCCAAATTTCAGCCACAAACACATACACACATACACATCCTACCTTCTGATTGTAAGAACAAGTGTCATCAGAAGGAGGCAAATTTACCAGCCAAATTTTAACCCAAACACATACACACATACACCTCCCACCTTCTGATTGTAAGAAAAGTGTTATCAGTAGGATGGAAATTTAGCAGCCAACTTTCAGCCACTAACACATACACACATACACATCCTACTTTCTGATTGTAAGAACAAGTACCATCAGAAGGAGGGAAATTTACCAACCAAATTTCAATCACAACCACCTGCACACATACACATCCCATAAGAACAAGTGTCATCAGAAGGAGGCAAATTTACCATACAAGTTTTAGCCCAAAACATAACATACACATCCTACCTTCTGATTGTAAGAAAAGTGTTATCAGTAGGATGGAAATTTAGCAGCCAACTTTCAGCCACAAACACATAACAATAAATCCTACCTTCTGATTTAAAACAAGTAATCGAAGGAAATTTAACAAATTTCAATCACAAACACATGCACACATACACATCCCAGAAGAACAAGTGTCATCAGAAGGAGGGAAATTTACCAAACTTTTACCCAAACACATACACATACATCCACCTTCTGATTTAAGAAAAGTGTCATCAGAAGGAGGGAAATTTACCAGCCAAATTTCACCCCACAAACATACATAATAAACATCCCATCTTCTGATTTTAAGAAAAGTACCATCAGAAGAAGGAAATTTAAACCAAATTTCAATCACAACCACCTGCACAAACATCCCATAAGAACAAGTGTCATCAGAAGGAGGGAAATTTACCCAAATTTTAGCCTAAAAACATAACAAATACAATCCACCTTCTGATTGTAAGAAAAGTGTTCAGGGGGATGGAAATTTACCACCAAATTTCAAACAAACACATACATACATACACATCCCATCTTCTGATTGTTTGAACAAGTGTCATCAGAAGGAGGGAAATTTACCAGCCAAGTTTTAGCCCAAACACATACACCTACACCCTCCCCCTTTATTGTAAGAAAAGTGTTATCAGTGGATGGAAATTTACAGCCAATTTCACCACAAACACATACACAATACATCCTACCTTCATTGTAAGAAAATCCATCAGAAGGAGGGAAATTTACCAACCAAATTTCAGCCACAAACAATACACAAACACACCTAAATTCCCTTTTTTAAGAAAAGTGTTAAAGGATGGAAATTTTGAAATTTCAATCACAACACCGCCAACAATCCCATAAGAACAAGTGCATCAGAAGGAGGGAAATTTACCAGCCAATTTTTAGCCCAAACACATACACAACCACTCTACCTTCTGATTTAAGAAAGTTCATGGGAGGAGGAAATTTCCACCAAATTCACCCACCACTCAACATACAATCCCAGAAAAAGCCCATCAGAAGAAGGGAAATTTCCAACCAAATTTTCAACACAACCATTCACACCTACAATAAAGAAAAGTGTATTAAAGGAGGGAATTTTGAAATTCAACCACAACCACATACCCAATAAATCCATTTCTGATTGTAAGAACAAATACCATCAGAAGGAGGGAAATTTGCCAACCAAATTTCAGCCACAAACCAACAAAACATTTCCCCCATAAGAAAAGTGTCATAGAAGGAGGAAATTTACAGAAATTTTTACCCAAAAACATACACAAACATCCACCTTCTGATTGAAGAAAAATGTCATCAGAAGGAGGAAATTTCACCAAATTTAACCCAAACACATACACACATACACCTCCCATTCTGATTGAAAAAAGTGTTATGAGGAGGAAATTTACACCAATTTGACAAAACATACAATAATCCTACCTTCTGATTGTAAGAACAAGTACATCAGAAGGAGGGAAATTTACCAACCAAATTTCAATCACAACCACCTGCACATATACACATCCCATAAGAACAATTGTCATAGAAGGAGGGAAATTTACCAGCCAATTTTGCCCAAACACAAACCATACCCTCCACCTTCTATTGTAAGAAAGTTTATCAGGGAGGATGGAAATTTACCAGCCAAATTTCACCAACAAACACATAATACAAATACAATCCCACTTCTATTGTAAGAAATGTCATCAGAAGAAGGGAAATTTACCAACCAAATTTCAATCACAACCACCTGCACACATACACATCCCATAAGAACAAGTGTCATCAGAAGGAGGGAAATTTACCAGCCAAATTTTAGCCCAAACACATACACATATACACATCTCACCTTCTGATTGTAAGAAAAGTGTCATCAGGAGGATGGAAATTTACCAGCCAAATTTCACCCACAAACACATACATACATACACATCCCATCTTCTGATTGTTTGAACAAGTGTCATCAGAAGGAGGGAAATTTACCAACCAAATTTCAATCACAAACACATACACGTACATATCCCGTAAGAACAAGTGTCATCAGAAGGGGAGAAATTTACCAGCCAAATTTTAGCCCAAATACATACACACATACACATCCTACCTTCTGATTGTAAGAGCAAGTACCATCAGAAGGAGGGAAATTTACCAGCCAAATTTCAATCACAAACACATGCACACATACACATCCCAGAAGAACAAGTGTCATCAGAAGGAGGGAAATTTACCAGCCAAATGTCAACCACAACCACATACACAATATAGATCCCACCTTCTGATTGTAAGAATAAATACCATCAGAAGGAGGAAATTTGCCAACCAAATTTCAGCCACAAACACATACACAATATACATCTCACCTTCTGATTGTAAGAACAAGTGTCATCAGAAGGATGGAAATTTATCAGCCAAATTTCAACCACAAACACATACACATATATACATCCCATCTTCTGATTGTAAGAACAAGTGTCATCAGAAGGAGGGAAATTTACCAGCCAAATTTTAGCCCAAATACATACACACATACACATCCTACCTTCTGATTGTAAGAGCAAGTACCATCAGAAGGAGGGAAATTTATCAGCCAAATTTCAACCACAAACACATACACATATATACATCCCATCTTCTGATTGTAAGAACAAGTGTCATCAGAAGGAGGGAAATTTACCAGCCAAATTTTAGCCCAAATACATACACACATACACATCCTACCTTCTGATTGTAAGAGCAAGTACCATCAGAAGGAGGGAAATTTACCAGCCAAATTTCAATCACAAACACATGCACACATACACATCCCATAAGAACAAGTGTCATCAGAAGGAGGGAAATTTACCAGCCAAATGTCAACCACAACCACATACACAATATAGATCCCACCTTCTGATTGTAAGAATAAATACCATCAGAAGGAGGGAAATTTGCCAACCAAATTTCAGCCACAAACACATACACAATATACATCTCACCTTCTGATTGTAAGAACAAGTGTCATCAGAAGGATGGAAATTTATCAGCCAAATTTCAACCACAAACACATACACATATATACATCCCATCTTCTGATTGTAAGAACAAGTGTCATCAGAAGGAGGGAAATTTACCAGCCAAATTTTAGCCCAAACACATACACATATACACATCTCAACTTCTGATTGTAAGAAAAGTGTCATCAATAGGATGGAAATTTAGCAGCCACATTTCAACCACAAACACATACACATATATACATCCCATCTTCTGATTGTAAGAACAAGTGTCATCAATAGGATGGAAATTTAGCAGCCAAATTTCAGCCACAAATACATCCATACATTCACATCTACCCTTCTGATTGTAAGAACAAGTACCATCAGAAGAAGGGAAATTTACCAGCCAAATTTGGACCTTCTTAAAAATTACTTTTTTATTTGAAACTTAAATACCAGCAAAGGAGCATTTTCATACATACAGCAGAATTCAAAAAGAAGATTCCATATGAAACCATGAATCTTCCTTTCATACCATTTGATTGTGTATATGAGGAACAAGTTTACATATTATATTCTGTTCTTTTAAACACATTTTTTGAGTCATCTCCTTTTCTTTCTGAGTGTGCTTTTCTTTTCTTCTGTGTATTTTTAAAAGTGTTTTTAAATGACCCACTCTTGGTAATCCCCTCTTCCCCAATTGCCCTCCTTTCCCTCTCCCCAATTAACTGAGAGAAAAAAAGGGGGAAAACCTCTTGTAACAAATAAGCTTTGTTAAATGAAACAGTCCACGAGGTGGCCTTGTCCAAAAATGTCTGGCTCTGCACCTAGTGTCCACCCCTCAGGAGCCCAGAGTAACGTGCCCCATCCTGGGTTCTCCAGATGGTAACTGAGCAAATTCTTGGCTGCACTCAAAGTGGGTTTTCGAACATCATCAGTTACTCTCCTGGTTTTGCTTTACTTTGCTTTCACTTGGCTTTGGTTCATATTACCCAGGATCCTCTGAAAGCATCTCTTTGGTCATTTCTTATGGCACAATAACATTCCATTATATCCTTATGCCACAGTTTGTCCAGCTAATCTCCAATGAGCAAAAACCTTTGCATAATTAGTGGAAGAGATATACTAAGCCTAGCCAAGGGCGATATTGTTTCCATTTGATCTAGGTGGTTTAGAGAGGTATCTTTTTCAATTCAGACTGCTCTCAAAATCAGGAATTGAAAAAAATCCCTCAGCTTATATAGAGCCAGTCCTTCCTGCTATATCACAAAGTATTAAACCATTATTATTACTTTTAATAGCAATGAAGCCTCTTCAGTCACATTGCTGTTACTCATTTAGTGCAAAAAGTACAATTGACTACATTTCCTTATTTCTTTAATTTTCTTTGTGAGAGAAGAGAGTTAATTTGTACTGCAAATAAATACAAGAAACCATCTTAAGATATGGTTTATTGGGGCAGCCAGGTGGTGCAGTGGATAGAGCACCAGCCCTGAAGTCAAGAGGACCTGAGTTCATTTCTGATCTCAGACGCTTAACACTTCCTAGCTGTGTGACCCTGGGCAAGTCACTTAACCCCAAGTGCCTCAGCAAAAAGCAAAAAAAAAAAAAACCCCAAAAATCGATATTGTTTATTTCATCTATCTCAAACTTTTACATTTTTGTATTTCCCAAGTACTCAATATGTCACTATATATTTTATTACATATACAATATTACATGCAGTTAAGAAATATATCGATATTTGGGACATGTGATCAAATTGTTTTTTTCATAGTGTATGAGTGAAAGATTTTGGAGTCCCTTGGATTAAGATGAATTACCATGTCACTCCCAGCTCTACATGTAATTCTCTGAGCCCTGTGAAGGAGATCCAAAAGATATTATCAACCTCATTTTATAGATGGAGAAGCTGAATTCGGAGAGATTAAAGAAGTTGTCCATGCTCGCACAGCTGACAAATGCCAGCGATTCAGAGGCCATTTTATCCAACCCCTGTATTTTACAAAAGCAGAAATTGAGGCTCAGACAGGGGAAAATAAAGTTAAGATCCTAGATCTAGCGCTTTATGGGACCATCAAGGCCACCTCATCTGATGTCCTCATTTTACAGATAAAGGAAACTGAGCACTAAGGAAGTGAGATGACTTCGCAACCTAGGTTTAGAATCCTGGATCTCAAGTCAGAAAAGATGGCTTAGAAGCCAGCAAGCCCACCTCCGGGATTTGGCCCAGGAGGAAAATGACTGCCCAAAGTCAGCTAGCACCTAGAGGCAGAGACCCCAAAAGCGGGTCCTGCGGCCAGAACCCAGGTCCTCCGACTCCTTGTCTTGGGCCCTTGCCACTGCACGGCAGCGTCTTCTCGCCCAGCTTTGGAGCCACCCACCGTCGGGCTCTTTGATTGCTAGCGTATCCTGGCATCCTGGGGATGGAGGGGGGGGGGAGGAGGGGAGGAGACCCATACAAAGTGCACCTGTTTAATTTCCAAAGTCTAAAGTGAGCCCCTGGCATGGTTTCTGCAGCTTAATATGTGTCAAATCCCTGTAATAATAATATGGGGCATCCCCATCTAATCATTAGAGAAAATTCCATTTTCTGTCAGCAAACACAATTTAAGCACTTAGCAGCTAAGCTTCTTAAGATTCATAGCTGACGAGGGAGTAATTAGGGTTAGATCTTAATGAATACACATGAACTCGGGGGCTCCTGCCAGGAAGAAAGGCTAAGTTAGTAAGTGGGAACTGCTTTTTGTTTTCATTCCAAATATTGTTCCCACATCTACTTGGAGGGAGTAGTGAGAACACTATTAAACAAATCCTTAACTTAGGTACTAATTACCACCAGGGCCATATTAATCACTTCCTTGTTTTCAACTTCCTCTGTCATTTCTAGAAAGCTGGAGCATTTCTTTGCCAACTCGGGAGGAAACACGTGGGGCCGTGGGGCCGGCCAGAAGTGTTAGCCAGCCAGCCAGATGGGTTCATTAGCTCTGGCATCCCGATGGCCCTTGGTATAATCCTGTGTGGCAAGTTGGAAGGCGGCAACTTCAGACTCTGCAGCTGTTTCCCCAGTAGGTTTGAGCTGGAAGGTGGAGCCACAGGCAGCAAATACCTGTTGGCCAGACGCCAAGATTATTAAGCAGTCCCCTCTAATTGCCTGCAATGTTCCAAATGTGGTACTTGGCACCCTGGGGAGATGGGGGGTGGGGGAGGAGGGCTAGCTCGGCAGAAGAATAAAGGGGGGGTGGTGTGGTACAATCGAAAGAGCCTGGGTTCGGAGGCGGAGGATCTGGGTTTGAGTCCCGGCTGGACGACTTCCTGTCTCTGTGAACCTGGACAACTCCCCGTGAACTTTGGGGGCCCGGTTTTTTCACCTTGAAAGTGAGGGGTTTGAACCTGATGGCTATTAATGTTTCTTCCGGCTTGAGCTTAGCTTTATTATGAAGCTGTCTGTGGGCTAGCTTGAGAACCGAGCATTGTTTCTAGAGGAAAATGCATTCAAAATTCCCATCAATTAGTTTTCAGACATGTTTTAGGAGCGTATGTTTGTAAATTGGGAACTGTCTGACTTAAACCCCAAACAAGTGGTACTGCTCGTTTTTTCCCTGTCGTCATCAAATTTGTATGCAACTTTCTACTTCTTGAGGAATTTCTTTTTTAAGTTTTATTTATGTCATTTGCTTTGACGCCCCATTCCTTCGTGGATACTCTTGTCTCTCCAGGAACTGGATACTCCTTTGTAACAAAAAGAACCGGTCATCTCACTGGCCAAGTCTCGACTGCATGCACCACATTGGGCACCTATAATTCCCCACCTCTTTTTTATAGCTTTATATTGACAGAACATATGCATGGGTAATTTCTCAACATTGTCCCTTGCACTCACTTCGATTCCATCTTTTCCCTTCCTTCCCTCTACACCCTCCCCTAGATGGCAGGCAGTCTCATACATGTTAAATATGTTAAAGTATATCTTAGATACAATATATGCATACATATTTATAGTTATCTTGTTGCATAAGAAAAATTAGATTTAGAAAGAAGGTAAAAATAACCTGGGAAGAAAAACAAAAACGCAAGCACTCATTTCCCAGAGTTCTGGGTGTAGCTGGTTCTGTTCATCACTGATCAGTTGGAACTGAATTGGATCTTCTCATTGTTGAAGAGGGCCACATCCATCAGAACTGATCATCATACAGTATCGTTGTTGAGGTATATGATGATCTCCTGGTCCTGCTCATTTCACTCAGCATCAGTTCACATCTCTCCAAGCCCCTCTGAAATCTTCCTGCTGATCATTTCTTATAGAATAATAATATTCCACAACATTCATATACCATAATTTATCCAGCCATTCTCCAATTGATGAGCATCCACTCAAATTCCAGTTTCTAGCCACTACAAAAAGAATTCCCCACCTCTTTATGGAGAATAACTTGGTTTTCATTGTGTGCTTTCAAATTTTTCCCTGTAGTTAATCGATTTGTTGTTGAGTTTTTTTTCAGTCACATCCAACTCTCTGTGACTTCATTTGGAGTTTTCTCCGCAAAGATCTTGGCTTGGTTTGCCATTTCCTTCTCCAGCTCATTTTTTGGTTTTGTTTTTTACTGATGAGAAAACCAAGACAAAGAGGATCAAGTGACTTGCTCAGACTCACACAGCTAATTCACGTCTAAGGCTAGATTTGAATTCCTGAAGAGGAGTCTTTCTGACTGCAAGTCCAGCGTGGGTTCCATCCAGTGCAGCGCCACTTGGCTGCTCTTAATGGGAGTTTAGCTACTCCTCAGTCTTTTCCCCATCTAGATTATTGTGAATCCATGTGTATCGTTTTCCTGGCTTTACTTACTTCGGTCTCTCTTGGTTCATGCAAGTGTTCTCGTGTTTCCCTAAATTCTTGAAAGTTGCCTTTTCTTACAAGAGGTTCATAGAGACTCCATTACATTCTTATTTGTTTGACTCTTCCCCCAATTGATGGGCACCTACTTTGTTTCCAGTTTGGGGGAATGCCAGTTCATTACTTTGGGTGTTGCCATGTTGGAGATAAACCTGGCTGCCCCCTCAACCCAAAACAGAGACTTTCCTTTGGCTTCCTATGGCTGTCCACACTTGCTAGATGGGGAGACAGTTGTTTGGTGACTGGGATCGGAACTGGAGACCCAAACCGGAGAGCCATCTGATGCCCAGTTTTTCATTTCAAGTGCGGCTCTTAAACTTCATGGCAGTGGGAGGTGGGGAGGCTAAAAGAGCCTACGAAACCGAACATTTCCAGCCTCTCCTTTTGGCAGGTAAAGCCCAGGTGAGCACAGATCATGTGCTTTGGAGTCACATACAAACAAAGGGTCCTGATTTGTAATCTTGCTTCCCTCTGGTCTACAGCAGGGGTTGGCCTTTTAGGGTCATTGTTCCTATCTGATTTGGGAATCTGGGGGCCTGCTGCACAGGTTGCAAGTGCAGCGTGTGGGTAGGTGATCAGCATTCATTGCACTGGAAGGAAACGTCTCTGTATCTGCCAGCCAACTGTGTGTGGAGGGGAAGTGGGGAGAACTTATCAGTGCCTTTTGAAAGAAAACTTTTGAGAAAGTGTGATCAGGGAAGGGGACCGCCCGGTAAACCTGCAGACGGGCAGAAATGATGCATGGTGGAAGGGCACTCGTGGGTTCTCAGGCAACGTATCCTAAGGAAATCATACCCTGTCCAAGTTGATCTGTTGTACATGTTCAGGAAAATCTTGGATCTTTCTTAAGGGAAAATAATAGGGGACATAGAGGGAAGAGGGCACTTATATGTAAATAGGGTGAGTGTGAGATTTGGAATTGGAGTACTCAGACTCTGTCACCTGCTCCCATTATACTATAAACTTTTCCCCCCTGAGGCAGTTGGGGTTAAGTGACTTGCTCAGGTTCATCCAGCTAGGAAGCTAAATGTCTGAGACCAAATTTGAAGTCAGGAGGACTTCAGGGCTGGTGCTGTCTCACCTAGCTGCGCCTTATACTAGAATCTCTTTGGGATTAGGGACCACCTTTCCTGAATCTCCAGTGCTTAGCATGGTATCTGGCATATGGGAGGTACTTAATAAATGCTTGTTGACTGACTCTGTGACCTTAGACAATGAATCTCTTTGGGGCTCAAGATCCTTCTGGGTAAAATAAAGAAATTGGACTTGACAATCTTTGAAGTCTAATTCTATGGTCTCATGTGTTTTTCCTCTCCATCTGAGAAGCAGTCTGGTGTGATGGAAGAGATCTGGGTTCAAATCTTGCCTCCTACACTTAGTAACTATGTGACCTTGGAGAAGTCATTCCACCTCATCTTCTGTAGCAAGACTAGGATGGCAGTGAGTGCTGGAGTGAAGTACCGGTCTCTTGAGTTATTGTGGGACTCAAATGAGAAGGGAAAACTCATTCTCAACATCAAATCAAACATATTTGAAAAGACGCTGAAAGCTGAGAGGGGGCAGATGGATTCCCATCCTACCAAGGACATTCGGGAAGTACTTTTTCAGGGAGCTGTGGGATGGGGAGTGGCAATGACTCCCCTCCCTGAGAATCTGTGGTACCCTGGTATTCCAAGATGTGTACAGTGAAAATCTTGTAAAGAAAAGAAGTTGTAGCAGCCTTTTGTTTTCTCTTGGCTATATTCCTTCATTCTTTAATTAGTCTATTACTTTTTGTTGTTTAAAAATTTTTTTTATTGATTCCTTTTGCTTTTATGACGATCATGTCTGGGCAGACTCTTCTGCAAATGAAGTCTCTCTTAAAACAAAGAACAATTTCCAAATGGTAGTTTGTACCCGTATTCCCCTACCTCTTTACTGAAAAAGAATGTTTCCTCATCTCTCCTCGATGACTGATTGTTCATTTTAGCATTCTTTACACTGTGCTAGGTAGGCGTCATATATTTTTCTGGTTCTGTTTCTTTCACTTCATCAGATTATACAAGTCTTCCTGTGTTTCTCTGAATTCATCAGATCATCAGTTTTAGAACCGGAAGCGCCCTGAGAGGCCATCTGGTCCAACACCTTCATTTCACAGAGGAGGAAACTGAGAACTAGGAAAGGGAAGGGACTGGCCCAAGGTCACTCAGCTAGGGTCAGAAATGGGATCTAAAACCAGGTCCTCTGACTTCCAAGCCAGTCGATGTCATATTTTACCACACTGCCTCTTTCCTCAAGCAGCGCAGCGATATCCCATTAAATTTACATAATACGATTTGTTTTGTCATTCTCCGATCAGTGCGCACCCACTTTGTTTATAGTTTCTTGTTTTATCTTGTCTTCACTTTACCGCAAAAACAAGGAACGGGCATATTTTGGTGTGTAATAGTTTCCTTCCTTTTTAAATAATATTTCCGAAAACTCCTTCTCTGATGGCATAGACATCTGCTTCTTCCTCAAGCACTTCTGTGCGACTTCTTAGAATCAATCGGCTCTCTTCGAGCACATAAGAAGGCAACGTGTTAATTATCCAGCTAAGGGAGTTTCACCAAGAGCAATATCTGAATTAGTCACCAGGTGGAGCTATGCTTGAGATAAAGTCTTGACCTTTTCAGTTACTCTAGGAAGCATGTATTCTATCAAGTTTTGGGCTAGGTGCTGAAGATAAACAAAGATAGACCTTAAAAGATCTCCCCCCTCAGGAGGTTTACACCCCAGTTGTGTTTACTTCTTCTTCTTCTTCTTCTTCTTTTTTTTTTTTTGTTTTCTTTAAAAAAAAATCTATGTCTTTTCTTTCCCCATCATAGTCATTTGCTGAAATGTGGCCACTCGAACCCTCTCTCATATCCAAGAAACACACTTACGCAGCTCACCGGGTCAGGTGGCCAAGTGAAAAGTGCAGAGAAGTCCGGCTGTCCCACTTAGATTCCAGTCACCGTACAAAAAGAGCACTGTGTTGAACAGTGGCCTCCAAATCCAAAAAGAAACTTGAGTATGTTCCTTCATGTAATCCAGATCAGCCCCCAAAAGAAGCAGAGATGGAGGACACTGAAGGCAGGAGCCTCGCCAAAGAAGCCAGCAAAAACTCTCCTAGATAGGCTGGAAGCCCCAGGGCAGGTAGGTGGGGAAGTCTGTAAGATGGGGCAATAAATCACAGCACAACTCTGAACTCAACTTCCTCAGGAACCTTGTGTGTATAAAAGGGTAGAGCGTACCCCATTGTGGGGGAAGATATTTTATACCACCTGATCTCACTGTAACACCTTAGTAAATTCTTTTTTTCTCAAAGTTAATGAAGTTTATCCGGTTGATAATGTAGCCTGCTACATCAGAGAGCTCAGGAACTATCCTTTTTGGAAGTTACAACCCCCTCAGCTCCTCTTGGGGACCTAGTCTGCCAATTTGAGTGGAATCTGGGGAGGTAACCCCAGAAAGGATGCTATGTACTTCTCAAATACTAATGAGTAGTATCCTTTTCTGTGTTGATGCCTTTTCCCTTTAACAGACTACAAATTCCCTGAAAGTAGAGGCTGGACTACCCTCATGTAGTACTAGCTGTGGGGCTTTGGGCAAGTCACTCAAGCACTCTGGGCCTCAGTTTACTTATCTTTAGAATGAGGGGTTTAGATCAGATGACCCCTGAAGTGCCTTCAGATTCGAAATCTAAGATTCTAAGTTCTAAATTTTTGTCTCCTCTGCTACATAATGTAACTTTTTATAAATATTAGATGAGATTTTGTTGGATGAATGAATGAGTTATTGGCAATGTTGGAATGAATTGCTTCTGTGCCCCTGCCTGGCAGCTCAATGGCATCATTATTACTGTTGTAGTTGTGGCTGGCCTAGCTCCTCTGGAAGCTCCTTCCTTGGCACTGAGGCTCTTCTTTGGTAGAATGAGGTGGTTGGACTAAATATCTGGTACTCAAAGTAGTCTTCCAGTTCTAATGTCTGATTGTTTTCAACAGGGCCTAGGCTACAGTTATGACTTCTCTAGTAATATGTCCAAGGCTAGACCTTAGTCTCAGCTCTAGACTTTCTTCCAGTGGATCTGATGGCAATGAGTGTTGGTTTTTCCATCAGCGATACAAATTGAAGTCTTTTGTGCCTGCCCATTCTGTGAGACTCCCTCTGTGGCCACCCATAAGATCTTCATGGGGGGGGGGTCTACCTACCCTTAGGGTTTTTTTTTACATCATGAAGATGCCAAAGGAGCAGGTACTCTCTGTTTGTTATTATTCTCCCGACCTATAACCTGTCATTAGTCCATAAGAAAAATCTTTTGATTTAGACCTGTCTACTGCCTAGTTCTCAGAGACAATAGCAGCAGTGGGGTGGAAGAAGGGCAGTTATTTTGACCAACGAGGGATTTTCATTCCATGCCTAGATATTTTTTACCGGTAGCCATGTGGCAAAGTGCAGGACCGGTGCCTCTGGCGGAAAAGGGTTTTGTTCTCCATGACCCCCAGCTAGAGCCTCGATACAATAATATTAATGACGGACACCGGGAAATATAGTTTGAAGGGTCTGATGAATCTCACAGGTTCCTCCAGTCAGCAATTGCCACATTTCTATAAGCCTGAAATTTGACAATGAGCTTATTGGCTCTAGGAGTTCTAGAGTTTCATCTAAATATACATTGTTAAATGGAATTAATTAAAAAATTATTTTCAGTTCCATATTTTCTCTTTTCTTTTACCTTTTACCCTACTCACTGAGAAGGCAAAAAAATTTGATCCTCATCATAAAAATGGTCATAATGCAATTAACCATTTAAGAGCTGCTATTTATCATTGGTTTACAGATCTTTCCATCCAATGTCTGATAAAAAACTACTATTCAAGACAGATAGGGAATTGAACAAATATCTGACCATGCACCATTCCCCTGGAGATGAGAGGTCAAAGGCTCTGACCAGACAATCTTCAAAAAAGCACATGCAAATAAATAATCTACAACTGTGTGATTCTTCCCAATTTCTCTTATAGATCTCTTGTTTGTCGCGAGTGTGTTCTCTTCATTAGACTGTCAGCTCTTTGAGAGCAGGAAATGGTTATTGCCTTTTTGGATCTCTGGTACATAGCATTTGGCACATAGTAGACATTTAATAAATGCTAGCTGACTGACTTACTGAAAAGAAAGATGTTCCAAATAGCTACTGATAAAATAAACGTAAATGAAAAGAGCTCTTAGCTTTCACTTCATACCATCAAATTGGAAAGGATGGAAAGGCAATGGCTGACAAAAGATTGGCCCCCAATACACTAATAATGTTACTGCAACGAATCCAGTTGTTTTGGGAAATAATATGTCATTGGATAAGAAAGTCACTGGTACTCTTGGAACCCTTATAGGCAAGCCATTTTCTTTTCCAAGGCTCTGCTTAAAGTTCCATTGTTTACTTCTTCTGACTTTTCTTCTCAAAATATTTGTGATTGTTCAATGTCTTCGTCTTCTAAGCAATAACTTGGGCCTCAGCTCCCAATTTGGGAGTCTGTGCCCTGGCCAGGTTCTGCTCCCTCCCCTGAACCAGTTGGGTGGGGTGGTCAGGACCCATTTGGTGCTGACCTTGCTTTCCTGCACTGGTAGGGCTGGCTTTCTGCTACGTGGAGAGCCTCCTGAACTTGATGCGCTGCTAGCTTTTAGGGATCTAGGTTAGTCAGTATTGTTGATTGTTTCTTAGCAGAGACTTGGATGGTCTATTTGCCCGCCGAGGCTTCTTCGATTAGGGCACTGCTTCTTCTGTGCTTCCTGGCACTGCCCAGGTCTGTTCACCTCCCTCCCCACCTCAGTTTTTCTAACCAGGATATTGCATCATCAGAACCCTGGGGACTTGCTGATCTGAGTGGTGCCATGGTCTACTGCCTCCCTTTCCCCAGTAGGGATGCTGCCTCTTCTGAGTCCCAAGTCCTTTTTTCTTTGGTTCAAGGTTCTGCAGTGGTCTTGCCTCCTTGGATTTTCCTGATCAGGGTGCTGGGGGAGGAAAATCTTCACAATGGGGGCTTCCAAGCCCTCTGTCTAGATTCTTGTCAGCATCTTTTCTGGGACCCCTTTTCCAGTGTGTCATCTTCTGATTCTGTCCTGGGTAGGAGAAAGGAATTAACTGAAATTTCTCTTCATATTTTGGGGCCGTTGTTTGGCCAGGTGCTCATTGTACATCGTAACTGGAGTCCAAGTGGGACAGCTGGGCTCCTCTCCACTTTTCATGGGGCCATATTATCTGGAAAGATGTTAAGTTGTTTTTCTTGGTCCCAAAGCCAGATTCAGTGGGTGGGCATCTATAAGTAAATGACTGTGATGGCTTCTTTCTTTCTTTCTTTTTTTTCCTTTTCTTTCTTTCTTTTATTGTGTTTTTTTTTTTAAGAGAAAAGGAGAAGGACAAAATACAATTGAATACAGAATATAAACTTTTTGAGAGGAAAGAATTTATTTTTTGCCCTTGTATCTGCAGCATGGTACCTAATACAGGGCAGGAGCCATCCCTAAGGTGTGAGCGCTGTTGAGCCCTTTTCAGGACTGTTCATTCCCTTTCGGTGTGTCTACCTTTACCCAATTCTCACTTGGGGCTCCAAGGAGCTGTAGCATATGCAACAATCATACCTAGTAAAATTGTCTCTAGTAAAATTGTGGATGGGGGAAACCAGATTGAAAGTGGCTGGCAGGCCTCAAACCTGTGAGTAAATTAGGGGGAATGTCTACCCCAAGCATGTGAAGACTTTTCCCAGTAGAGTGGGCGTATTAGAATAATTTATTCCAATGGCCATGAAGCGGGCACCGTGGAGCACTTAGAGCTCGATCAGATGTTGAAGACATCAAATCATCAAGACTCTTGTCTTGCCATTGAAGTTCTGTTACTACAGAAAAGAGAGTAACACTGGCAACTTTGTGCATCTGTCTCGCTTAAATCCAGTTCATATGTAGTCAAGACGTTGCCCAACATGATGTCATTGGTCCTCTTCAAAATGAAGCATGAAGTTCTAAAATTATTGAATGAAGTGCCTTATATTCTAAGCCTATTAAATTACAGAATAAGAAACAGAGATCTGAAGATGTAACGGACCAGACTTAGGTCCCAAAGGTTTAACAAAAAGGTTGGAACTACAGAATCAAGTTCATATGTGTTATAGCTCTCTTATCTGTTCCATCATCTGTTCCACCATTAACTACTCCCTGTCTCTGCCAGGTCTCTATTTCATAAGTGACCCTACAACTATATTTAAGACCTTAAAACTGTGCTCTTATTCCCTTTCCAACTTTCAATTTGTTTTTTAATTCCTTATCCTTAATTTGGATTTTTGTACAACATGCTATTTAAAAACAATAAAAAATATTTTTCCATAAAAAACAAAACAAAAGGAAGGATGAACAACAACAAATTGGAAAAAAAAAGTCATGGGGCGACCTAAAGCCTTCTTAATTTATAGAGATATGTAATGGGATATGCTTGAGAAGAGAACAATATTCCTATCAGGGATCGGCATCTTCAGAGACAATTCTCAGGGGGCCTCTTGGCCAATCCAGAAGAACTGACAACTTTTGGTCCAAATTTCTTCTCAAATGATGAGACGTAATGAGCCTTCTTACTTCTTTATCTGTATTGATGCTGGTCTACTATTTTTGACATTGGTTCTAGAGTCAGGACACCTGGAAATTTCTAGCATTGTTGATGAGATATTCATGAAAATCCTTCTTTCTTTACTTAATGAGCGAGAGCCGGAATATGGGTCGGAGTCATTAAAAGTGGGCACAATAGTAGGATGATGGTATCAGAGATCTTCACTGATGGACTTCTTTGGCATCTCATTGTTGTATGGAAGTGACATTGCTTTCTTGAGAGCTGTGTGCACAAAGCACCAGCCCTGACAGATCCTGCCAAGCTAGTAGGGCTTTGGGTGTGTGATGCCTAGAACTCTAACTCTTAGAAAGAAAGGGGAAAGAGCCTGAAGCCTCCCAAGCTGTGAGAGAAAGGCCAAAGGGTCATGAAGCCCAAATCCTGAAGCAGGTAGCTGAGGACTCTATCAGCTAGGACTTTCATGCATCTCTATCTCCATTTCTCTGGTGAAGAAACAAAGGTTCAGAGATGAGGGGACTTGCCCACAAGACACAGCCAGGAAGCGTTGGTCACTGGCCTTCACAAAACTCTTCTGGACGAGTCCGCTGCCCTTCCACGATAGCCCCCTGAAAGAGACTCTTCCGGGGAGCCAGGAGCATGCTTTTTCTCCACAGTTTGATCTCCAAGGTGAGGAACAGTCTCCAAAATTGTTCTGTTTGAATGTCAGCCCCTTGATAACAGGATCGGTTTGAATTTGGATTTATAGCCTCCAGCTTCAAGCTTAGTATCTGGCACATTTGTGGTTATCCAGTCTTGTTTGACTCTTGGTGACCCCCATTGGGGTTTTTCTCGGCAAAGATACTGGAGTAGTTAGCTATTTCCTTCTCTAGTCCATTTTACAGATGGAGAACTGGAGGAAGTGGCTTGTGGATGGTCACACAGCTAGCAAGCCCCTGAGACCAGACTGGACCTCAGGAAGATCTTCCTGAATCTAGATCTGTAACTCTATCCACTCTATCCTGGCTGTCCCGGCACGTAGAAGGTAGCTAATAAATGCTTGCTTATTATTAATTAAAGATAAATCCTAGTGCTTGGAGGTGTTCAGGTGAAAAAATAAGAGCAATAGTAATGATCGTTTTGAAAGCGTTTATATAGAGAAGACTGACTTTGGAGTCAGAAAGACCTGGGTCCAAGTTGATCTCTGACAGAGAATGGCTGTGTGATTCCGGACAAGTCACTCTCAGTGGTCTAGAGCAGGGCAAGCCCTTTTTGCTGAGGAATTTGTACACGAGCCTAAGTAAGTAGGAGTAGAAAACAGGGATACAAACCATTTATTGATAATAAGCCATAATTTCACACGCCCCACATTTAGACCCCATGTGGGAGTTCAAGTTTAAGAAGCTGGACTCCAGGCAATCTCCTAAGACTATATGGCCTCGAGAAGGTGCCGACCTCCATTGGTAGAGGGAGTCTGTTCGTGTGGGAGTTCCCTGTATGAATGGATGGCCAGCTCCAATCTCTGTCCCTGTCCCTCCAACTGAAGGACATTTTACATTTCATGTACTCTCAGGACCAGAAGTCTAGAGAAACCCGGAAGGTTTGCACAGCACTTAACATCCTTTACTCGATCTTTACTTAATCCTGTGAAGTGAGTGCTACAGAGCTTACCATTCTTCCAATTTTACAATGCTCAGAGAAGGTCTCTTGCCCAGGGTTCCATGCCCAGTACGTATGTGAGGGAGGTTACAGACTCGAGCTTCTCTGACTCGAAGACCAGCAATCCATCCGTTTTGCCGGAGATCCTCAAGCTTTTTGGTCTTCGGACTCATTTACACTATTCAAATTATTGAGGATTTCCCTTCCCCAAAGAGCTTTTTAATCAATATAGATTATACCTAATGATATTCACTGTATAAGAAATTAAAATGCCTTAATATTATGGGGACAATAGTTTTAACCTCACGGTCCCCTGAAAGGCTCTCAGGGGTTCCCCAAAAGGTTCTTGGGGACCCTGAAGGTCCTCAGACAAAACTTTGAGGACTGCTACACTATGCCTCATGCTACCTCAAATAAATTTTTGGCTGAGGCATTTGGTGTTAAGTGACTTGTCCAGGGTCACATACCTAGGAATTGTTAGGTATCTGAGGCCAAATTTGAACTCAGGTCCTCCTGACTTCAGGCCAGTGTTCTATTCACTTCGAGATCTAGCTGCCCCTACCTCAGATAATTAAAGGCAACTCTCATGTCCCCCTATCGGGATGTATCTTCTCCAGGCTAAGCACCCTTAGTTTCTTCACCTGATCTTAATTCCAGCCCTGTGTGTAGGGCATTCCGATATTATTATCCACATTTTATACATAAGGAAACCAAGGCCCAGAGAGTTCAAGTGACTTACGCATAGTCACTTCACCAGGAAGTAGCGGGTCTTGAACTCGGGCTTCACTCAGTGATAGCCGATAATAAAGTACATGGCTGTTTCCTATTTTAGACGTACTTCCTGACATGACTCTGGCTAGGCGAAATGGTGAATTTTCTCATTTTTCTGCCAGTCTTGTCATGCTGCTAAACTGACAGAGAATTCGAATGTGGCTATGGAGGACAAAGGAGAAAGTAGCGGTCATCCCTGGGAGACTGGGGACTCCATGATCGCCGGGCTTGCTTGCCGATCCTGGACGCTGGTATCTCTTCGGGCACCTTGGGTCAGGTGGGAGGCATTTCCCCAAGTTCGGTGATGGAAGATCTTCTGAAAGTGCTTTTCAAGCCCATTGTAAATTAAAATTGCAGATGCACACACATCATTATCGTAATTTGTTTTTCCATTACCAAGGAACGGCTGCGTGTGGGAGTCGGCATGTTAAATGCACGGCTGGGTTCAGGAGTAACATCTGCGATGATAAAATAAATTAAAAAACAAAACCAACAGCTACCAGAAACCCTCCTGGTTTCTTTGGATCCGTGATGAGCACGCCTCCGTTACCCTGTGTTTCCCCTCTTTTTCCTGGCAAGATCTCTCTGTGGAGGGGAGGCCCAGGTTGTTCTGTGGGGATCCCCTGGAGGGCACTTCCCTGCATGTTTAATGGTTGGTAAACTGACAGTTTTTGCACAGCGGGGAGTCCTGATGTGATTTGGCATTCACAGAACTGTTGATTGCAACTCAGGGACAAGAAAAGGTCAACCTGGCGCCCCAAATGGTTCCAGATCGTTTGAGGGTCTTCCCCTCTGCCCTGGCTTCTTGGGCCAGGTGTGAAGTGAAGGCCGGTTGTCCAGCTTAATCAGATCCCAGCTGAATAGAGGCCCCCGCCGTCTTAGCTCCTGCAAAATAACTTCCAAGAAGAAACGGTCCCAGGCTGGCCTTGGCACTCTGACCTGTAGCCAGTAATTCCAAAAACAGAAGATTCCCCCTGAGGGGGATGGGCTTGTCAGGAGAGCCCCGGTTTAAGATCTTTATGGGCTGAAATCTATGGCCTCTTCTCTGTACCATATTGCAAGCATGCTGGGAAGGAAAATGGCGGCATCTAAATCGGGTGATTTTGGGAAAGTACCAAACGTTTCTTTCCTTATCCAGAAATATGGTCAAAATATCAACGATTCGGAGTCATGGGGACCTCGGGGGGTCATCTCGTCTCCAGTCATTGTAGAGATAGTGGGATGATATTTATAAGGCGTGTCTGCCACATAGTAGGTGCTTAATAATTTCTTATTTCCTCTCTTTCTTGTAGAGGAGGGAACTGAGGCCCAGAGAAGTAGCATGACTTATTGACATAGGTGGGAGGTGGCAGAAGCAGGATTTGGAACCAGATTCTTTGACTTCCAGTCCATCGCTCTTGACTTGATCTTGAAAGTCCCCAAACTTTGGTGACAAGTAATGGCGCTCGGAGGTAAAAAAAAAAAAAAAAAAAAAAAAAAAAAAAAGAAAAAGAAAAAGAACAACAGTAACGTTTACATCTAGAGAGCTGACTTTGGCCTCAAGAAGTCCTACCTCTGACACATATTTAGGCTATGTGACCCGGGCAAGTTTTTACATGACCCTGGGGTAAAGTAATAATAAGTCATAATTTCACAACCTTCACATTTGGTTACGAGTCCCCATATGGAGTCACGAGCCACAGTGTAAGAAGCTGAGCTCTAGGCATCCCATCATCGAGAAAGTGTTGACCTGCATTAGTAAATAGAGTTTCCTCACCTGGGAGCTCCCTATTCCAGTATTCCCTATTCATGGCACAGTTCCGAAGCTTCTGTGATCCCAGGAGCATCCTTTCCTGAGATTATTCAGAATGCAATAATAGCTGACATGGCCATAACCCTTGAAGGACAATAAAATACTTTATATACACTGGCCCCATAAGGCAATGCAATAATCGTGGCTGCTTTTCAGATTGTGCTTTTAATGTCTATAGCAGGGAAGCGGCATGGTTCAGTGAATAAAGTGTGGGGCCTGTAGTCAGGAGGACCCGAGTTCAGATCTCAGCTGGGTAAGTCACTTCACCCTGTCTCCCTCAGTTTCCTCATTTGTAACATGAGCTGGGGAAGGAAATGGCAAACCGCTCCAGTATCTCAGCCAAGAAAACTTGAAAATGGGTCCCAAAGAGTGGAACACAATTGAAAAACGATCAGACGACAAGAATAAGCTCAAAAAGGGCTTCTGCGCATTAGCTCCTTGACAAAACTGTGAATGTAGGCTCTGTTATTAGCCCCATTTTACAAATGAGAAAACTGAAGTTTGGGAAGGTTAAGTGACTTGGCCAGAGTCGGCCAGCTGTGAAATAAATATCCGAGGCAAGATTCGGAACCGGGATTCCTTGACTCCTCGTGCAGCAGGGGCAAAGGGAGGGTTCAAGGTGCAGGAGGCTTCCAGGGATGGGAGCAGTGAGGAAAGTCAGG
This sequence comes from Sarcophilus harrisii, assembly GCF_902635505.1. Taxonomy (NCBI): domain Eukaryota; kingdom Metazoa; phylum Chordata; class Mammalia; order Dasyuromorphia; family Dasyuridae; genus Sarcophilus; species Sarcophilus harrisii. The sequence goes on from NC_045432.1 coordinate 40,544,101, forward strand.
GGCTTGGACTCCATCTGCAAGAAGAGGAGTCTGGAGAAGCCATCATCTTTCTAAATGGCCGGACTGGGGGCTGAGGACGTGGGGTCTCTGTGATTTATTACGCGGCAAAGTCAGAGTCTGTCTGCAATTTGTGAGTTGTGGCTCAGGGTGGACCAGAACAAGAAAACTCCCTCTCCTGGGTAGACCGTGTTTAGCCGTGGGGGTGAGGATCATGAAGTGGAAGGAAATCTCCAAAGAAGCCATCAGATGAATGAATGGGGGCTCCATTTAGAGGAGAATTTGGTTACTTGGTTTTCAATAGAATCCTTCTTAGAGGCAACAGGTTGGAGCATAGTGTGAACAGCCTAGCAAGGCGGCAAGAGATTCATTCCTAGATGCTGGGGAAGGGTGATGGGGTTGAAAGGGCACAGGGATCTGAGTTCAAATCTTGATTCCACCACATTTATATAGTGCCTACTATGTGTCAGGCACTGTGCTAAGCACTTTTTACAAATATCATCTCATTCGATCCTCAAACTAACCCCAGATAGTAGATGACATTATTATCTCCATTTTACAGGTAAAGAAACTGAGGCAAAGAGCAGTTAAGTGAATTGCCCAGGGTCACCACAGCTAATGTATGTGACAGATCGGGTCTTCCTAACTCCAGGTCCACCATGTGGGACTAATAATTCCTTTCACTATCTCCTTTCAGAGGGCCATGGGGAAGTTCAAACTTGATTCACCGTATATGCTAAGTAAGTGTTTACTCCATCCCATGAACTGGGGATATGGAGTTAAAGAAGTCACCACAAATTGCTTCACTGCTCTGAGCCTGTTTTCAGTGAGAGCCAAGAGCTGGAAGGGAGACCTTCGATGGCAATAGTCTGTAACCTGCTCATTTTGGGAGGGATGGAGCTACGGCTCAGAGAGATAGTGACCTAGCCAACGGCGCATCGATGGCAGACCCAGCATTCGAACTCAGGTCTTCTGACTTCAAATCAAGGGTTCTTTGCACTATACCTTGCAGGGGTCCTCAAACTTTTTAAATAGGGGGCCAGTTCACTGTCCCTCAGACTGTTTGAGGGCCGGACTATAGTAAAAACAAAAACTTTGTTTTGTGGGCCTTTAAATAAAGAAACTTCATAACCCTGGGTGAGGAGGATAATAGTCCTCAGCTGGCACATCTGGCTTACGGGCCATAGTTTGAGGACCTAGGCCTTATCGTGTTGGAAGATAGCCCTTTCTAGCTCTAAAACTATGGTCTTAAGGCCACAAGGGTTATCTCAGAATGCTTTCCTGGGTGCCAAGTGGCAGGGGTGAATAGGACAGTTAGACCTGCCCTGGACAGCTCCTGAAGCCAAATTTTGCTTAAACCACCCTATGGGAGAAACTCAAGCCAATTTTAAAATTTCACTTTGTAAGTACTTACAGAGGAAGGTGGGGTAGAGGGCCCATGTGGAAGGAGAAGATGGGGGTTGTTGCCTTAGAGGGATTTCCAGGCTTTCTGGGGGAGGGGGAAGGACAAAGCCTCACATGGGTAGGTCAGGCTGCCTGCAGTTAAGCACCCAAATGTACGGTTCAGTCTTTAAACGTCAGGGAGGTTAGTGAGCTGATGGAAAGATCAATGTGGGCTTGAGCAGGAAGAGGCCAGAAAAGTTTATTGGAAGCTCTCAATCAGCAATAATTAAGTGCCTACTATGTTCTAGCCACTATGCTAGTCCTGGAAGAGGTGCTTCTCTAAGAATCAAAAGGATCAAGGTATCTATGATTTCTCTCAGTTGAGAAAATGTTCTCCCCCAATGCAGATCGACACTGTTGTTGCCTAGAACACCAAGGGGCTATGTCACCTTCTCAGGAGTCCACGGTCACTCGATGTCTGAGGCTGGACTCAGAGCCAAGGGCTCTGGGACGCCAAGGCCCGTTGCCTCTGCTGCCAGGAGGCTGAGGTGCCAGCTGCCCTCCTCGTTCCGACTCAAGTTCACTGCTATTTTCTCTACTGGGCCAGCCGACATTCAGACAGCAGCCCAGTGGGTTTTCCAAAGCGCTTGATGGTCCAGTAGTTTCTCAGTTGAAGGCAGACTATAAGTTCCTACTTCTTTAACTCTGCATCCCCAGCTCATGGGCTAGAGTAAACACTTACTTAGTATGTAGTCAGTGAATCAAGTTTAAATTTCCCCATCTCCCTCTGAAAGGAGATGGTGAAAGGGATTGTTAGTTCCACATGGTGGACCTGGAGTTAGGAAGACCCGATCTGTCACATACACTAGCTGTGGCAACCCTGGGCAATTCATTTAACTGCTCTTTACCTCAGTGTCTTTACCTGTAAAATGGGGATAATAACACCATCTACTATCCAGGGTTATTTTGAGGATCGATGATATTTGTAAAAAGCGCTTAGCACATTGCCTGACACATAGTAGGCACTACATAAATGCTCATTCCCTCCATCCCCATTCGTACTCACACTTGAAGGAAGTGAGGCACTAAATAATTAAGTAATAAATAAGTAATAATAAAAATTAAGTAACAATTAAGTAATCCCAATGGTATAGTTAGCACTGGAGTCGGGATTTGAACCCAGGGATTAAGTGGGGTTGGAGAAGGCTTCTTGGAGAAGGTGGAATCTTCCTTGGGAAGAGCTCAGGGCAGCCAGGAGGCGCCCGTAACGAGGCAGAGCTCTCCAGACAAGGGGGATGACCAGAGAAAATACCCTGAGTCAGAAAACGGAGTAGCTTGTTCTTGAGGCAGGCAGGAGGCCAGGGCTAGGTTAGGAAAGAGCACCAGGGAGAGGATTCTATATTTGATTCTCCACGTGATAGGGAGACATTGGAGTTTATTGAGTAGGAGGGAAATAGGGAACCAGGACACTGAGATGCAGTTCAAAGAAATCTTGTATGGGGTTCTAGTTTCCATGCTCCATGGGGGTGGCTCAGGGTTTTTTAGAAAATACACCACCTCATAGGCAGAGAGGGTCCTGCTCAAGCTCCTTGACTTGGTCGACTCTCCTAGCTTTCTGTCTTGACAATCTGGTAGCCTTCTCGGAGGAGGGAGGAAGGGGAGATAGAATGATCTCCATATTTTTTTGGACTGGTCCATGAGACAGCTGGATATAACTTGAGAGATTACTAGTTTAAGCCCTTCATTTTACAGGTGAGGAAACTGAGACTCAGAGACTTTGCCAGGGTCACAGAAGCCAGTGTCCGAGGCAGGATCTTGGAAACCTAGCATTTTTTACATCACACCACATGGATGCTTTTGAGGTCAGTTGGGTGGGTGATTGGGGACCAGGTTCATTCTGGACCCAGATTTGTATTGGTGTCAGTGGAAGAGCTTCAGTGGAAGGGGTCCCTTGAAATTCTTACCTTCAGAGAGAGAGAGAGAAAGAGAGAGAGAGAGAAACAGAGAGAGAGAAAGAGAGAGAGAGAGAGAGAGAGAGAGAGAGAGAGAGAGAGCGAGCTAGAGAGCACACAAGTGCACTCCCGATGACTTTCTGGCCAACCTGGTGTGAGCATTTGTGGAAGGAGAGGGAAGGACCTTGCAGGGAGGCACGGCAAAGGCACCTCTACAGATCTCTGCAGCCTTGCCTCCACTTTCTAGGACTTTGAAGACTCAGAGGAAAAGAAAAGTCTAAGTGTCTGGGCCACAAATGCATTGCCGGAACTATACACAATTGAAATATGGTGTCAGAGGACCTGGGTTTGAATTCTAACTCCCTTAACTTTACCACCTTAGCAACCCTGTGTCCTTGGGCAATCCTTTCCCTCTGTGGACCTCAGTTTCCTCATCTGTAAAATGGAGATAACAATAGGATCTCCTTTACAGCTTTGTTGTGAGGATCAACTGAGATAACATGTAAAAGGTTTTGCAAACCTTAAAAAGGTATTGAAATGCGAGCTATTATCACCGTAATTATTTGTTGATGAAATAGTGGATAGAGCGCTGAATTTAGAATCAAGAGAAATGTTGTCCCAGCCTCTTGGTAGCTGGTGACGCTAGTCAAATCACTAAATGTCTCTGAACCCGTTTCTTAATTTGTAAAGTATGGGTGATAAAAATGGTGCTGCCCGTTCGGTCGTGTCCAACTGTTCGTGACCCGGTGGACTGCAGCACTCGGATGGTGTCCGTGGGATCTCCTTGGCAAAAATTCAGGAGTGGTTCGCCGATTCCTTGTCTGCTAAATAAAGGAAAACAAAGAGGTGAAATGACATGTCTGGAGTCCCACAGCTAGTGAGCGTCTGGGGTTTTTCCAAAACCCCAACTCTAGACTCAGTGCTCTATCTAGGACAGTGCTCCCTGGATGTCTCCAGAGTAACAGTTCTCCTCACCTAAAAGGGCTGTTTTGGATATTATATGGGAATGACCCTTCCCCGCCTTTTGTGGAGCACAAAAGTATCTGACGCTAACAGCTGCTTAGCTGCTCTCCCTCTTGTTTGTTGTTTGTTTTGCCATAGATGCCGTTGCCTTCTGCAACCCCAGATGAGCCTAATACCGAAGGTGCAGATTAGGTGCTGCCCGGGAGCACCCCCCTTTGGTTCTGGAGAGCTTGTGTGGAAATGTCATTACTGATTTTCATGGCAAAGAGCCCAGCTCGCCTCCCATTCCCCCATCTTGAGTTGAATAGCAAATGCAGAAACAGGTCCAAGATTGCTAATGAGCTGCCTCAGTCTTGTGCCAAACCGCTCGCTTGCTATCAGGGGAGAAACAATCCTATTGCCTGGCATCTGTCTGTAACGGTAGCCAAGGAGCGTTACAGCATGCGGGCACGATTGAAAATGACCTTAATTATGCTGAATGCATTTTTGGTAATGTGTCCATTTTTCCTCATCTTGCATGCTGATGGTAATAATAGCCTGAAAAATAAATCCAAATTGGGATTGAAATTTCAGTGAGGAGGATGCATGCGCGAGGGCCTTTAGGGGGCTGATGATGTGCACGTGGGGGCCAGTGAGTCAAGAAGCCGGGAGGAATTGGTAAAGTTTGGACCCGGTGTTTTGGAAATCAAACCTGGGCGAGGCGTGGGGCAGACTGGCCTTTACACCTCCAAGGGTCTGTGGCCTGCGTGCTGAGAATTTAAATCGACCTCTTCTGGAAAAGGAAGGAAAAATGGATTCTTGGGGGACAAAAGGTTCGCTTTCCCGACCGACTCTAGAACATCTTGGTGTGCGATGAAAATAATGGACGCAGACATTTCCAGATCATTTTTAAGTCTGCAAAGTACTTTGGGTAGGTTACCTTATGTGAGCCTCAAAACCCTGTGAAGTCGGGACCGTTGGTATTCTCATTCAGGGTCACAAAGCTAATAAATGGCAAAGGGGAGATTTGAAACCAAATCTTTCTAAGGACCCTAACCACTAGGCAATGTTGCCCAGCCCAGTGGCCCAGCCCTGCCCTTCCTGTAGCCTGTGTAATGATAACCTCTGGGACGAGCCAGTCCTAGTTTGCAGAGGCCCCTATCCCAGGGATTCCTCTTCCATGTTCCAGTGCTAAATGTGGGTCAGGAGGACCACTTTTCCAAAGATATCCATTTACCCAGAGCCTGACTTCTTTTTAGCCCATTATGACTTCTTCCTTCTTCCTTCTTCCTTTTTTTTTTTTTTTCTTTTTTTTGCTGAGGCATTTGGGGTCAAGTGACTTGCCCAGGCCAGTTTTGAACTCAGGTCCTCCTGACTTCAGGGCTGGTGCTCTATCTACTGTGCCACTTAGCTGTCCCCATTATGGTTTCTTGTGGTCTCTGCTCTTGAAGGTCACAGATCCAGAGGCAGCAGAATGCTATCGTTCCCTCTAGATTTCATCTTTGTGGAAGCAGAGCATCTCGGTTAGAATCTTAGCACTACTGTCTCCTGCTGGTGTGACTTTGGGTAAGTTACTTCCCTTTCCCTGGACCTCAGTTTCCTCTTCTGTAAAACGATAGTGTTGAAGTAGAGGGCCTCTGGGATCACTTTGAGCTCTAGATTTTGAATCCCATGATTCTAAGTGCTAACGGAGCTCAGGCCCTGAATGAATCACCTGCCGGACAATATCAGAAAATGTCACCCTGGTGACATTGAGTCCTCTTAGTGCTTAGAATAACAGGGCGAAAAGAGCCACACCTGGAAAAGAATTCCTTTCAGGGAATCTCCAAGAAGTGGGCATCCAGCCTGCGTTTGAAGCCCCCAGTGCAGGGGAGCCAACTTCCTCCCCGGGCCGCCATTCTACGTTGAGATGCTTCAGATTGTCATGCCATTTTTCCTCTTGTTGAACTGAAATTGGCCTCTGTAAGCTGTCCGCACTGGGCCGAGCTCTGAACTCTGGGGCCAATCGGGATGGGTCTGATCCCTCGTCCACACGTGGCCCTTCAGAGCCTTGAAGACAGCTCTCGTGTCCCCCGCTGAGTCTTCTCCTGTCCTGGTGAAACATTCCCTGCTCTCTCAATTGCTTCTCATATGGCACCATCTCAAGGCCCTTCACTGTCCCGGCTGCACCTTCCACCCCCACCACTCCCATCACCCCTTGCTCTTGCCCTGGAAGTTCTCCAGCGCCTTGTGTCTGTTGTAGAGCCCGGGCCAGGCCTTTGGAATTGCCTCTCAGCCCTTCTCAGAGATGCAGGGCATCCCCTTATCTGAAGTTCTTAGTGAAGGCCTCCAGTAAACATTAACCTGTTTACTGCACCCAGAGCACATGTTAGAGTCTGGGGCACAAGAGTTAAATAAGAAACACAGGCCACAAACAAACTTAATTGCATCTTTGTTCTTGGTTTTGTCATGGAGGCCCTTGTGAGCTAGTGGCCACTCGCACTGGAGAGTCAGCCCCCACCCCCACCCCCACCCCCCCCCCGGGCTCTGGGAAAATGGCCCGGGGCCAGCCAAGGTCACAAGAGTCCTGACAACTTGCCCAATGTGTTTACAGAGCTGTAGGTCTCTTCCCCTCATTTCCCTCTGTTTCTGTCTTTGTCTTTCCTTCTCTTATCTCTGTCTCTGTCTCTTTCCCTCTACTGTCTCTCTCTCTCTCTGTCTTTCTCTCTCCTTCTTCCTCTGTGTCTGTTTCTGTCTGTCTCTGTCTCTGTCTCTCTGTCTCTGTCTTTGTCTCTGCATCTTTCTCTCTTCCTCTCCTCCTCTATGTCTGTTCCTGTTTCTGTTTCTCTGTCTGTCTGTATCTGTCTCTTTCTCTGTCTCTCTCAACCTCTCTGTCTGTCTCTCTCCCTCTCCCCGTCTCTGAGTGTCTGTTTCTCTCTGTCTCTGTGTCTGTCTTTGCCTCTGCATTTGTATTTCTCTCTCTTTCTCTGTCTCTGTCTCTCTGTGTCTCTTTTTCTTTCGTTTTCCTTCTTTCTTTCTCTCCTTACTTTCTCTCTCTCTTTCTCTCTCTCTGTCTTTTCCCCTCCCCCTCTCCCTGCATCTCTCTCTCTCTTTCTGTCTGTCTGTCTCTCTCTGTCTGTTTCTCTTTGTCTCTGTGTCTGTCTTTGCCTCTATATCTGTATCTCTCTCTCTCTGTCTTTGTCTCTGTCTCTTTTTCTTTCTTTTTCCTTCTTTCTCTCTCTGTCTGTCTTTTTCTCTCCCTCTCTCCCTGCATATCTCTCTTCTTCTGTCTCTCTCTATGTCTGTGTCTGTTTCCCTGTCTCTGTCTCTCTGTCTCTGTCTTTGTCTCTGCATCTTTCTCTCTTCCTCTCCTCCTCTATGTCTGTTCCTGTTTCTGTTTCTCTGTCTGTCTGTATCTGTCTCTTTCTCTGTCTCTCTCAACCTCTCTGTCTGTCTCTCTCCCTCTCCCCGTCTCTGAGTGTCTGTTTCTCTCTGTCTCTGTGTCTGTCTTTGCCTCTGCATTTGTATTTCTCTCTCTTTCTCTGTCTCTGTCTCTCTGTGTCTCTTTTTCTTTCGTTTTCCTTCTTTCTTTCTCTCCTTACTTTCTCTCTCTCTTTCTCTCTCTCTGTCTTTTCCCCTCCCCCTCTCCCTGCATCTCTCTCTCTCTTTCTGTCTGTCTGTCTCTCTCTGTCTGTTTCTCTTTGTCTCTGTGTCTGTCTTTGCCTCTATATCTGTATCTCTCTCTCTCTCTGTCTTTGTCTCTGTCTCTTTTTCTTTCTTTTTCCTTCTTTCTCTCTCTGTCTGTCTTTTTCTCTCCCTCTCTCCCTGCATATCTCTCTTCTTCTGTCTCTCTCTATGTCTGTGTCTGTTTCCCTGTCTCTCTCTCTCTCTCTCTGTTTCTCTCTGTGTGTTTCTCTCTCCCTCTCCCCCTCTCTGTGACTGTTCCTTTGTCTCTGTCTCTATCTACCTCTTTCTCTCTCCCTGCATCTGTTTCTCTCCATCTGTCTCTGTGTCTCTCTTTGTCTAGGCATCTCTCTCTCCCTTTCCCTCCCTCTCTCCCTCCCTGCCTCTCTCTTCCTCCCTCCCTGCTTCCTTCCCTCCCTCTTTCCCTCTTTCTTTGTCTCTTTGTCTCTCTCTCGTTCTCTGTCTTTCTCTTCTCTCTGTCTGTCCTCTCTCTTTTCTGTCTCCTATCTCTCTGTCTCTGTCTCCCTCTCCTTCTCTCTGTGTGTCCGTGTCTGCTCCTCTCTGTCTCTCTCTCCACTAAGACCTTAAGATTTTTCCCCACAAACGATCATGACCTCTTTATCTGGTACTCATATAAGTTGATTGCCTTTAAAGTATAAACTGGTTTTAAAAATGGAAATAAAAGACTTTACATTTATCTCTATTGAATTTCATCCTATTGTATTTGACACAAAATGGTTCTGACTGGCCATCTATCGAATTCTTTCCAGAAAATGACATCTTGGGAGATGATTTCGAAATGTGACGGATGGTGTCTCTTAACTGTCTCCTAAAATGTAACTATTAATACCAGTAGCTCACATTTCTTTAGCACTTCCTAGCTTATAAAACATTTTTCCCTCAATGACCTCTGATGTAGATATTATTATACCCATTTTAAAGAGAACAAAACTGAGGCTGTCTTCCTTTCTTATTCCCTGTTTTGACTTTGTTTGGATCAAATTAAATTTTTTCTTTTTTTTCATAACCATAACTTTTTTATTTTTTGAAATACATGCAAAGATCGTTTTTGCCATTCATTGGACCAGATTATTTAATCTGTATTAAACCGATTCTGTATCTAATGTCTCGTTAGCTTGAGTGTTTGCTGGGGGAGCGGAGGGCCTTTGGAGAGACCTTGAATGGGGACTAAATAATCTATAAAGCTTGTTATTAAGGTGAATTTGGTATGTCAGGTCAGGGCCAGGGTTCAAATGATATATGAGTCACACGGGAACGATTGACAAAGGAAACCTGGAAAATCGCCTGGTTCAATGGATCCTCTTCTTTCATAGGGACGAGGCCGATGGGCCGCTTGGCAGCTCGGCCCCTAGGGTGGGCTGGCCCTTTTGGGTGGTACGATCCATTGGAATCGGCCAATGCTCTTTCCTCTGAAACCGAGGCTGGCTCCCTTTCTTATTCCCTGTTTTGACTTTCTTTGGGGCCAATTAAATTTTTTCCTTTTTTTTCATAACAATAACTTTTTGTTTTTTGAAATACATGCAAAGGTCATTTTTGCCGTTCATTGGCCCAGATTATTTAACCTGTATTAAACCGATTCTGTTTCTATACTTACCAGGCTGCTTTTCCCTGGGGAGAAGGGCTATATTAGCTCACACTAGTACAGTCTGGGTAAATAAATTAGTACTCTGGTTTGATCATGGAATGCCATAGCTGGGAGGGATCATAATCTAATTGCTTTAATTAAAGAAAGATTTATTAAGTACCTGTTATATCTAAGGAGAAAGCGGAGGAGGGGGAGAAAGAAATAGCTCCTGACCTCAAGGAATTTTCATTTTATTTATTTTTTTTTCATTTTATGGGGGTTGGGAGTGGAGGGAGGAGGAGGGAATCTTAATCCAGATTCTTCACTTTACTGCTGAGCAAATGAAGACCCAGGAAGCAGGAAGAAGTTACTAGCCAAGGTCACACAACATCTCTTCTCTCCTAGTCCACTTTTGTCTGGGGGCCTTAGGGTTGGGTCAGATAGAAGCAGCCCCAAAGCCCAGTTGGCCTCAAACTGAATGAAATGCAGTTCAGAACCTGCAAAGCTGAGGACCAGAGCATGGTCCCAGCTACTCGTACCCCTCAGGCCCGGCCTAGACAGCCAGCTAGTCTCTGTCTCTCTGTCTCTTCCTCCCTCCACCCCTTCCTCTTTCTCCTGCTCCCCTTTCCCGACCCTTCCTTTTTTCCCTCTCCCTCTCCCTTCCCCTTTCTTCTCCCCTCCTCTTCTCCTGTTCCCCATCCTACCATCTTAATAAGCAGAACTTATCCAGATGAGGATAAATCTGGTGGAAAAAACCCAGTCACGCAGTCTGCTTCTTTGGTATTATATGGGCACAGTTGTGGGAGAGCTTCTGGGCAGGCTTCTGGGAGGCTGACAGCCCTTGGGGGTCACTGAACGCTTTCCAGCACAGTGATTCGGAACCTTTGCTAGTAGCAGGACCCCTTTTGAATGGCAAAAACATTGCATGGAGCTCCATGTGAGAGTAACTGCACTGTTAGGAGCTGGTGATCGAGAAAATAAACGAGGAAAAAACCCCCCCAGACACACCTTCATTCAGGCCTTTAAATTAAATTTTTTTGATCCCATGAATTCATCAGTTCAGGGAACTCCTGGTGAGAAAATTCCTAGCCATGGGGACTTGCAGCCGCTCCTCCAGCCATATGGGTGCTGGGCTAGTTACTGGGAGTGCCGTGAGGTCAGGGTGACTTACCCAGGGACATTCTACTAGTTTATCTGCAAAAGAGACTTTGAATTCCTTCTTTCCGATTGCCAGGCCCCTTCTCTCGTCATGCTGACAGACTATCCCTCCCTTTGGATTTGATTAACCACACTAGCATCAATCTCGGGCAAACGTACCCTCTCTCACTTGAGCCCCACTTCTCTAAGAAGGCAATTGTGCAAGTATTGTAGTCCCCATTTTCCCAGATGAGGAAACTGAGATCAGAAAGGAGTCATTTTCCCAGGGGAACACAGCTAATAAGAGCTGGGAGTTGGATTTGAACCCGGGGCTTTGTGACCACAAATCTAATGTTCTTGCCACGATATTGTGTTGCTTCTCCTAATATATAGAATAATGTAAACTGTATTATTACATTATTAGTGTAAAATAATGTAATTGCATCTAGAGAAATCATGTTTGCTTTTATTTTTTAAAATTTGCATCTAGATTTAGAGCTTCTTGGTCCCTCTGCAAAAACTATATACACCGTTCCCCACCAGATGTCCTTGGCCCTTAGGTTGGCAAATAGAGCTCTATTGTCTTCTACTACTCTAGGTATCATGGGAGAAAATAGCTTCAAAATCGACTTTGGAGAGTATCCTCTTAATGCATCAGTGCTTTATAAAATGTTGATTTTATTTTTAACGCTTCTCCTTCCCACAGTGCCGATAACAAGCACGGTGTGTGTTAATAGCCGGCCTTCGTGAGTAGCTGCGCTTATCACTACCCTTCTTCTCCTCTCAAAAAGCCAAATGAATTTTCCGTGGTGTCCAGCTCTCTGGAGATAACGCTTTTCTGAACTAGCTGGCCTAGCTTTAAGATAATAGAAAAACAGCCTGATTCCAGGCCTATCCTTGAAGCCTTTAGTGTTTGGGAGGGCCTGCCAGAGATTGCCCTCTGCTGGCCTAGTCTTTGAGAAGCCAGGATCATCTACAACAGGGCTTCTTAAACTGTGGTTCACGACCCCAGTATGGTCTCTTGTAACTGAACGTGGGGGTCATAAAATCCGTAAATATTTGATGAGGATACCTATTTTATATAGCTATATCCCTGGGGTCACGTAAACATTTCTCAGGTGAAACAGGGTCACGAGTGGAAAAAGTTTAAGAAGCCTTGGTCTATAAAACAGGATGAGGTACCGGACAACTCTAGGGAAGGAACCTCATGATGAGATTCACAAAAACTATATGAACGGCCAGTGTGCTGATTATTGCAGTGGCCAACAAGCAAACAAAAAACAATCACCCCAGTCTATCCTGAAACAGGGACCGCACCTCCTTTACGTAGCGGCTCATTGACTTCGTTGCAGGAGGATTTTGTCGTTCTCTGTAGGCGTCTCTGTGTATGGGAAATCCAATGACTCAATTCTGAGGTATAATCTAGGGTTCCTTTGTATGAAAGCCTTGAGCACCACACTGCACGAAGTATTGCTATTCAACTGCTTCCCAAGTATTAGTCTATTCTTCCCAGCAAGTGCTGTGAGGGTGAGGTTAAACTTTTCACTTCTTCTATAAGTGTAAGACAAAAGTCAGGAGCTTCAGAAGCAGAAAGCAACAGGAAAAGGAGGAACTTGAGGCAGATGTCATCTGAGAGATGAAAGAAGAAGGACGACGACAAGGGATGAACAGAAGTATGGCCCAGGAGACAGCTGGGAAAGATAGAGAAATCATAAGACTACCGTATTGCAGCTTCCGTTATTTAAGGAGCATTTCTTTCCCCTAACTGGCAAGGGAATGTGTGGGAAACTGTTCTCCTTCGTGGCAGAAGGCGAGTGAGGATGATGGCATTTACTTAGTTATTCTGTCACAATTAAATGCTTTGCTATTTGATTTGTGGTTTATATCCTGGTCTCTTGGTAGAAAAGCTCTCACTAGAGCTTAAGCTATATTTGCATAACCATGATTACTCCCGTCCACTTCATACTGAACCTGGGATGCTATTGCATTCCAGAGTCACATGAGACTAATGTTATATTTGTGGGAAAACTTTCCAGTAATCAGAGCTGTCCCAAAGTTGAATGGTCTGCCTCAGGAAGTATTGGATTCTTCCTCACTGGAGGTATTCAAGAAAAGGCCGCATAATCATTTGTAAGAGCTGTTGAAAGGGGGAGACAGAGCCAAGATGGCAGAATAAAGGCAGGGACTTGTCTGAGCTGTCCCTCAATCCCCTCCAAATACCTTTTAATAATGGCTGTAAAAAATTCTAGAATGTCAGAACCCACAAAAAGATGGAGAGAAGCAATTTTCCAGCTCAAGAAAACTTAAAAGATCAGCAGGAAAAGTCTATTGCACCAGGGTGAGAGTGGAGCTCACTCTAGCATATGCTGAGCCAGCATAGTCCTGAGCCAGCATAGTCCTGAGCCCACAAACCAGGATTAGGCCTTGGGGCAATTGGATCAGCAGCAGCTGCTTTGGGAGATCTCAGCTGACACACAGTAAGGGGGTCAAACAACTGGTCAAAAGGAGATTATAGAGATCTCTTTGCTAGTACTGAGGCAGGACTCTGTTGCTTTGTTCATACCAAAATCTGGGTCCCAGTCCTGGCTGGCAGTCTCAAGATCGAGGAGGAGCACTAGCATGCTGGGTGACCACAGTGGAGTGGCAGGGACCTTCCTGACAGTTCCAGCACAGAAAAGAGTGCTTTTGGTTGTTTACAGACCAGAGGACAGGCCAGGTGAAGAAGAAACACAACTCTTCTTAGATCATACCAACTTGGAGGAACTGAAACTTGCAGCTCCCTAGAAGGATCTCTTAAGTAACAGGTTGGAAAAATGAGCAAAAGTTACAATGGTGGCAAGGAAGCTCAAAACACTCAGAAGAAGACAACAAAGTCAAAGCTCCTACATCTAAAGAAAAATGAGAATTGGTTGCTGCCATGGAAGAGCTCAAAAAGGATTTTGAAAATCAAATAAGAGAGGTAGAAGAAAAATTGGGAAGAGAAATGAGAGTGATGCAAAAGGAAGTGCAAGAAATTGTCTTAACAAGCAAAATTGTCCACACGGAGAAGCAAGTACAAAAGCTCACTGAAGAAAATAATTCCTTCAGAATTAGAATTGAGCAACTGGAATCTAATGACTTTGTGAGAAATCAAGAAACAAGCAAACAAAACCAAAAAAGCGAAAAAATAGAAGACAATGTGAAATATCTCATTGGAAAAATAACTGACCTGGAAAATAGATCCAGGAGAGAGAATTTTAAAATTATTGGACCCTCTGAAAGCCACAATGAAAAAAAGAACATCATTCAAGAAATTGTCAAAGAAAACTTCCCTGATATTCTAGAACCAGAGGGTAAAATAGAAATTTGAAGAATCTGCCAATCACTTCCTGAAAGAGATCCCCAAATGAAAACTCTGGGGAACAGTATAGCCAAATCCCAGAACTCCCACGTCAAGGAGAAAATAGAAGCAGTCAGAAAGAAACAATTTAAGTAGAGTGGGGCCACAGTCAGGATAACACAAGATTTAGCAGCTTCTATATTGAAGACTCAGAAAGCGTGGAGTATGATATTCCAGAGAACAAAGGAGCTAGGATTATACCCAAGAATCACCTACCTAGCAAAACTGAGTATAATTCTTCAGAGGTAAAGTTGGATAGTCAAAGAAGTAGAGGACTTTCAAGCATTCTTGATTAAAAGACTATGGCTGAACAGAAAATTTGACCTTCAAATACAAGACTCAAGAGAAGTAGTAAAAAATACTTACTAAGGTTAATCTGTTTACATTCCTACATGGGAAGATGATACTTGTAACTTATAAGAACTTTCTCATTATTACAGCAGTTAGAAAGACTGAAGGCACAGGTGTGAGTTGAATTGAAGAGATAATATCTAAAAAATAAAATTAAAGGGTCAGAGAGGAATGTACTGGGAGAAAGAGAAAGAGAGAAACTGAATAGCATAAATCATCTGCCATAAGAGAGAAAAAAACTTTTACAGTGGAAGGGAAGGGGGGAAGTGAAGGGGAGAGAGTAAATCTTAATCTCATCAGAATTGCTCAAAGAGGAAATAACGTACACACTCAAATGGATATAGAAATCTATCTTATCCCACAAGAAAGTAGGAGGGGAAGGGATATAAGAAAGGGGGAGGGTGATAGAAGGCCAGGGCAGAGTGGAGGAGGGGGTAGTCAAAAGCAAAACACTTTTAAGGAGAGACAAGGTGAAAGGAGAGAGAATAGAATAAAGGTGAGGGAGGGAGTTCAGTTAGCAAGAGTAGTTTTTTCCTCAATAGTATTTTATTTTTCCAAATACACGTAAAGATAGTTTTCAACATTTGTTTCTTTAAGACTTTGTGTTCCAGATTTTTCTTCCTCCCTCCCTTACCTCCCCCCTCCCCAAGACAGCAAGCAATCTGAGACAGGTTAAATGTGATCAAAAGAGAAGAATAGTTTTCGGGTGAAGTCATCGAAACTATTTATAATTATATGAAAAAAATGCTGTAACTCACTATTGATTGGTGAAACGCAAATGAAAACAATCCTGAAGTACCACCTCATATCTAGTAGGTTGACTAACAGGCCCGAAAAGGAAAATGACAAACGTCGGAAGGAATGTGGGCAAAATGAGATGTTAATGTACCATTGGTGGAATCATGAACTTATTCAGCCATTCTGGAGAGTAATTTGAAACTATACCCAAAGGGCTATAAAACCGCACATATCCTTTGATCTAGCAAACCGCTACTAGTTATTTATCCCCAAAGAGATTTTAAAAAAAGGAAAAAGGAAAAAATGGACCTATAGGTACAAAAATATTTATAGCAATTCTTTTCTGGTAGCAAAGAATTGGAAATCGAGGGGATGCCCATCTATTGGGGAATGGCTGAACAAATTGTGGTACGTGATTATAATGGAATCCTATTGTGTTGCAGTACAGTTTCTTATAAGAGATCATGAGCAGCAGGATGCTCTCAGAAAATCCTGGAAAGACTTCCATGAGTTCCTGTAAAGTGAAATGCACATAGTACAAAGTCACAGCAATATTATGAGATGATAAGCTGTGAATGACTTGGTTATTCCCAGAGTTCAGTGATTCAAGACAACTCTGAAGGACTTATGAAAAATGCTCCCCATCCAGCTGATTGTGTCTGAATACAGATGGAAGCATTCTTTTTAAACTTTATTTTTTCTTGAGTTTTTTTTTTTGGAGGGGGTCTATGTTTTCTTTCACAAC
This sequence comes from Sarcophilus harrisii, assembly GCF_902635505.1. Classification (NCBI taxonomy): domain Eukaryota; kingdom Metazoa; phylum Chordata; class Mammalia; order Dasyuromorphia; family Dasyuridae; genus Sarcophilus; species Sarcophilus harrisii. The sequence goes on from NC_045432.1 coordinate 40,559,973, forward strand.
ATGACTTTTATGGAAAAGTTTTTCATGATTTCACATGTACCTCCTCAATGGGGGTGAGGGGTGGAGGGAAGAAGGGAGAACATCTATAACTCAAAGTTTTAAAAACAAATGTTAAAATTTGTTTTTACATATAATTGGGGAAAAACAAAATGCTAAATAATGGGGGAAACAAAAGGAGTTGTTGAAAGGATACTGGTTCCAGCATGGGGTGGGTTAGGTGGCAGCTCCGGTACCTTTCAATTCTGAGATGTCATGATCCTGTGGTAATCACATGATTCGTGATAGTGCCTAGTACCCAGAAGGCACTGAGCAGAAATTTGAGGTGGTATGGTGTAGTGGTTGGAGCTTTGGATATTGGATCAGAAAACCTGGGTTCAAGCCCCAGCCCCGTCCCTGGCTGACTACCCACACTTTGGGCCGAGTGACTTTCCCTTTCTAGGTCTGTTTTCTCCTCAGTTAACTATCCTGCAGCTGTAGGTGGAGGGAGGAGGGAGGGCAGAGGCTCCAATGAGACAATGTGTGGGGAGGACTTGGAAAATTCCAAAACACTCTGAGAATATAAGAGCTGATTACCAAATGCCACCGGAAGACCTGGGAATTCTCAGTGCTGGGCCGGGTTTTCTATTCTGTGATTTGACTAAATCCCTTTTGTTGATTTCTTTTGGGAAAATAACAACATCCTGCCTAGGCTGTGAATAGCCAAGTGGCTGCTTGGAAAATTATCTCAACTTGATGATTTCATGACATTTTCACATGTGAAATTTGAGAGTGTATGTGTGTGTGTGTGTGTGTGTGTGTGTGTGTATTTGTATGAGTAAGGACACTGGGATGAGGAAGAAGGTACAATTCCAGAAGTTTCCTGCATTTATCTGCCATTCACAGCAGATGTAGAAGAAGAAGATGAGATTAACTCTCAAATGTAGAAGTTGTGTCATTGCAGTACTAGGAAATGGAGGCTGGGAGATGTTGAATCTTGGCTCTGCTGCTTACTATCTGGGCAATCTTGGACAATCCCTGGGTCTCAGTTTCCTCATCTGTAAAATGGAGGAGTTGGACCAGCTGACCTCTGAGGACCCTTCTAGTTCTAGAAGCCACGTGGCTAGATGACCTCTGGAGTCCCTTAATGTTCAAAATCGATCTCTCGTTGTTTCCCTTGCAGCCTTCCCCAACCCCTCCCTTACAGTATCTTGGAGCTAGAGCCCACTTACTCCATCACTCTTGTTTCTTGCAGATTGAAGCAATAGCTGGCACACAGTATGGGAATGAGAGTCAGAACCGGACTTGTGATTTCATTAGGATGGAGACTTCCGAGGTGGGAGCACTATCCAGGTGAGCACTTCCTCTATAACTCACAGTTTCAGAGAATTATTGAGAGCTTAAGGGATTTGTCCAAGGTCCCACAGCCAGTTGCTAGCCCGGTAGAACTTGCACCCATGTGTTTCTGGCTTTGAGGCTGGCTTTTAGAATAAGCACTTAAGAAATGTTGGTGATGGATAGTCAGAAATCAAGGTCTAAAGAGGGAAAGGAGCTTGTCCAAATTCAGAGACGACCAATACTCTAATTTGCGCCTCTGGCAATCTGGGATGCCAGCATTGGCTTATAATGTAATAATTACTGTTACTTCCCAGAACCTAAACGGGGTTCCTTCCCAACGATGGCCAGGGTCCCTTTCATTCACAAAAGCTCCCAAAGCAGCATCTGGTTTGGACGAAGTTATTGTCCATAGAAAATTACAGTGGGTGGGAATCATCAAAAGGCAAAAGGGAGAGTCTGAGTGGAAAGAACATCCAGGCAGAGCCAGCGTGAGTGAGGAGGCCAAGAGGAAGGGAGGGGAGAAGGAGGGAGCATGGGGGGGGGAACGGATGGCCCCCGCTGCATCTTATTCTGGGCTCTGGACCACAGTCGGGTGTGAGGGCCAGCTCTTTAGCCAGAAAGAAAACCTGAGCCGTGATTACTGAGGCCCTTGCCGTCCTCACTGACAGCACCATCTGGGATAAATCTGATGAATTAGAGCGGCAGCCACAGCCGCTACCGCCCCCACCTCGGAGCGGAAAGTTAATGGCAGAGGGAAAGAAAAAAGCAGGTAGGGCCCGTCTCGGACACCCGCTCATGCCTTGGCTTAATAAATGCCAGTTCCAAAGACTCCCTGTTCCCTGGGGCTGAGGATGCTCTGCTAGGCAGCCGAGTCCAACTAAATGTGTATCTTTTCGGATATCTTCCCGATCGTTTGCTTATGGGGAGAGTGTTACTAGTGCAGAATCGACAGCTCCAAGAGGCCAAACTGGACCCATTAAGAACTGATTAGAGGAGACGTACTCGGGTTCAGAGCTTTCTAATGTAATAAGGAGAGATGGAGTTCACAAACCAGGTCAGAATAATACTCCTTGTTGACTTGAAATTTGCAACAGATGTGTACCGATGGACTCTCCTGCAAACAGGAGCATAAAGAAAATAGACAGGGTTCATTCCTCCTGGCTACGGGAGCTAGCCAAGTAGAAACTCAGACAACTGCCTATAGTAGGAATCGATTTGATTCCCACTCTATATATCTGGGTAAACTTGACTAAGTCATTCGCTCATTCTCTGCCTCAATTTCCTGATCTGTAAAATGAGGATACCTTCCAGCTTTAAAGGTATAATCCCATGAAACAGGAAATTTGATCAAGTTTTTTAAAAATGGCAGAAATAAATGTGTTTTTCTTAGTTAGTTTTTCTGCATTCAGTCTTTCTCAAGTGTGACATGATTCCCAAAAGTTTTTCCAAAGGAGCATGAACACTGGCAGGTTCTCCTAAATTAAAAAAGCTTTGAATATAAGCCCGGGAGGGACAATGTGCCCTGTCTTGAGGATTAGCCAAGCCGAGTGCAGAGGGTCTCATCAGCAGGCCACAGGCTGCAAGAGGATGTATTTTTCAGTCACTAATTCATAACATCCAGCAATTGGGGCTTCTTAACTGCTTTTGTTTCCTGGGCCCCTCTGGGAGTTCAGTGAAACTTAGGAACACCATCTTTAGGAAAAGGGTTTTCAATGGACAAAATAAAATAGATAGGATTACAAAGGATACCAAGGCTTAGTGAAAATAAAGATGGACGTGAACTTGGATTTTTCCATCGCCCCTCCCCCAGATCTGTCCCAGATCCCAAGTTAAAAATCCTTGCTATGGATTTAAGGAGCAGTGGGGCTACAGTTTGCACCGGTGAAGAAAGTGCCCACACCGATGAAATCCCAGATTCTCCAGCGACTGAAGTGAGCCGTTGGTCGTTTTTGTGACCAATTACCTGACTCGTCGTAGGCTGCAGAGTTGCTGGGGTAAAAAACTGCATTTCTGATCACTTTACAGCTGAAAAGCCCAAGGGAAGCCGAACAGCTGTTCCCAGCTGGTAATTGGAGCATTTGCTGGTACCCTTGACTCCATAGAGAAACCAGATCCCCAGCTAGGGCAGGATTACTGGGGCTTTTTCTGGTGTGCTAAGATTTAGAGTACTCTCTTCCCAAAGATTTAGGTAAGACTCTAGTCAAAATGGGAAGCTGCCGGAAAGCAGCTTCCTTCCTCTGATTCCTAGGTGCCATAGGCACCCTTGGCTGGTCCCCCTCCGTGCTCTGTCTCCACCAACATTGAGTCCACATTTTATGTTGTTTGTGCTGAGTACAAAAATGGCTATAAATGGTGCTGTGAGAAACTTGACCAAATGACTGTGTGTGTGTGTGTGTGTGTGTGTGTGTTTATATGTTACGTGGCTCTGCAGTGGATAGAGTGTCAGGATTGGTGTCAGGAATACTCATGTTTCTGAGTGCAAATCTGATCTCAGATCCTTGCTAGCTATGTGACCCTGGACAAGTCACTTCACCCTGTTTGCCTCAGTTTCCTTATTTGTAAAATGACCTGGAGAAGGAAATGGCAGACTACTCTAGCATCTCTCCCAAGAAAACCCTTAAATAGGTTAAGAACAGTAAAGGGATCCGGCAGTGTAACTGCTGATTATTTCCTAATTGTCACGTCTAAGGTTACTTGATGGTTACTCCCTATGCCAGTGCTGGCCTGCAGGAGCAGCAGACCCTCTCGATGGACGTTGGTTCTTTCATTGCTAGTTTGACCAGGCCCAACTGGCACAGGCAGGAAAGGTGGCTGCCTTCTCTGTGGCATCCTACGGGCATTGTGGGCTCTGTTCCTACTGACACCAAGATTCTGGTTCCTTCTGTCACAGGATCGTCAGCTCATGGGACACTAGCCTTTCACAGGACCTTAGAGTAACCAAAAGAAAGTCAAGGACGGCAGTGTGGAAAGCAGGGGACCTGGGTTCGGGTCTCGGCTCTGGCACCAGCCCTTTCATTTTATGGATGAGAAAACTGAGGCCTGCAGAAGGAAAAATGATTTTCCCGGTGTCACACAGCTAGAAGGAAGTGACAGCTGGGACCCAAGCTTAAATCTTCTCAACTCTAAATCTGGGGTTCTTTTTCCTATGCCGTATAATTTAAGAACAACAACCCCCCCAAAAAATCAGGCTTCCTTTTAAAATAAACAATAAGCCAGGAATAATATGCCTGCATTGTTTTTTTCCTGCCAAGTGGAAAATAAGAAAATCTGGGCACCTTAAATGATCATTGATTTTTACCGCCTTGTAATAGCTCTGAGCTTGAGCTCAGTAGGAGGCCCTCCTTGGGGCCTGTTAGTTTTTCTTCCTTCCCTCCCTCCTCTCTCAGCTATCTCCTTAGTTACTATTAAATAGTATGCATGCTGTGACTAGCTCCTAACCTTCAAAATATTCTCCTGGTCTTGGAATGATTTGTTTGTTTCTACTGTCTATACTTTGAAAAATATCTATCTCCTGAGACACAAAGAAGCGGCTTTCAAAATCCCCTCCCTCCCCATAATCAGAAACGATGAAAATCTGTTTCAAATCACTAATAAGAAATGCAAATGAAAACAACTCAGAGGGCGATTCCACGTCACACCGTCAGATCCACAAAGATGATAAATGATGGAAATAATCAAGGTTGTTGGGGATTGTGGGATGACAAGCATATTAACATGCTGCCGGTAGAACTGTGAATGGGCTCAACTGTTCTAGAAAGCAATTTGGAATTAGTCAAAAGCGCCATTAACAGTACAGTGGATAGTGGGGGACCCGGAGCTGAGAAGCCCCAAGTTCCAGCACAGACTTAGATATCTACGTAACTGGGCAAGTCACTTAACTTTTATCTGTCTCAGTGTCCTCGTCCATAAAATGGGGATAATAATAATACCTACTTCTCAGGATTGTTATGAGGATCAAATGACGTATTGGTACTTCTCAGATCTTAAAAGTAGCACATAAAGCTTGGCTATTATCAGTCATGTGTCCTGATCAAGTCAAAGACAGAATTAAAGGGCCCGTGGGCACCCACGTATTTGTGGCCACGCTTTTTGTAGTGGCTAAGTCCAGTGGCAGGACAGAAGTCAGGACGGCCCAGGATGCAGTGGATGGCCTTGGCGGTTCTGATGTCCCACCAAGCTCTAAGCGCTCCACGGGGTCTGCTTCAGCCCCTTCCGTGGTTGTTGGTCCATATTGTTCTCAAATGCCCAGTTTGCCAGGGAAAGTCTTCACGTGCTTGGGCACCAGAGGTGCCGGTCCTCCCCAAATACCCTTTAACCCAGAAGCCAAACAGATGCCTATCGATCGGGGAGTTGCTGAACAAATTGGGGTATATGGAAGTAATTGAATAATTTTGCATTATGAGAAATTAACAGTATGAAGATTTAAGAGGAAAATAGGAAAACTTGCATAGGCTGATATCAAGTTAGAACCAAGAGGTCACTAGACACAATTATTGCTGTGATATAAACACACACACATACAAAGACCTACCCCAAAGGCCGCAGACCAAGACTGTGATGGCCACTCTCGGGTCTGGAGAAATAAGACAATGAAATACACACTCCACTCCCTGTGTGGAGACAGGGACCCAGGTGCAGAATCCAACTTCTCCTGGTCTGAGAGGCCCCCCCTTGGTTGTTATGCTCAATAGGGTGTCTTTGTTGCTAGGGAGCAAGGTGGGGGCGGGACCGGGAAGTGATTATGGAGCAAAATACGTCAATAAATTGTTTAGAAACCTCAAAAAGCCACCCTCGGTATAGCTCCACATCCCCTCCCTCCCTGCCCCCCAATCTCACAAGGCCCCATTATGATTACAATTGTCTTCTAGGGTCTGGCAGATTCAGGAAGTCTTTCTGACATACTGAAGTCTCTTTTCTTCCAGTTAAAGTCTCTTCCTCAGAGAACAGATTTTCCTTTCCCGACAAGGCCATAGAGAAGCACCCGCACTTTATACGCAGACATGTGGCTAACATGAAAGAAAGGCTGGGTGCTGTCACAGTTTATTCATTGCCCCTTCACTTGAAGGTAAGAAGACCGGAGTTCAAATTGAGATACTTTATTAAGTTAATTAAGCTATTGCTGTGTGACCCTGGGCAAGTCACCCTCTCTTAGCCTGCCTTTTGTTTTCGGTAAAATGGGAATCTTAATAGCACCTGCTTCCCAGGGTTCTTGTGAGGTTCAAATGAGCTAATGTATAGAGTGCTTTGTGACACTTTAAGTGCTTCGGATATCCAGGATGTTCCAAAAAGCTTAGTGGATACTTGTTTCGAGGCAATCACAGTCACCTAGTAAATGTCTGCGGTCCAATTTGAACTCGGGTCCTCAGGGCCGCTGCTCTGTCCAGTGCAGTAGCACCTCGTTGCCCCTGCATAGTGCAGCTTTAAGCTTTAATAGTTTATGGCCTATCTCATCTGTTTTCTTCCAACTAGATGGCTCCAAAGGCCAATCACTTAAACAACAAACATTTATTTAGTACCTACCATATACAAGGCACTGAGATAGAGACAAAAGTGGAACTGGTCATACCCAGTTTCACAGGACCAGGCATACAACAAGTGCTTAATAAATGTTTTAAGCTTAAAACCACAGATTTCTGGGATACTCTCTCTATATATAATGCCTAGAAGGTTTATATTGTGATGTGGATCAAGCTGCTGATTTGGAAATTGTGAACTTGGGGCTGAGTCTCCACTAGCACTTACTAGGTATGGGACCTTGGTCCAGCCCCTTCCTCTCTCTAATTCTTGGTTGCCTCATGAATTAAATGAGGAGGTTGGATTAGATGATCCCCTTTGGTCTTATCCAGTTTGAAATCTATCATCCTATGATTCTGCATGGCAGATGGCTCATAAAAAAAAGGAATAAGAAAGAAAGAAAGGAAAGAAGGAAGGAAGAAAAGAGGAAAGGAGGGAAGACAGAAAAGAAGGGGAGAAGGAAAGAAGAGGGGAAGCAAAAGAAGGAAGTGGAGAAGGAAGGAAGGGAGAAAGAAATAAAAGAAGGAAGAGAGGGAGGAAAGAAGGGAGGAAGGAAAAAATGAAGGGAGGAAGGAAGAGGAGAAGGAAGGATGGGAAGAAGGAAGGAAGGGGAGAAGGAAGGAAAGCAGGAAGGAAAGGAGGGAGGATGGAAGAAAAGAAGGAAGAAAGGAAGGAAGGAAGGCAAAAATTAGCCAAAAAGCATTTATGAAGTACTTGCAATGTGCCCGGTCCTAGCTAAAATCACTGATCATCTCACTTTTGTCTTTGTAACTTCAGGGCCTAGTGTGGTACCTTACATATAGTAGGTGCTAGATAAATGTTTGTCAATTGATTGATTAGTTGAAAGCCCGGCCATCCAGATGGCAGATGACACATGAGACAGTTGATAAGGAGATGGAAGTCAGTGCGTTTTAAGAAAAAGAACCGTGTGCTTCTTTCTAGAAATCTGAGAGCCCCCCACAGCACATGTACAGAGAGAGTGCTAAATCCCTCTGAGTCTTCACAATGGAGTGGTGCTCTGCCCGGAGGCGGTGCTCATTACAGTGCTCTTTCTGCCGTTCTTGGCTTTCCCCCTAGTGGGGTCGCTCTTGATGGTGTTCCTGAGCCCTGTGGCCTGCTTAGAAGCGTTCTAGCCCAAGAGGGCCACTTCACAGAACCAGCAAGGATGGGGAAAGACAAGAGTCACTGTAGCGTTTGTGCCTGTGGATTCTTCCAGCTCGCAGAGCTCATCATCCAAGAGGCTCGCTCTCTCCTGTGAGGCTCTTTGGAAGTCGAAAGGTGGGAAAATAACAAATAGTGGCTACTTCTGATGGATGTCTTTAGTATTTCAAGGCAAGTCATGTAGCTGTGGTTGTCAAGCCTTGAGATCATAGGCCGCTTTCTCCATAATGACCCCATAAGGTCAGAGTGATTGCTCACATTTCTATAGAGCTGCTTTATGGACATGATCGCATTTGATCCTTATGATAACCCTGGGAGGGGTTACAAATGACATCCCCATTTTAGAGATGTGATAACTGAGGTGAACAGAGGTGAAGTGACTTGCTCAGCATCATATAGCTTATAAGTGTGAGGAGGATTTCGACCTAAGCCTTCCTGACTGCAGATAGTGCTTTGCTTCCTCCATTCCTCTGCCTCCCTACTAGGGAGATAGGGCAAGTATTATCCCCATTTTCCAAATGTGGACATTGACATTTAAGCAAGATGAAAGTGACTTGGCTCTGGTCACAGGCAGAACTGGAACTCAGGTCTTCTGACACTAAGAAGTCTAGTACACTCTCCCAGCTACCTTATCCTAGTACACTACTAAGGATTCTTTTAAAGGGGAAATAGGAATCCTGGCCGGCATGGTGTGAAAATAAGGCCATTTTAAAATGCCAGCTGTACACACTGCGGGGGTGGGGGTGGGGAGTCCCATATTTCACTAGCCTTAAATAACTAGTTAAAGAATTTGAGAAAATTAGGGCCAGATTTCAGGGTCACTCCAGATTTAATTTTGATGCACTGATTTTGGGTCCATGTTTGTGTTGGCATTTACACACAAATACATGAGATTTAATTTTTATTCCCGTATCAGAACGTGCTGGTAAATGTTTGACAAGTGCTCTGGGTCGGTGGGGGCACGAGAAGTCCTCTTGCCATACTTTTCAGTTTAATCTGTATTAACAACATTTTCCACATCACTTTCTTTTTTTTTTCAAAGAATTTTAAAATATTATCTTTTTATTTTATTTGAAAAAAAAAAGTAAGAAAAAAAGAAAAAGAAATACAAAACAAAATAAAAGAGAACACTGTCATGTACCCAACAGAACATCAAGGAAGATTCAAATAACAAATTACCAGATGAAGAAGTGTGTGTGTGTGTGTGTGTGTGTGTGTAGAAAAAAATAGATTCATTAATGTCCATTTTTAAAAAATCTATTTCCTTGTAAATTAGTCTTTGGTTCTCTGCTGTGCACCTTATTTACTTTATTCTTTTTTCCTCACTTCATCCCCCCTATCACCCTTATAAGTAAGCCACAGTTAAGAAAAGATATATCGACCACATCACTTTCCTAAACCGGTAAACAAATCAAGCCCAAATCTGCAGCATTTTCAATTTCCCCAGGTGTCATTGCTCACACTGAAGATTTAACAATCAGCTCTCCTGGGTCTGACCTAACTCCAGCAAAGCCCCAACTGTACCAAAGGATGTCACGACGAGAAAGGAAGCAGCTGCAGCTTATGATTCAGAGGACACAGTCACCCAACAGGCTTAGGAAGCAATCCCCTTTGTTTTCCATGTGAGAATAAAAGCGTGATACTCGGAGCATCAATCTATAACCTTAGTCCCTGGCTGAAGGCTCTTAGAGCTCCAAATTAATAGGGAGGGATCAGGCACTATAAATGGATCTCATCACCCCTTCCAAACCATTAATATATATTATCACTAACAGGGAGAAGGGAGCCAGGAAGAGATTTTAATCATCCAGACAAGGAGTTTTGGTGGGCGGGAAAGCATCAGAATCCTTAACTCATATGGAAAAAACCCACAAAAGCATTAGCTCCAGAGTCCAAAGGCTAATAGAATAGTGTGCTTTCTCAAATTCATAAGCTGTGCCAAGAAATGAAAAATCCAAGAGGCTCCTAATTACTAATGTTTTTTTTTTTTTTTTTTAAAGTTGAGTTGTGTCTGACTCTTCATGACCCCATTTAGAACTTTTTTGGGCAAAGATCCCAGAACGATTCACCATTTTCTTCTCTAGCTTATTTTATAGATGAAGAAACTGAAGCAAACAGGGTGAAGAGACTTGCCCAGAGTCACACAGCTAGTAAGTGTCTGAAACTGGATTTGAACTCGGGAAGAGGAGGCTTTCTGATTCCAAGGCAGTAAATCTATCCACTACAGCGCCACCTAGCTGACCCCACAAAAACTTAGATTGATGCTTTTTGTTTCTCTTTACTACCGTTATTTTTCCAACATTTCCTCTATTGAATCCTCACTTTTAACAAAGAAAAGAAATAATCAAAACCAATTAACCTAGCAATTGTATCAGATGGTCTATACCATATTCTACATCCTTAGCATCATTTCCCTTCTCTCTCCTCCCCACTCCCTACTCAGGTAAATTTCATATCTGGGGCAAAGATTGTCATTACAATCAATGAGAATTCGACTATCTTTTAGGGTTGTTTTTGTTTATATTGGCATAGTCATTGTGAACAATGTTCTGTTCTGTTTCTTTGAGCCTTCTGCATTAGTTCGCGGCAGTCTTCCCACATTTCTCCGATTTCCTTGTATTTGTTGTTTCTTATCAATAACAATATTCCATCATGTTCACATACCACATTTGTTCAGACATTTCCCATTTCAAGGACACCTATTTTGTTTCCAGTTTTTCACAACCACACAAAGTGCTGCTCTGAATATTTGGTATATGTGGGACTTCACGTCTCTTTTTGACCCTAGAATTGGATGCCCTGTCATGGGATCTCTGGGACTAAGGGAATGGACAATTTAATGCTTGTCTTTGCATAATTCCAAGCTATTTTCCAAAATGGTTGGATCTATTCATAGCCCCGTCAACAGTAAACTACTGTTCTTGTCTTATCACAGTCTTTCCAACACGATTTCCTCTTTGATGGATATGATGAAAACCTCAGTTGTCTTCATTTGCATTTCTGTTATTAACAATGAATATGAGGGGATGACTGGGTGGTGCAGTGGATAGAGTACCAACCCAGAAGTCAGGAGGACCCGAGTTCAAATGTGACCTCAGACAACTAACACTTCCTGGCTGTGTGACCTGGGCAAGTCACTTAATTTCAATTGCCTCAGCAAAAAACAAAAACAAAGAACAACAACAACCACAAAATAATGAATATGAGGTAGCCTTTTATATGGTTGTTAATAGTTTTACTTCTTTGGCAAAACTGTTCATGTTCTTTAACCACTTATCTATTTGGGAATTGATATAGATGTATGTCATTTCCCATTGTATCTCAAATATAAGACTTTTGAGATACTTAAAAGAGTTTCCCTCCCTCCTTGACTACTATTTTGGCTGCATTATTTTCATCCATGTGAGTCTTTTATGAAATGACCTGTTTTTATCTTTTATGAGCAAGCACCTTATTCCTTGTTTAATTGAGAATTTCACCTCCCCCCCCAAAAAAAAAATTGGGTGTGACAAATGCTTTCTTCCATTTTCTGATTTTTAAATGACTTTGATTTCAGTCACAGATCTAGTTGACATTTATTATGGTAGAAAGCATAAGGTGCTGGTCTAAATCTGATTTCAGCTCATTTTTTCTCTAGTTTTCCCAGAATTTCTCACCAAATAGGGATCCCTTGCATAGCTAGTTTGAGTTTAAATACAAATGTTGTGTTCATATAAGCTGATTGTCTTTATTCCAGTATGTATTTCTTTATTTTGGGATTATTTTGAATTGTGTTTCTTTTTTCCTTCATCCCAGGTTTTGTAGCCCTATGTGGAATTGCTGATTTTTGTGCGTTTATTTTGTATCCTCCTATTTACTAGAGCTATTACAAATTTGTTAGTGTATACGATGATTCTCTGGGGGGGGGGTGCAAAGTAAACCTTCACTTGGCTGCAAATACACACGACTTTGAATCGCTGACATTGTTTCAGCCTGTAATTCTGTAATTTCTTTCTTTTTTCTTATTTAGATAGAATTTTGTCAGATAGTAGTGGGGAGAGCGAATGTACTACCTTTAACCCTGTGCTTATTGGGAAACCTCAGGCGAGCCCTTTTGAAAGGAGTCCCGATTTATGGAAATCCAAACATGCAAAAATGGAAAGATTTGCACGCGTTATTCGTGTAACATATAAGACCTAATGTTGACTCTCCTTTAAATAACATGTCTTTTAGAGCACTACTAAAATTGTTTCTTAAAGTAAATTTGGTGTTAAACATTTTGATTTGCACAGAGCAATGTGCTATAGTGTTAAGGATGCTTGACGGGGGAATCAGAAAACCTGGCTTTCTGTCTTAGCTCTGCTACAACATCAACAGTAAACCTTTAAAGGGACGGCTGTGGAGCGGTGGGAAGAGCGCTGAATTTGGAGTGGCCAGGCTTGGGTTTAAATCCAGGCTCTTTCTCTTACTAACTGTAGGTGAGATCTGGGGCAAGTTAGCAAGAGAGCTTGATGGGACAAACCCAAGATGGTTCCTCGAGTCTAGCTGCAGGAAGAAAAGAAACGCAACAAGTAATTAAGAAAAGTCTTATTGGTAATTAGATTCCTGCATGAGACCCCTGTAGGAAAGCAACTTCAATTTAAATCAGGGCTTCACAGGAATCTATGAACTGTCATTCAAAGGCACCTGAATGAACTGTCTCCCTAAACTAATAAATTAGATAATGGAATTTATTTCCATTCGGCAAATTCGTACAGACCACTGGGCTGGGCTCCGGAGCTCCGAAGAAAAAAACAAAACTGCCTTTGCCTTCCGGGAGCTTCTATTCTTTGGGGATATGTGGATATATTTGTAAAGCATGTATGTGAAGTAACTTTACCCAATTTAGAGTCGGAAGGCACCCCAGCAGCCCCCTAATCCAATTCATCTCCCAAAAGGAATTTCCACTGTAATATATATCACATGTGGTCACCCAACTTTTGCAAGGCAGCTAGGTGGTACAGTGGATGGAGCATTAGGCTTAGGATCAGGAAATCTCCTCTTCTCAAGGTAAAAATCTGGCCCATGTGACCTTGGACAAGTCATTTCAACCTGGTTGCCTCTGTTTCCTCATCTGTAAAATGAGCTGCAGAAGAAAATGGCAAACCGCTTCAGTATCCTTGCCAAGAATTTGGGGTCATAGAGAGTGGTACATGACTGAGCAATGTCCATCTTTTAGTCAAAGACCTTGGATGAGGGGGAACACACTGTCTCCCAAGGCTGCCCATTCTGTGTTTGGACGACTCTAATTTTGAAGAAGTGTTCCTGACCTCAAACCTAAATCTGCCTCTTTGCAGCTTCCATCTGTGGTTCCTGGTTCTGTCCTCTGGATCCAAGCAGAACAAATCAATCCCTCTTCCACTTGACAGCTTTTCGAATACTTGAAAACAGCTCTTGTGTCCCCCGTAAATTTGTTCCCCCCTAAATTCCCAGATCTTTTAAATGATCCTCATATGGCATGGATTCGGCCCTCTCCCAGCTAATGCTCGGTGCTGTCTCCTTTCCTCCTGGACATCGTGCCGTTTCCAGTGGAGTTCATGTCAGAGGAGGCTGTCTCTCAATTATCCCTTGCCCTTGCCATATGACTAGCCCATTTTCTGTTCAATTTGTATATTTTCCAATGACTTCGTTTCCTTCATTTTTCTTTGCAGTGTCATTTCTTTCTTTCTTTTTTTGGAGTTAAGTGACTTGCCCAGGGTCACACAGCTATGTAGTGTCATTTCTTAAGTGATACTGATGAAATTTTAATAAGAGTTAGTTTGAAAGTTTATACAGAGGCTCTCAAGTTTTTATTTTCCAAGTACAGGATTGGGGCAGCCTTGCTATCTAACAGTTCTTATCGAAAATTGGAAGGTTCTTCTTTTCATCCTCAGCAATCTTCAAAATGAGCTTCCTTCCATTTCCCCTTTGCTCTCTGGCTCTGCCCTTATCACTCTCCCAAAATCACCATCTTGAAGGTCAATGGTGATTTCCCAAGTACCAGGTCCACAGCCTTTCCTTAGTCCTCTCTCAACATTTGTGGGTGTTGACCCGCCACAGGAAGTGCTACGCCCTCCTTTGATTCCTATGATTTTCTCTGCCAGCTCTCTGCTCTCTGTTTAATTCGTGAGTTCCTTTTCTGCCCTCGAAATTTAATCATTCTCATAAACTCTCCTCTGGGATTCTCTTCTCCTCTTAGCGGACTCTCCCCTTTCTGACAGTCCCTGCATTCTCATCCCTGGCTTAAAGCCTCAACTCTTTGTAGCAGCTCTAAAAACCAGCTCGCTAGCACTGGCCTCCCTCTTGAGATCGAGACCTGAATTTCCCACAATTTCTGAGCTACCCAGACATCCCGTGAACACCCCAAACTCCATTTTGCTTCCGAGATTTAGAGTTAGAAGAGTCTTTGAAAGCCATCTAAGTCACGGCCCTCTTTTTGTGGATGAGAAACAAATGAGAGAAGGAGATTCGAATCTACTTGGAACTGAAGTTGAAATGTTAGTCTAAACCGAGAGGGGCTCACCTGGAGCTGCTTGTTAAATTTTCAGCGTGAGCATCTCCACCTTGGAAATCAGCAATGCTGCAGATCAGGGTTTAGTTTATTGGCTTGCTTGCTAAGAAGACTAAACTTAAAAATGTGAAGGAGAAAATGTTCCTAATGCAGATTAGATTTAGACGTATGTCCTACATTTTCAGAGAGTTGGTTGTCAAACATTTACCCGCACTCTGCTGGTCAAAACCTGATTTCCTCTCAATTGCCCTCTAATTTTCCCAATGGTCTTTGTTAACTAGTAAGCCCTTACCCCAATAGCTGAAATCATTGCGTTTAGGAAGCAGTTAGGCTCTTGGGTTTGTCTGCTTCTGTGTGTTGTGCCTAATCTTTCCACTGATGGAGTTCCTTATTTTTAAGGCAGTACCGGATCATTTTGATGATGAATAGTTTGTAGTGTAGTTTGAGACCTGGTACCGCTAAGCCTCCTTCCTTCCCTGACAAAGAGAAGGACTTGATCCTGAACCCCTAGTTAATACAATAGCTCTCTCTTTTCTGGTGGTTCCCCTCCTTCCCCAGATTTATAGAATTACTTTGGGTGGGCCCTTCTCTTTGGTAGGGGGTGACGCTCAGGGTCAACAGAGACAATTCTCCATCTCCTTGACTTGAACAATCTGTATAGCTGATATTGGTGAAGGGCAGAGTCACATTTCTGCCTTGTCCCTGGTGCTTCCCGGTCCTGGTCCCCTCGGTTCAAGAGTTCATCCTCTTCAGCCTCTCCAACTGCAGCTAATTCCTCCATGTACACGGTTGCCTAGATGTGGCCATTCGGTTCTCGGGAGGTTCTTGCAGTTCTTGCTCTCTTGGGGGCAGGACTCTATCTTACTTAGTGGTCCCGTGACTTTCATTATTATCTCTTTGCAGATGATTAATAGATCTAAAGTTCCAACCCTAGTTTCTCTCTCATCCTACAGTCACACAGCCTCAACTGCATTTTGGACATCTCAAAGTGTCCTCCTGTATGCATGTCAACTATTCTAGCGCTTTTAAATAAGATGACCCCCCCCAACAAGAGAGTAGGCCCAAGCCCACCCCATTTTACCGGAAAACATGGGCTGCTAGTTGTTTGGACAATTTAGAGCTAAGGTGAAATGTAAAGCAGTCAGCTAGTAGTTCCACCTGTTGCTTTATATTCTCAGCCTCCTGAGAGAGTTTAACTTAATTATAAATGAAGTTGTGGGATCCTCTCCTAAGTTTTTGTCAAGGTGTGCTATGGATCTTTTGTTTCCTTGAGCATTTCTTTCGTGTGTAAGAAATAAACATCTGTCCAATACCTGATTTACGTTGTGCTTTGAGTGTCTTTCTACTCTCCCCTCTAGAGAGACCTAAGTTAGCTTGGCTGTTGGCTCAGAGGTGATGAGGGCCTGAACCAAGATGATAGATACCTGAGTAAAGAGAAGGGAACAGATGCAAAAGACGTGGTCAGAGGAGAAATGACATCTGGCAACTGAATGGAGATGTAGGGTGAGAGTGAGGATTTAAGGATGAGTCCGAGATAATGAAACCGGTCCCAATGACAGCTCCAACAAAAACAGGGAAGCTTAGAAGAGGAGCAGATGGGGGAAAGTGAATTAGGTTTTGGACTTATTGAATTTGAGATGTTTTTGGGACAGCCAGTTCTAAATATCTAACTGGCAGTTGGTGGTATGGAACTATCAGGAGAGAAAGTCAGGCGAGTTAAATAGATCTGGGAGTAACATGCAGAGAGATGATAATTTAGCCCATAGGAACTGACAAGATTACCAAAAGAGAGGAGGAAGATGTAACTTCAAGAGTCATATTGCAGGGGCAGCTAGGTGGCGCAGTGGAGAGAGCACCAGCCCTGAAGTCAGGAGGCACTAGAGTTCAAATCTGGCCTCAGACACTTCATGCTTCCTAGCTGTGTGACCCTGGGCAAGTCACTTAACCCCAATAGCCTAACCAAAAAAAGTTATAATAACAAATAAAATCAATTAATTAATTAATTAAACTCGAAGGACAAAAAACTGAGGTTAAATACATTTGCCAGCATTTCACTTGCTATTTACTCACATTGTCAGTGACGATAGACTCCAACGCATAGGATAGTGCCTGGTATACAGTAGGAACTTCATAAATGTTTATCAATTGATTGAAGTACCTGAGACTGCATTTGAACTCAGGTCTTCCTCACTACAAGCCCAGTGCTCTATCCCCCTCTGTTTATAAAATGCATCAGCTATTGCTAACTCTACCACCTCGATACTTAAGATACAAAGCTATTATTCAAAAAAAAGAAGTGGTCGTGTCATTTAAGAAGGTAAAGTAAAGAACAGCTGGAGGCTGGCCAGGTGGAAGAAATCAATGCTAGAGATGAAACGATTTTTAAGGGAACTTGGTCTTTCCCCCAAGATATCTCAATGAGGAGAAGATTCCAAAGCAATAGAATAGATCTTGGGATAAGATGACTAAAATGCCAATAACATTACCCAAAACCTTTATTAAGAAGATGTCAGCCATCACGCTTCTAAATACTAACTTTCTTCTGTCTATGAAATCTTTATGAGAATGGTCTATACACACGTTGAAAGCGTCCTTGATGAAAACCTGAAGAGGTTCCCGGTAGGCTTCCTCATGTGGTTTTCTAAAGCGGACCACATGTTTCTAAATTACACAATTGACTAAGAGGCATGGAGAGTGTCAAATCTAGTTGTGCTTATTATTTGATGTTTACAAAAAATTGATCTAGTAGTAGAACAAAATCCAGCCTTCAAAGGGCTCCTCAGACACGGTGTCTCCTGTGCATGTCGTAAGACCATGTAGCGTTGTCTGAGAGGTATCACCAGGGAGACAATTTTATTCAGCGATCCACTGAATATCAATAACAAACGAGGCACAAACCAGGGAGAAATCTGTTCACCAAAGGTGTTTGTCACTGTCACAGAGCGAGTCTTGCTCAAAATTCACCGAGAAGCCCTCTTTGGTATTGATGGCTTCTCTAGGCGCCCCTTTTCATGGATGACATTGTTTTGATTACGCCGAGCTCTGGAACTGCAGAGCCTTCTCAGCGAGATCCATGGTCCCACAAAAGGGATTGGCCTGGTACATATTGCCTAGATTACAACATGCAGCTGGACAGGCAACCCACTGAGTTAGCTCATCAGTAAATATATGTTGGACAGCCACTGCTGAGCCAGGCCCATAATTGAGTAGGAAGGTAAGAGAGGTCAAGGTTGTGATTTCAGCGATCCCGGGCAGCTCACTGCCCCAAAAGTCGATCTTTTAATTACCAGCATTCTCTTGGCATTTGGGGGGCACAGGCCCTCTGAGGGACGTACAGAAAATACAGGGGCATGGGTTTCATGGGATGAGAGAGATATACTTATATGTCCTATATATGTTATTGATTCTCTACCTACTTAGGTACATACTTGTTTCTCCCATCCGTGGAGGGCAGGGATTGCTTCATTCTGCACTTGGATAGATTTGTCTTCAGGTAACAGAGCCAGGGCTTGTCGCCAGAGCCCCTTCTCCAAAGACAGAGAAGCTTTCAGAATCCAGACTCTGTGCCACTGGGATGCATCAGAAGGGGATGTAAATACAGGAAAGATAAACTTAAAAAAACCTTCTGCTGGACATCTTAGGAGCCATGGATTTAATATGCTGTCACATGATTTTTTTTTTGGCGATTGAGTTCCTCTACTTCTCCCAGGATAGAAGGGCCATCCCAATATTATTCATAGGTGCGATCCCGATACTATTAAGCATTTATTAAGTTTTTCTGAGCCTGGCTGGTCTACCTGACTTTAGGCAACCTGGTGGTGGTTAAGTGGCTGACTTAGTTGTTGCTGAATCATACCCTATTTTTAGTGACCCCACTTGGGATTTCCTTGGCATGAGATATTGGAGTGGTTTGCCATTTCTCTCTCCAGTTCATTTTACAGATGAGGAAACTGAGGCAGGCGGGGTGAAACGACTTGCCCTGGACCATACAGCTAGTAAGCGATGGAGGCCAGATTTGAACTCGTGAAGATGCGTCTTCTTGACATCACACTGTGTCACCCAGCTGTCCATGCTTGATCTGATTTCCTTAGGCCACTGTAGTTTGGAAACACTCCAGAACTCAAGCAATCTGCCTGCCTTAGCCCCACTAAGAGGCCAAGAACTATAGGAGTACACGGTCATGTATTTTTCTCTGGCTGCAGCGGAAGGGTTCACCTGGGTCTGCTCTGCTTTCTGGTCTATCCCAGCATACCCCCAAGGACCCTGAAATATCACTTCTTTTACACACTGCCTTTTTCTGTGGTTCAGATTCTCCTATCCGTACTTTAGAGACCTGGCTTAGCAATTCATTTTCTTTTGAAAATAAACATCGAATAGGCTAATCACGATAGGATAAGAACCTAATTCTTCCATAATCTTAGATGGAAAACTGTGAAAATGGCGCCCTCCTTCTTCCCTCTAATGGCGTATGCAAATAGTCAGCTGGAGATTGTTGGGACCGGGCAGAAGGCTGCATGGAAGGACTTTTTTGAACAAGCTAAATCAAAGTTTGCAGTCTCCTGAGCTTGGAATCCCCCCCCCCCCCAACGTTCCACTGCTACTTCTCTGGTGGCATTGGCCTTGGGGTCATTCTTTCTTAAACACTTATGTTTAATTTGTGCAGGGCTCTTTCCAGATGCAAAAGCCCCACTGCCCTCCCATGATTCCCCTCTGCCAAAGAATCGGTGAACTCACATGAGCACAGGCAGCCTGTTCTAGCCAGGCAGGGGGAAAACTCAGAGCCCGAGACCTCGTCCCACAGCCTAGATAACTAAGAGAATAATGAATCGCTAACATCAAAGGTACATTATGTCACGTCGGGGTCTTTCTGAGGCTTGGGATTCCTGAAGTGTGGTAGGCTGGGGATCTGCCTCGCTTTACTCCGGCCTTCTGTTTCTCTGATCACACTGGACTGGGAGCCAAAGAAAATGGGAAAATTGCTCTCGCTTCTGTTGATTCAGCTCTTTGCCTCCTCTTCTTTCTTCTCCTCCTCCTCCTTCCTCCTTTCCCCTTTTCTCCCTCTTTCTCCCTGCCCCCCTTCCTCAAAGCAGAGCTCTTTTCTCTTTTTTGCCTCAATAGGAAGAAAAAAAGTTTTGTCAGCACCCCTGTTTCTTTTGTTGTTTTCTTTTTCTCAGAAGTCTTTTTCTGCTTTTATCCTAATCCCAGTCATGCATGAGGGAACAGTTGTGCTCTGTTGTTTGCCTGTTCTGCTAGTTTTGAATCAGTGGGACTCCATCTTTGTTCTCTTTATTTTCTGAACACAGAAAGGTAAAAGAGAAGGAATAAGGATTGAAACTTAAGAAGAGGAACCTATATTTATTTAGATGGAATTCATTTTGGGGGCCGTGTTTGAAATAATTAAGGCGTGAAGGCAAATGGACCCTGGATTAGTTCCCTCAACCTGGAACTTGCCGCTGCTTTTGAAAAACATGTGGCCCTCGAGAGACTGTGTCTGAAACACATCCTTCTAATTGCGGGAGTTCTCGGCATCCCTTTAATGATTTAAAACCCTCCCGCACACACATGTGCTCGTGCACACACGGATGTGCTGGTCTCTCCTCTCTGGGTCTGATACTTTAGAGATCTTTGTGGGGCTCAAAACCCTGTCTGAAGAACAACCTTGGCTTACCTGAAGTGATGGTGGCCCCATGGCCAAAGAGTTTATAAGTCATTTATTTAGATGAGGGTGAAAGCGTTTGGAAGTCAATGAGGTGAGGGACGAGGAGGACTCGTCCGCGTCTATCTGCGGCCTGGCCCAAAGCTCAGCCGTTGCCTTTTCTTCCTTTCTCTCCCCTTGCCCTGCCAGAGAGGCGACCCGATGTCAAGCGGGACCCGACCTATCTGTCCGGGGGTCTGTCCGTCCTCACCCGGCAACCCTTTTTTGGGAGTTGAGGCGCCAACGTGGGCTGGCTCTGGGTCGCCATGGTGACGGCGTTAGGCCCGAACCGGGCTCCGACTATGAAGTTTTTGAAAACTGTTTTGATTAATTTTTTGCCGGCTTCAACCCTGCGCCGGCTCAGACCATCCCCCCTCCCCCTTTGTCTCCTCCTTGATTTATGGCAGGTTGCTGTCACTGAAATAGATGTGCATTTGAAAATGCCTCCTTTCTGTTCGCATGCAAAGGCACAAATAAGCGATGCAAGTCATGCTCCAAGAGTTGGTTATTGTTGCTTTGCTGGATTTCTACTCTCTGTGGTTGTCGGGCCTAATTCAAAGTAATTCAGGCTGCTCAGTGGGGGCAGTGCATAGCTCCACAGGAAATTATGATAGCAAAAGTCTTCCTGTAGAGTGCTGTACTTGGCACTACAAAGTATCTCAGGCTGTGGTTACCTGAATAGGGTGGAATTAGACTAGACAACCGCATCATCCCACTTCTTAATCTATTAGAGCCATATACAAGTGGCAATTGTTGATTGCAAAAATGGGATTAAGAGGCTCTTCAAGTGAATTGATTTTCGTGTGAGAACAAAAAGAGGGGAAAGAGAAGCCCTCTGCCTGAATCACGCAGGCAGAAAGTTTCATGAATGGGTTCTACTCCAAATGGTAGAATTGAAGCAATCAGTGTTTCCCCATGGGGTATGCAGGTGAGCCACTGGAATGGCTGGAAAGAGGCAATTAGGTAGAAAACCACAAAGTTGGCTGGGCTCCCCGGCTCCCCGGTCTGGGGCTTCCCACGTTTAGGTCATCGTCCGGTAGGAAGGTGCCCGAGAGAGAGCGGCTTGTAGAGATAGGAGTCCTTCCTCCTCAAGGAAGCTCTTGGATTTCCTAGCCTGTCTGGGGTAGCTGCAGGCGAGTCACCGAAAGCTCTCTGCCCCATCTATCTACTCCTGCATCTCCATCTTCCGGGCGGTGGCCCGAGCTGCAACAATCCCCAGAAGTTCCTGAAATAGCTTAATTTTGCACTAAAGGTTTCCTTATGCGTCTCTTCGTTCAACCCTGTTCCTTTTTAGAAGGTTTGTTGGGTGAAGTGGGGGGATAGACATCTGTCCCCTAGGTCTTTTAGCCACCAAACAGAGGAAGTAAGACCGTGATTGTTCATTTCACACCGAGGCCTGGGAAGACAGAAATTCCGATGATTTAAATTCAGATGATGCTCAACGCTATTGCCAATCATCTCGGGTTGATTACTAAGCCATTGGGATCTTGAAAGACAATGTAAGCGAGGATACATTAGCTCATATTATTATTTCTAAAAATGATACCGAGATTTACGCTAATCTCAGTCGCTTTCCATAGCATATCATGCGTCACAAATGTATCTCGAATGATCATTTATCTGGCAGCTTTAGCTGTCAGAAACTCCAAGAGTGTGGAGAATAGAAATGACATACTGAGGCCTGCTGGGGAAAAGAAACTGACCAGAGCAGATGGGGGAGGAGCCCAGTATTACCTCTGGCTTTAGGAGCATGTCACACACCAAGCGGCGACAAATAATTTGGAAAACCCCACTCCTTTGACAGCACGATTGGCGACGAGCGCTTGAAATGTGTTAGAAGAGGCTCCTGTTTGGGAAGATAAACACGGTTCCGAGTGACAATGAACTCGTCAGAGATCTGAGACTTCTCCGAGGAAAATCCTTGTAGATGAATGTAGGAAATGAAAGTGTCTGACATTCTCTCACCTATCAGGCTTCAGGGGTTAGGGGAGGCTCTGATGATGGGGGATGCCACCTTTGTTTATAAGCACAAAGGGGATTGTCTCTGCCATCTTCAAAGGCTGCTTCAAAGATCCTTTGGAGAAAAATGGTACAATTTAGACATTTGACGTTCCCTATGCATACTGATGCCTTGGCTTCAAAAGCCCTACCAAGCCAGCTGGTTAGTGGCATTTTATTTATTTATTTGTACAATGAGATCATCCTTCCCCTCCTGAAGCCGCCCCTCCCCCTTCCTCCTTCCTCCTTTCTCCTTCCTCCTTCCCATCCTCATTTTGCTCAGTTTCTTTAACCTGGACCCTCTGTAGCCAACAGGTGCCTGATGGAGTTGTTATGAGAAGTGCTTGTTCAGACAAAGGCATGGGAGAGAGCACAGTGGCTTCGTCGAGGGCCACGAGATTTGGCAACTATCTCCAAGGATGGATTAGCGGGGAAAGGACAACGAATGTTATCAGATCAGACAGACAAGGGAGGCGCATTTGAAGAAGTGGGAAGGAATTAGAGAGACCAGCATGGTCTTCTCCCTTATAGAAACTCCCCAGTAGAACATAAACTCCCCAAGGGCACAGAGCCATCTTCCTTTTGTTTCCGGAATGTGGCTAAGGTGGCACATTATAGCCAGGAAGTGCTGAAGAAATGCTCATTGGGCAGGATCCGAAAGAAGTAAAGTGACCTCCCTGAGGTCACCCAGCTAGTGGGTGCAGGCCTGGTATTTAAATCCAGGTTCTCTAGCTTCCAATCTCATGTTCTTTCCGCTTCTATCCGGCAGGATGGCATCTGGCCAGCGGTCCCTTTAGCCAATGGCTTAGGTCTTAAACCCCTCGATATATTGTCTTCAGGGCTGCTAGAATAAATTTTGATGGGATGCATAGAGAGCCAGACCTGCAATCAGGAGGTCCTGGTTCAATTCCAGCAGCAGATGCTAAGTAGCTGGGTGACCCCGGGCAAGTCATTTAACTTTGTCTCAGTTTCCTCATCTATCAGATGAGTAGGAGAAGGAAATGAAGAGACCACTCCAGTATCTTTGCCCCCCAAATCCCAAATGGAGTCAAGAAGAGTCAGTCAAGACCCAACAACGGTATCGTTTTCCTCTTGGGGGGAGCTCCTTGCTTGGGAGGCATTTGGTACAGTGGAGAAGATGTGGGTGTAGAATAAGAGGGACTGGACCATCCATAAGTAAGTGGACTCTGCCACTTACCATCTGGAGTGACTGACCTCGGGCGAGAGACAACTTCTGGACCTCAGCTTCCTCATTTGTAAAATGAGGGGGGTTGGCCCAGTGACCTCCCAGGCTCCTTCCAGCTCAAAATTTGGCATCCCACGTGGAGATTTTGCCCAGGACAGGAATTCTTCTGTTTGAATCAGAGAATGTCAAACTCCATATTTATCCAAAGGGAAAAGATCTGAGATGACTTGGATTTACTCGGCAAGATAATTTCTCGAGGCTCCCGTAGCTTTCTTTCCCCGCAGATCTAATTCGAGGCATTTATTAAGTCACCGCTATGTAGAAAGCGAGGCGATTGTTAACTCTTGAAAGAATTTTCGTCCTCTGCTTTGCACTAACGGCACCAGTTTGTGTTTTGCTTTTTAATTGCAAGAAGCTTAATTTAGGAAGATCTCATTTTGTTAGGACTCACCCCCCCCCCTTCCCGCCCCCGCCCGGGTGTCTGTAAACCCAGAAACAGATGTCTTGGCCTGCATATAACATAGTAAACACGGGCTACACTACGTAATAATTGGATATTTATCATAATGTTGCTTTTCCTTGAATGCTGTTCATTAGTTGGTCCCATATTTAATTATGCAAAAATTAGTGCGGGGAAGCCTTTGAATGGTGTATTTGCACATGCTATCAATTATGTCATAATAAATTAATTTGCTTTTCAGGATTCACCATAGGCAATGGTTGGGGCCTCCACTCCCGCTTGACTGTTCGACTTTGAACAGGTTTATTCAGCTGTCGTCTGCTAAGCCCTACAGACCCGAACAATGGCCGCTGATCTGCCTTTTGTGGCTTATTGGAAACTGGTGGTCCGCACTGCAGCCCTGGCCACTGATTAACCCCAGTGAAAACAAACTACACAAGCCCAAGTTGATGTTGGAGGAGGAATGAGCTTACTTCATTAAGGCTTTAAGAGGAAACCTTTTCTTCTCCCGTGCTTGTTCAAAACTTTTCAGGTCTCTATTTAATCACGTAATTCTCTCTAAGTAGCCAAAGAAGCCTGTTGCCCAGCAAGAGGTCTTTCGCCGCATGACAGTGTCGCTAGAAAAATGATATAGGAATATCTTCATAATTTTTTGAGGGGGAGGGAGAAGAAACCAATTTTCAAATTACTCCGTGAAACTCATTTTCTTATTAAGAACAATAGCGGGGTATGCGTGCAAAGGGCAGTTGTAATGCTCCCACTGAGATGTTCCTCCTGAGCCAGGCTGATTGAAAATTCAGGTGGAAAGTGCCCCCTCTCTCCATGGTTCCTAAACAGGGATTTGAAAGGGGCCCGGGATGGGTGGGGGGAAGAGAGAATGAGGACAAGAGCCCCAAATAATACAGATTATGGTGAAATTAGAAGAAAATGAATCAATGCCCCGTCCAGCTCGAGGGGAAGGGAATGCAGTTTCTGTGTGGCCCGATTCTGTTTTCAGGAAGTATTAAATGTTCTGGCAGGAGCTAAGCCTCCGTTTTTGTCGTGGTCGTCATCCCCGAGACTAAAAGGAGGACCCGGTAGCCAATCCTGAGCCTTGTGGATCAGGAGTGAGTGGAAAAATTAAAGCAGATTAGAAATGGCAGGATCTGTCGAGTCTTCGTTTTTGTAGCCCGTCTTAATTCGGCAAGGGTTTCTTAGATGTCCTTTGAGTGCCAGGTATCCTCATGGTGCTGGAGATACAAAGACAGAGCGTGATGGTTCCTGGTCACAAAAGAACATATGTACTCCTGGGAGAAATGACATGTGTAGAGGCAGTGGAACGATGTGGAAGAAAGGCCACATTTGGAGCCGGAATGCCAGTTCCAGTACCAGTCCTGCTACTTATCGCCTGTGGGATCTCTGGTCATTTAGTCTCTCTGGGCTTCAATTTGGCTCCTCTGTAAAACAAGACTGGTGAACTAGATGCCTTTAAAGCCTTTTCTGGCTCTCGGTCCTATAACCGGCCTTGTGCTGGTAAATGCTTAAAAACTAGCTCTCTGAAAACAATATGCCCGCACCATTTGTAGCATTTGCCAGTCTTTGGACATGAATGCTCATGCCATAAGTGTAACAATCAGTGCTTGTGACTCACGGATAGATCTTGAAGGTCCCACAAGGGGATCTGTACTTGAGGAAAATCAGCGTGACAGTCGGTCGTAGGATGCATTGGAATAGAGTCGGACCTGGGGCAAGGAGCCCAACTGGAAGGCTATTTGTGGTAGTATAGGCTTCAGCTTCTTAAACTGTGGCTCTTGACCCCATATAAGGTCCCGTAACTGAACATGGGGGTTGTGAGAAACTTCCTTCTTGCTGTTCTTCACACAGCATCTCCTTTTTTTCCTCCATGCCTTCCCTGGGCTTGGAATGACCTTGCTTACCTCCACCTCTTAGAAGCCCTAGTTTCCTTCTGAGCTCAGTTTGCTCATCCCTCCCTGCCTGAGACCTTTCTTGATCTCCTCAGTTTCTACGTTTCTTTCAACCGATGACCCAAATCATTACGGAGAGTCAAGCAATGGATCACCCAAAGGGTAAGAGAGAGAAACGCAAGGTAGCCATGAATAGGCTTTGGGGGTGTTCCCAACAAAGCAGTAAACACCAGAAAATGGTGTCAAAATATCATCAAGGAGATATATGAACAGAAAAGGAGAACCTCAGGTCAAATCCCACCTACAATATCAGGCAAATCCTTTGATCTGTCTGTCCTCAAGTTTTCCTCTCTATAAAATGAGGGGGTTGGGTTCTTAGGATGTTGAAGTCCCTTCCAGATCTAGATCTGGAATCATCATCATCATCATCATCATCATCATCATCATCATCTTGAAGGCTCTTTAAGGTTTGCAACATATTCTCTTTATAGCATCTTATTTGATTCGTCCAGCATCCCTGAGAGGTATTATTATCTCCATTTTACTGGTGAGGAAACTGAGGCTCGCAGGTCTACTGAATTTTCCCAAGGTCACACAGCTACTACGTGTCTAAGGCAAGATAAGAACTGTCTTCCAGCTGCTGACCATTGTGACGCCTTCCCAGCTCCTATTGAAGCCACTGTATTGAAGTACATGTCATCAGGAGGTTGCAAACTTGCAGAATAGGTTTCAATCAGTTCCTTCCTTTGAGGGATTTCTGGTTTAATGGAACACACTTAATGTGAGACTCGCACCAGTGATCCTGAAGTTAAAAGTCTATAATCAATTTACAAGGGGTTGATGAGCCCAAAGGTCATTCTTTGAAATTGAAGTGAATAATAAGCATCCATATAGATATATTAGCTCTAGCATTTTTATATCACTGAAAGGCTTTCCATATGTTTTCTCATCTGATGCTCACAACAATCCTGGGAAGTAGATGTTATTATCTTCATTTTGCAGGTGAGGAAACCGAGGCAGACAGTGGTAAAGTGACTTGCGCAGGGTCACACAGCTAGCCTTCCTGTACTCTGTGAGTCCAGCACTCTCCTCCATTTACATACATATATGTATATATATCTATAGATCTATGTGTGTGAGAGAGATTAGCCACCTGCGGGAGTTTCTCCATTATTATCTGAAAGTATGCTTTGCGATGAAAGCAGATGTCTCCAAAATGTCACCAAGGAAAGAAAATTACAATGAACTTAGGGATGGTGACAGTGGACACAGTACTGACTTGCTCTGGAGTTAGGAAGATTCATCTTAAGTTCAAATCTGGCCCCAGGCACGTACCGGGTGTGTGACCCTGAGCAAGTTACTTAATGCTGTTTGCCTCAGTTTCCTCATCTATTAAAAATGAACTGGGGAAGACACATATAAGGTGTGTGACCCTGAACAAGTTGCTTAACATTGCCTCAGTTTCCTCATCTATTAAAAATGAACTGGAGAAGGGAATGGCAAACCACTCCAGTAAGTCTGTTGAGAAAAACCCCAAATGGGGTCACGGAAAGTCGGACGAGACCGAACAACGACCGAACGACAACACAGGGGTGACCTAGGATTTGGGAGCACACCGTGACTGGATTCAGTCTCAGGAGCTTCTGTCTCACTCCCCTGGAGATATTCAAGTTAAAAAAAAAATCACGGCGAAGGCAGCCTTAGGAGAAAAAGTAAGACAATCGATAGGATTGAATCTGTGATTCCATTGGTGTAAGGAGACTCCTTCCCCAGCACTGCACTGTCTCTGTGGCCCATGGTCTTTTACAGGGCTGCCTGGGGGCATTGAGCCTTTAGTGACTGGCCCAGGGTGGCTCAGCCCCTGTGACCAGAGGTAGACTTGAGCCCAGTTCTTGCTGACTCTATCCAATACATCACACTGCCTCTTTTGAGAACACAAAATAGGCGAGAGAAACAGCCCCATTTTGATACCATCCGTCCCCGTGGCAGGATCAATACCATCCATTCCTGCAGACTCACAATCCAACACCGAGCCACGGTTTACCACCTGGGAAGTGGACTCGAGGATCTTGCCACCTGCTGCTGCTCATGACTCGGTTCTCTAGCAGCCACCTAACTCTTGGCAGTCTGCTAACTTGGGACAGGCTGGCCAGGGGCCACTGGCCCTTTCAGAAGCCACGTGTCCTTCTAGGTGCTAAGCACTTTCTGCCCCTTCCCCTCCCTGCCTCCAAGAAGTTTTGTCCATGCTCCTGCATGTGTGTCAGGCCTATTTATGTCCCATATATGGGAAAGGAGACCACTCAAGTTCACTGAGAGGCAACTTCCATCCCTCCCTCCCCAACATAAGAATACTGGCTCCGGAGTAGGAGGCCCTGGATTCCAATCCCACTTTTGAGTATTGTTATCTGTGTGACCTTGAACAAATCACTTCTCTCTGGGCTGAAGTAACAGTTTGGCTTAGTTGAATTCTGCGATCTCTTCTAGACCTAGGATCCGACGTGTGGTCTTGTTTATGTCCCTTTCCCTCTCTGGAGCTCTGTTTTCCCCTATTCACTCTCCCCCTTGGCTTTCACTCTTAAAATGAGGGAGCGGGGCGAGCTGGTCTCTGAGGTTCCTTCGAAGTTCAGGTCTGGGATCCTAAGATGTGCTTTGTATGTCTAAGGTGACATCAAGATATGAGTATGCTTGGTCTGTGTGGGTCTAGAAAAAGGAGAACCAAAGCATGAGGATTCCGTATTTATTTGATCCTGATTCAAGCTCGCTCCGGCGTGAATGATTGTAACGGACGGGAGTCTAACAATTGCCAGAAATGGATGCTTGTGGGGGTCGGCCCCACCCTCCATCCCAACTCCTTCCCTTGCACCAAAGGAATTCCTCGTGCAGACTGCCATCCTCTGTAACCTCCCAGTCCCTCAAGTTCCTCTCAACTCCCCTGACCTCTGCCTCTGCCCCCCCCAGCTACACTGAATCTCACCATCAGCCCAAGTATTCCGTTTTTACCTCTAAAATCCTGAAAATCCTTCTTCATATCATACCCTCCCATCATCCTCTGAAGCAGCAGGGCAGTCTGAGGGAGCGCTTGTCGCTAGGTAGATCAACCCACCACTACCACCACTTTGCTACCTCCACTTAGATCCTGATGGCAGTATCCCAGAAGCCCAGGAGGCCTTGGGAACAACGATGCTCACAGCCCAGTAAGCTGGGCTCCTGGGAAGGAGGTGTGGCCGGCCCACTGCCCCTGCAGCGCTACGGACAGCCACAGCTACTGAAGGCCCTGAAAAGAAAGTTCTTCCGCCAAGGTCCTTGGCCCCTCAAATGGTTCACCATCATCATGGGATCATACCAGCAGAAATGACAGAAAGAGGCCTTAGCATTTGGACTCTAAGAACTGTGGGACCCTATCTGACGGGCAAATGAAACCTCCCCGTCCTGTTAGAGTGTGAGCTTTGTGAGGGCAGAGCCTGTCTGACTCTTCTGTTTGTATCCTCAGCTTAGCACAGTGCTTTGTACATCTTAAGCACTTGTTATATACTGAATCATTCATTCATTCATTCATCCTACCTCTCCCCAAGGTCCATTCTTTCTAAACCTATTCTTCATCCTCACTAGAACCTCCAATCTTTCTCTGTCCTGCAACAGGCCATCATTCCACCTCTTTTCACTTTTCTTCCCAATCTCTACACTGCCCTCCACTCTTGAATCCCTTGCTCCTTTATCCCATCCCTTCTCATCCCTTCTCAACTTCTGGTCCTGGTTTATACCCATTACACATCTCCTCCACTCTTATTGTTGTGTTGCTGGCCAGAACTGGAGGAAACCCTAAAAGTGAAAGTAAGTTTATTTCTGACCTCATCTGAAAACTGACCACAGCATTCCTTTTACTCCTTCCTAATTTATTCTCTCTGTCTCTCTTTTTTGCTGAGGCAAATGGAGTTAAGTGACTTGACCAGGGTCACACAGCCAGGAAGTGTTAAGTGTCTGAGATCAAATTTGAACTCAGGTCTTCCTGACTTCAGGGCTGGTGCTCCAACCACTGCACCACCTAGCTGCCCCCTAATTTCTTTCCCACTCCCCCCAGAGGATGCTTTAAGCCTTCCCTTCTCTTTGCAAAACTCCCATATTCCCTCCCTTCCACCCCACCCCCACCTGATGATTTCATCTCCCACTTGGCTGAGAATGTCGAGGCCATTTGCTGAGAGTTCCCTTTTTACTCCCCCTCCTCATCCCCAAACTCTTGACATCATTGCCTCTCTGATGAAGAGGTGGTCTCTCTCCTCGCCAAAACCCACTCTTGTAGATATACCCTTGATCTTTCTTTTCTGACAGATGGTCCTTGTGATCCTCCCCAACTCATTTTTTCAAATCTTACTTTTCTTTCTTTTGCTTTCTTCACTTCTGCCTTCAAACTTGCCTGAGTCTTTTCTATCCTAAAAAATTAAAAAAAAACCCTTTACTAGACCCTATCATCCCCTCAAGCTATTGTTCTATGCTTCTTCTTCCTTTCTC
The DNA here is from genome assembly GCF_902635505.1 of Sarcophilus harrisii. Classification (NCBI taxonomy): domain Eukaryota; kingdom Metazoa; phylum Chordata; class Mammalia; order Dasyuromorphia; family Dasyuridae; genus Sarcophilus; species Sarcophilus harrisii. The sequence continues at coordinate 40,590,219 of NC_045432.1, forward strand.
TATCAAAACCCACTGCCTTCACTTCTCTTCTCACTCTTTCCTCAACCCTTTGTACTTCTGATCCTTCTGACACTCAACAGAAACTCCTCTGTGCAATCCCATTGGTGGATTCTGAATTCCCAACTCTGATGCCCTTTTCTTCACTCTTCATTTTTCTTGATGGCTTTCTTTTCTTTTTTCTTTTCCTTTTTTTAATAATAGGTTTTTATTTTTAAAAATACATGCAAAGGCAGTTTTCAACATTCACTCTTGCAAAACCTTGTGTTCCAAATTTTTCTCCCTCTCTCCTCCCCACCTTTCCCCTAGATAGCAAGCAATCCAATATATGTTAAACATGTGCAGTTTATTCCATACATATTTCCACAATCATCATGCTGCACAAGAAAAATCAGATCAAAAAGGAAAAAATGAGAAAAAAAACAAAAAGCAAGCAAACAACAACAAAAATGAGAAAAAAAGCAAGCAAACAATAACAAAAATGAGAAAAAAACTATATTGTTATCCACATTCAATCCCCAGAATCCTCTCTCTGGATGCAAATGGTTCTCTCCATCACAAGTCTATTGGAATTGGCCTTAATCACCTCATTGTTGAAAAGAGCCATGTCCTTGATGGCCTTTTTTTCAATCTTCATTCTTCTTGACCTTTCTACAGGATTTGCCACTGTCAGTGAAAACTAAGAGAGCTAGTAAGGATTACATCTGGAACGTGGATGATGCTTTCAGTGGTCCCTGATGCAAGATATCTGTGAAGCACCGATATTATTGTATTTAGAGGGGCAGCATGATATCATGGATGGGATCTTTTGGTTTTAGTCCTCTTCCCATTTATATTAGCACAGACATAATCTTTATATGCTCTCCCCAATGCACCTAATATGTAAATTGAGGCTGACCTATGTCATGATTCAGAGAAGATCTTTACAGAAGGCATTGCCATGCTAACTGAATGGTAGGCACGCCATCACACTGCATGGCAATCCTTTGATGAAGTACCTTGTAGCCAGTCTCATTTCCGTGACCTCTTTTCTCCACCTAAAACAAAGGGAACAAACAGGACCACCAGTTTTCATCGGGGAGAGTATTCAGACTCTCTAGGTAGGTCAGCATTTCCTCAGGGCCACTATGTGACCTTAGGGCCACACTTAGCATTTTATTCTCCCTTCCTCAGTTGATTCCTTGGGTGTTAGTGAAATAATCCGGGCCACATATAGCTCTTACTGTAAACTTTTTGTTAGGTTGAATGAATTATTCCAATTGAATTGATTCCCTCCCCCTCCCCAAAACAGATAAAGGCCAAGTCATTGATTCTGCAGGATCTTGTTTTATCTGGCTGTAGGCTTCCCTTCTGGGGAGTTGGTTTTCTTTCTCTTTCTCTCCCATGTTTTATGGGAGCCAGCATGTTGGCTAACCTTCCTTTAATATCTCAGGCTGCCATTATAAAACTCAGCCCTTTTCAGCTACAGAGCCTAGCAGAGCAGGATAGATTTGTGAGTTGAGAAGCATTTATTAAACACCTACTATGTGCCAAACACTGTGCTAGGTCCCAGGTATCCCAACAGAAAGAATAAAACAATCGATATGCGCAGGGACCCAAGACCAGGTATTTCCATTTTTTCCCTAATCATGTTGGATCATCATATTTTCAATAAGTATAATAACAAATCAAGAAAAGGCTGCTTATAACGTAGCTATTCCCAGTGTTTACTTGGTTTTTAGTACCATCCATTCCTCTTAACTTAATCTCCTTGAGCAGCATGGGCTAGTGAATGGAGAGATGACTTCAAGAAAGGAAGATTCCTGTTCAAGTCTTTCTGGACTCTGACGCATTCTAGCTGCGTCCTCCTGGGAAACTCTCCGTGTCTTAGACAAGTCTCTGAGTTGTAGAAAAGGAACTGACCTACATCAGGAGGAGTTTCTTCACTTGGGAGTTTCTTATACCAGTGAAATCCCAGGTCCAATCCCTATTCCTTAAATGGCTTAATTGAGCGGATAATGGGGAAGGGGAGAAGAAATGAACTAAATAATTTAGACAATTATCTGGATCACTTCATTAAGAAATAGCCAGATAATTGAAGGAATGATGAACTTTTGCTTAAATCCTTTCATTTTCTGCTTTAGTTCATCACTTTGCTCTAGATACATGTGGTAGACAATGCAATCTTTAATCTGGCATTTGAGGCCCTCCACAAGCTACTCTTACTTCATTCACAGGACTCCCCCCACCAAGTTCTCTATTTATCATGTGAGATAGAAAAGGCCTAATTTCAGATCTCTTTGGCCCTTGTGCACTATTCCACTCCATACAGGGAGTGCTGTCTCCGCTCTGATTCTCCGTTCACATCTGCCTGTCTGCACCATTGCCCTCCTGGGAGCTCCAGCTTGGTTCCATCTTTATGATGCTGTTCTTGGATCTCCTGGCTGAATCTGATCCTTCCCTTTTTGAGCCTCTCAGCCATGTTTGTTGCCTTCTTGTCTGTGCTTAATCAACTTTTTTTTGAGTGTATGAAGCTGTATTTGAATTCAGGTCCTCCTGATTTCAAGGCTGGTGCACTGAGCCACCTAGCTTCCTCTTAATCAACTTTTAACTTAGGTGATGTTTTTGTCCCATCCCCTATTAGATTCTAAGTTCTTCAAAGACCATAGCTGGGTCTCATTTGTCTTTGCCTCTTTGCTGCTGAGATAAATGGTTATTGAATTGAAATTTAGATCTGGAAGAGAACTTAAGAGATCATCTAGTCTAACCTCAAGATCCAATGGCTTTTCTACTGCCTAAGGCTTTGATTGCATATTTTCCAGAGCTAGGGATACATTATCCAGATTTGGACATAGGGGAAACTGTTCTCTCGTGTCCAGATCCATAGAAAGAACTTCTGGCAAGCCTTTGTTTAGCAAGACACCAGATTCTCCCCACGGAAGCAGGGCTGTGCTGGAGCCACCTTGAGCCCTGGAAAGCCCAGTGGAACTTATGAGGATGTCTTCAAGGAACATATCTGTGAGTCAGCCCCTTCTCATTGATTGGAAGCAGTGATAGGTTGCAATTTCATGCCATGGAAATCATAGAACATTGATATATTGATTTATTGATCCTTGCTCCCTGCAGCTCCCATTCTACTTCATGCTTACAGTTCAGTCTTATTTGCACCATTGGAAAAGCCAATTTCTTAATCTGCTTATAATTTTTCCATAGGTTATTGTAAAACATGACATAATAATCATAGCTGACATTGATAAAGCACTTCGTACCTGCCAGGCATGGTGTTAAATGCTTTAGAAATATTATCTCGTTTGATGCTCACAGCAACCCTGGGAGGGAGGTGCTGTTATTATACCCATTTTACAGATGAGGAAACTGAGGCAAAGAGGAGGTAAGTGACTTGCTCACAGTCACTACAACCGATGGGTATTAGAAACTGATTTTGAACTCAGGTCTTACTGACTTCAGGCCTATCCATTGTACCGTCTAGCTGCTTCACATGATCATTCAAAGTTCCTTGAAAAATACAGACACAGAGATCATTCTGGTTAACAACCCTCTGATTTTCACAGTGAAGTGAGGTGAGAAACGAGGAGGTGTATGCTTCCCAAAGGTGTTCACCACTGGCAGAGAGCATGTCTCGGGCAAGATCTTCAGGGAATGTCTCTCCATAAATGTTGAGATCTTCTGGGGGCCCATCTTTGTATATGTACTGGTTACTTTGAGCTCTAGAACATATGGGGGCTCCTTAATGAGATCCATGATTGTTCAAGTGAGATCTATCTAAAACTCCATCCGGGACAACCCGAATGTATAAGAATACGCCTCTTGTTCAGATTACAATGTATAGTGAGAAGAGCAGTCTTATTGAGTTACTGTTATCAGTGTGTGTATCCGGTATAGATACTGCCGATGGGCAATGAGTCGGACCTAGAATTGAATGACAGGAAAAACAGAATTAACTCTAATTTATAAAAAAAATCAAGCCATTCTCCAATTGAAAAATGGTCAAAGGATATGAACAGACAATTCTCAGATGAAGAAATTGAAACTATTTCTAGTCATATGAAAAGATGCTCCAAGTCGTTATTAATCAGAGAAATGCAAATTAAGACAACTCTAAGATACCACTACACACCTGTCAGATTGGCTAAGATGACAGGAAAAAATAATGATGATTGTTGGAGGGGATGCGGGAAAACTGGGACATTGATGCATTGTTGGTGGAGTTGTGAACGAATCCAATCATTTTGGAGAGTAGTTTGGAACTCTGCTCAAAAAGTTATCAAACTGTGCATACCCTTTGATCCAGCAGTGTTACTATGGGGCTTATATCCCAAAGAGATCATAAAGAAGGGAAAGGGACCTGTATGTGCACGAATGTTTGTGGCAGCCCTGTTTGTAGTGGCTAGAAACTGGAAACTGAATGGATGTCCATCAGTTGGAGAATGGCTGAATAAATTGTGGTATATGAATATTATGGAATATTACTGTTCTGTAAGAAATGACCAACAGGATGATTTCAGAAAGGCCTGGAGAGACTTACACGAACTGGTGTTGAGTGAAATGAGCAGGACCAGGAGATCATTATATACTTCAACAATAATACTATATGATGACCAGTTCTGATGGACCTGGCCATCCTCAGCAACGAGATCAACCAAATCATTTCCAATGGAGCAGTAATGAACTGAACCAACTATGCCCAGAGAAAGAACTCTGGGAGATGACTAAAAACCATTACATTGAATTCCCAATCCCTATATTTATGCCCACCTGGATTTTTGATTTCCTTCACAAGCTAATTATACAATATTTCAGAGTCTGATTCTTTTTATACAGCAAAATAACGTTTTGGTCATGTATACCTATTGTGTATCTAATTTATATTTTAATGTATTTAACATCTACTGGTCATCCTGCCATCTAGGGGAGGGGGTGGGGGGTAAGAGGTGAAAAATTGGAACAAGAGGTTTGGCAATTGTTAACGCTAAAGTTACCCATGCATATAACCTGTAAATAAAAGGCTATTAAATAAAAAAAAAAAGGAAAAGCAGATGACATTTCAGAAATTATTTGGTGCCTTTAATTATTTCAAGTTAGCTCCTGGTACAAAGGCCTTAATTTTTTCCCTACAAGTGAAATCTCTAGAATGTCCTGTGTGTACAAATCTTGAAATATCATAACCTCAAGAGAATTCCAGTTTCGGCTCACTTAGAGGAGTGGAGAGATACATGATGAGGGTGTGGGTTGCCTACAGGACATTTAAAATGATGGCTTCATGCTCCCAAAGCAAAATAAGGTATATGTGTGTGTATATATGTATGTATATATATATACATATGTATACATACACATATGCATCTATCCACTATCTACCTTACATATATGGGTATATTCCATATATATATATATATACATATATATATATATATGTGAGATATATACACACAGACTAGAAGCTGGAAATGGAATGGATGCCTGTCAGTTGGAGAATGGCTGAATAAGTTATGGCATATGAATGTTATGGAATATGATCTGTAAGAAACAATCAGCGGCATGATTTCAGAGCAGACTGGAGAGACTTACGTGAACTGATGCTGAGTGAAGTGAGCAGAACCAGGAGATCATAATACATGGCAACAAGAAGATTATACAATGATCAATTCTGATGGATGTAGCCCTCTTCAACAATGAGAGGATTCAAACCAGTTCCAGTTGTTCAGCAATGAAGAGAATCAGTTACACCCAGAGAGAGAACTATGGAAAATGAGTGTGGTCCACAACATAACATTTCCATTCTTTCTGTTATTGCTCGCTTGCATCTTTGTTTTACTTCTCAGGTGTTTTTTTTTTACCTTCTTTCTAGATCCGATCTTTCTTGAGAAGCAAGATAATTGTATAACTATGTATACATATATTGGATTTATCATGTATTTTTTCATATTTAACATGTATTGGTCTACCTGCCATCTAAGGGAGGGAGTGGGGAGAAGGAGGGGAAAAGTTGGAACAGAAGGTTTCGCAAGGGTCAATGCTGAAAAATTGCCCATGCATATATCTTGCAAATAAAAAGCTATAAAAAGAAATATACACATATATCTAAGATATAGATATATATTATATTGATGCATGTGTGTATATCTATGTATATATGTATGTATGTACAACAGGATAATATTGTACTTAGCTGATGTATCCTTCCATGGGGAAGAGGCTAGGGAGCCTATTTCCAGAAAGACATGTTGATCCGTAGTAAAAGTGCTTTGGAGAGATTTGGAGCAAGTAAAACCCTTCTGTAACTACTTCTAGTCTGCTAGACCATAGCCTGGCAAAGATTGGTCTATGGACCAAATCTATCCCTCTCCCTGTTTTTATATAACCCCCCAGGACCCCTGTTCTAGACACATGATGAAAAGGAACTTTTTTGATTGCTTACATAGTTGAAATTGGGACGTGTATAAAAGGCACAACCCAGCCAGAGCCATTCTCTTTGCTCTGAGCCCTTGCTGTTGGCTGCCTCCTGGTTAGAGAAGAGAGACAGTGTTGTGTTGGGAGAGGCCTTGGGCTCTCTCCATCTGAGGTCTTGTGGTCTTCTTGGTCTTAGTGTTTGTTCATTGAATCTTTAGATTATGGAAAGTGGAGATGGCCCTGTGAGCTTTGGAAAGTCAGGAGAGTAAGCCACCAGAAAGTCCACAAATGGCCTCTGAGGATCAAGTTGTGACCTTTGGGATGCAGCTCAACAGTAGCTGAGATGAGGACTCATCCGGTGATTGTGGCACATTTGCATGTGGACTTGGTTGAGACCAATGCTCTTTAGAAACTGATTTAAATTTGAGCTCTGTCTCCCCAGAGGCAAGTTGTACAGGGAACAGCGTGGTTCCCAGGTATTGAGAAGAAATGTTTGTACTTTTATTCTTACTATATCTTTGAGGTAAATACCTCTTGATAAAAGCTAAATCGATGTTAACTGGCTAAATGGAACCGGGGAATGATTCACACACCAGAATGGAGACCTGAGCCAATAGCAATAGAGAAGAGACAATCCCTTAGCCCTCGGGGGTACCCCTACAGAAGAAATGTGTGGCTCACCTAGCTCTAGGAGAATAGGACTTGTTTGATCACTATATATACATTTATGGGATGTGGAACATGGAACAGACACAGGTAAGGATAGATAAACAACCTCAGCTATCAAAGCCATCCAAATACTTAGGCAAAACCTTCTCAGTATATTTGTAGGATTTACAGCTGAATGGGAACTTAGAGATCATTTATTTTAATCTCTTCTTTTTACAGAGGAAGAAACCGAGGTAGCACACATGGATGTCACAGGGCGGCTTTAAGCCTAGATATTCTGCCTCCAAAGTCAGCACTCCTTCCTCCGAACCAGACTATCTCTCTCTCGAAAGGAAGGTAAGTTGGATCACTTACAGCAAAGTCAACCAGAAACCAGCATGGCTGTATTTCAACCCTTCAGGGGGGGGGGGGGGGGGGGTGTTTCTGTGTACCTACTCACCTGAGCCCCACAGATCACAATTCTTCTCGAGTCCAGTCAATATGCTCTGTGGGTTCCCACAGCAGTGGGCTGCATTCATCTTGGCCTGACTGGTCTTAGAACATCTGATGTGCATCCCTTGCACTGGCTTCTTCTAGCCTGGTAACCCCTGCCAGAGCCTTCTCTTTGCTAGCAGTCTTAGAGCCCCCAGGCTCACTTCCATACCAAAAAGGGGCCCCAAGGGGGACTTTGCAGACTCACAGAATGTAGAATGGGGGATTGGGAAAGGAATCCATATCCCTCCAACCTCCTGGAGCCGTCCTGACGCTCAAATGAGAGCACGGATGGGAAAGAGCTCGGGAACGTGAAGCGCTATATGGACATAAGGGATTGTTAGTGGAGTAAACCTGGCACAAGTTTGATGGGAAGAATGAAGAAATCGTGGTGCCTGGCTGGAGCCCGTCTCTCTTGTCTCTTCTGGTACTTAGCTGTAAGCTTGTAACTTTAAATGATTGTTACTTTGCTAATTCACCCCGAAGATGGAATGAGAGGCAGCAGGGAGGGCTATGGGCCCAATTGCCTCAGGTCTGGCAGCAGGCATGCCAGGTTGAGAGGGAGGGCTGACACTAGGGAGTCTCTGGGAAGGGAAGGGGGAAGGGGACAAGTATTTATTAAGCACCTGCAATGTGCCTGGCACTGTGCTGAGTGTTTACAGATATCTCATTTGAGCTTCACAAGAACCCTGGGAGGTAGGTATGATGATGACTCCCCCTTTTTACAGATGAGCTAACTTAGGCAGAAGTAAAGTAGCTTGCCCAGCATCACACAGTGAGGATTTGAAGTTAAATCTTCCTGATTCTGGACCTTGTACTTTATCTACTGAACCCCCTGGCTGCCTGATGCTGGCTTCGATCTTGGTCCCCTCTGCCTTTCCCCACGAGTCACCAAGCAGGTAATGTTTGGATGTTGGACACATGGTCGAAGCCCCAGCTGGAGATACCACCAGACTGTGGCCTGTGTCTGGGCTCTATTTGTGGGCATCTCTCCCCAGTTCTGTCCATGAGCTCCTCCTTCTCTCCTCGGGTGGGACTTGGTTTTATGTTTCTCTAGAGGCATCATGGGAAGGTAGAAAGAGTGCTGGTTCTATAGACAGAAGACTTGGAGGCAGATCCTGCCACTGCTGCTTCCTGCCTGTGTGACATTATGCAAGTTATAGCCCCCCCCAAACCTCAGTTTCCTCATCTGTAAAATGAGGGAGTTGGACTAGATCTAGGCCTCTGAGTTCCCTCCCAGTTCTAGAGTTAGGATCTATGACTGGTTCCACTTATCAGAGAATTTTGCATCAATTCCTTAGCAGTATTTTTCTGAGGATCAGAAATTTAGGTCTGGAAGGGGCCTTGGAGAGTCCAGCACCCCCATTTTCCTGATGAGGAAGCTGAGGCCCCCAGATACAGGGACTTGTCTGAGATCACACAGGCTAGGGGCCAGCATTTGAATCTCCGTTCTCAGCGACTCCACTGTCTCAATCCCCTGTGAGGTCTGTGAGCGCAGTGACTGTATATACATGTTATGTCTTCCCCAGTATCTAGCACACAGTAGGCAGTCGATAAAGGTTTGCTAAGTGAATGAATGAAACGAGGTGGAGAGAATAAGGCAATTACTGCCTCTCAAGGGGCCTGAGAAATTTAGTCTAACTCTCTGATTTTCTGAAGGAGAGGCCCGAGGTCTGGGGAAGGTGCCAGGCTAGATTTGCACTCAGGTCTTCTGACTTCTCAGTTACTGCTCTTTCCATGGCCAAATCGCATCTGAGAGGCAGGGAAGAGAGCTGGTGATTCCCCAGAAGCACCCACTGCAGCTTGCGCTGGCTGGTGGGTCCCAGGGAACATCCCCGACCCAGCCTGCAAACAGGCGGGGCCGACTCCTGGGGCCGAGGACCTGAATATTAGGAACGACTTTCTTGCTGATCTGGGGGGAGAGAGAAATCTGGGGATCCCCTTTTTGTTTGTCAGGCTTAAAAACTGAATGAAGCTCGGGCAGCCAAGACTGAGTGCCAGGGAAAGGGCCTGGGAGGGGCTGGTGTCCAGCATTTTTGCAGGATCCAGGGGACAAGGAAATGGGATTCTGGGTTCGAGATGTGCAGAGATAAATCCCAATGGCTGACAGTGGCCTGTAGGAGAGTGGCTCAAAATTGACATTGAAGCCCTCCCTAAAACCTGGAACAGGAACCCTTCCCTTTTGTGGAATTCTAAGCTCTGTGGGGGCTGCTTTAGATAAACTGGGGGCTTAAAGTGATGGAACTGACCAGATGTTTTAGCATCTGGAGGGAGGGGGCCACAGAACACGAATGCTACTTTCTCTTCTTTAGGGCAGGAGGAGTTAGAAGGAATAGGGCCCCCATTTTGCTCTCTCCTCCTCCACCGCTTCCTATCTAGAACCCAGGGTCTGGGGTGTCCATGTTCAATCTGAAGCAATCAAGGGAAGGAGGGGCAGCTTCTACAGCAGCAGTGGGGAGAGTGTGACGTCATTTTAAGTAAAGGAAAAAACTAGTTCAATCCCTCCAAGCCCTAGGTTTCTCTGAATTTCTAAAGTCTGAGTGCCTCCTTTGCTAAGTAACTATTCCCTATGGGAAGCTCGGTACCTTTAACTGGCATTGTACACTGAGGCACAGGAAGACTAAGCCTTAAACTTCTGTTGTATCCTCCCTCTTAGAGAGCGCAGGGTTAGGCCCCTGGGAAGGAAACATGGACTGAGTCAGCTGAGTGGACAAGCGGTCATGCTTCAGATGCATCCTAGTCGTGGGACCCTGGACACGTGACTAAGTCGCCCTCAACCTCAATTTCCTCATATGCAAAGTGGGGGAAAGTAATAAGAGCACTGGCCTCCCAGGGTTGTTGTGAGGATCAAATAAAGCAGGGGCCCTCAAACTTTTTAAATAAGGGGCCAGTTCACTGTCCCTCAGACTTGTTGGAGGGCCGGACTATAGTCAAAACAAAAACTTTGTTTTGTGGGCCTTTAAATAAACTTCCTAGCCCTGGGTGAGGGGGATAATCGTCCTCAGCTGCCGCATCTGGCCCGTGGACCGTAGTTTGAGAACCCCTGAAATAAAGTATATGGTGAAGGCTTTGTAAGCCTCAAAGGGCCATGTATGGGGTAACCCCAGAGTATTAATAGTTTCAGACTGAACAGAGACTTTTGCAATACCCTGTACCCAAATGAGCACTATTCAAATTATTTATTGAAGTTGGCAAAAAGTTCAGATTAAGTAAAAACGGCCGAAGTTATTGGACTGAATGCAGCACTTGGAGTCAAAAGTACTTGGGCGGACACTTTTTCTGCTGTGTAATTTTGAGGGAATCACCTAATGTCTCTGGGTCTCACTTTGTTAAATGGAACGGAGCCTCAGTTTCCTCATCTTGGCCAGGGATTCTGAAACTTTCTCCGCTTGTGACCTCTTGATGTTAGAAACTTTTAGGTGACCCGGGATATATAGCTCTATCAAATAGGACACAAAACAATCATTTGCTGCTAATAAATCATAATTTCCCGACCCCCGCATTCAATTACAAGACTCCACATGGGGTTGAGATCCACAGTGTACGAAGCTCTGATCTAGAAAATAAAAATACTTGCGCTGTAGGTTGGGATGAGCAAAGCAAAGTGTGAGCTGCAGACGGCCAGAGAAGGGTGAGCTAGTATTGTGTCTTCTACATGAGTATTTCATTACCAAAATAATCGCGGGATTATAGGTTTAGACCTGGAAGGGACCTCTGAGGCCATCGAGTCCAACCTCCTCTTTAACAGATGGATAAACTGAGGCCCAGAGAAGACTCAGCCAAAGTCACACATGAGATCCTGGAGTTAGGAAGGGATCTCCAAGGCCATCTAGGACAAACCTCTCATTTGACTGAAGGAGAAACTGAGGTAGGTCACGCAAACAAGCTTTAAACCTTCAACAGTCTTTTTCTGGAGTCAGTGCCGCTTTCCCCTATATAGGTGTTATTCAGTGGTTTCCATCATCTCTGGCTCTTCATGACCACATTGGGGGTTCTCTTGGCAGACATACTGGAATGGTTTCACATTTCCAGCTCATTTTACAGATGAGGAAACTGAGGCAAACAGGGTGAGGTGACTTGTCCAGTGTCACACAGCCAGTAAGGGTCTGGGGCCAGATTTGAACTCAGGTATTCTATCTTCTGTGCCACCTGGCTCCCCTATAACAGGATTGTCTCCCTATTGAAAAGAGAGGAAGGTGGGTAGACTTAAAACAGTTACTTAAGCAAAGTCAACCAGAAACCAGCCCTAGAAGTGAGATCGTCTTTCAATGAAACAGTAAAATTGTAGTCATAAATACAGTCGTCACACTTTGGTCTTGGGGCACCCTGGGGATCGAGCGATTGTGGCTCCTGAAATGTTGTGCACTGCAGAGGGTTTTAATTTTTAACTTAAAAAAATGGAAATATTTTGGATATTTAGAGTCAAGAACAAGGAATTCTTGCACCTGGGCCAGCTCAGTTGGGGCAGGGGATAGGTTTATAAACTGAATGTCTGGGGGTCCCACTTTCTAGCATACAAAATCACACACTACTTAATTTTCCAAACCAACGTTGGAAAAAAGCATAATTGGTGCTAACAAGACTACAGATCATGGGAAATTCATGCCCCATCCTCTCAAACACTCTTATCTTACAAGGGCAGGCTGGCCTCTGGATATTGCCCCTTACCTTAAGAGGAAGAATGGGAGTGATGTGGCCCAGGAGAGGGGCTACATGACAATGGGACCCTAGAGGGAACAGCCCTGGGCCATTAGGGCTTGTTTTTCTTTTTTTGGAAGAGAAATGGAATTTAGTAGTTGTATGAATAAATGTGGATATTTGAATTAAATAAGAAGAGAAAATATATTGCCTATAAGAAAAAAATTAATGTATACATATAGATAAACTGCATTGGAAGTGATTAGGTTTTTTTTTGAGAGAGACAGAGAGATAGGCAGAAAGAGAAAGAGAGACAAAGAGAAAGAGACACAGAGAGAGAGAGACAGACAGAGACTAAATTACAATTTTATATTTGTCTATAGTACAGATGGTCTGACTCTTCTTTCCTCTACTGGCAAACAGGCCTAAATCCCATCCAGAAGTACCTGGAGGGCTTGGTAAGAATCGGTGTCCAGGAGGACCTAATTTTCCTTCTAAAACATCTTCCTCCAACTTTTCAGCCACTGCCCTATCCCCTTTCCCCTCCAGACAATCCTCTGGCCCCCATCCCCTCCCAGAGAAAACACAGGATGACCTTTACATTTTGGTCCCCAGAACCACTTTCCTTTTCCTTATGGAGATGACAGTGAACAATCAGAAATGGGCAGAAGACCCATTTGTCTACAGTTAGATGGTAGGCGGACACCAAAGGCAGACCAGAAAACCTGAGACAAAGCCCCAATTACTTTATCCTAGTTCTATAACTTGTTCAGGGGCTGCTTTCTTACTTTTTGGAAGCTATTTTCAAGTGATTAAGAAAGGTTGTAGATTCAAAAAGGTTGGATGCCAGGTAGCTAAGATCTTATTGTAAAAGGATCATAATGCTGTTGTCTTCAGTCTTTGTGGGTGCCATTTGAATATGAAGCCTTAGGCCGGGGATTCCCAACCCATGTATATGTTAATAGATCTTGAAGCCCTCCTGGATAGACCTCCAAGCCTCTTCTATTACCTTCTCATCTCCACTTACCCTTTTAGTGGTTTTTAGAGACCCTAAATTTGTCCATCAGGTAATATTAATAGTTTCCTGGTCATATTCAGCTGAATGGATCAAAAGCTGGAAGGTGCCATGCTCAATTATATACCCTACAGTGTGTGTGTGTGTGTGTGTGTGCATGCGCACACAAAATAACAATACATTTTGAGCTTTCTTATGGTTCTCAGACCTCAGTAGTTCTGTTCCTCAACTCCATCTCTCCATGGAGCAGCATCAATTTCTTGTCAAGGTGTTGTGTGGACCTATGGAATTCCCCAATCAAAATTTTGCTGTCAAATTACATCTACTGGTGAACCTCTTCTCCTTTTGTATAAAATAGATTTTATTGAGATATTGTGTTATTCCATCAGCTAGCTTGCCAGATGTATTCACCCATTCTCCTCATTCCAGAACTTAAAACATCAAAAAGAGGGTAAAAACCATTTCCCCCAAACTAGCAAAAAAGTCTGATGTTATGTGTAGGGTTCCACCCCTATAGCCTTTCTTCCTCCTTGCAAAGAAATCAAGCGACGTGACTTCTCATATGTTTTCTCAGTCATAACTTTGTAACATTCAGTTTTAATTACTTTGTCGTTATTGTTCTGTCCCTTGACATCATTGTAGCAGTATGTATTATTTTCCTAGTTCTGCTTACTTCATTTTGTATCAATTCCTAGAAATCTTTCCACATTTCTCTGTATTCGCCTCATTCATCATTTCTATAACTTGTTTAGGTATTCTTTTTATCAGTGTTTACTTTTTTGAATTTTTTGATACTAAAAAAATTCTGCATAAAAGTCTTGATATAGATGGGGTTTTAGTTTTTGTTATTGATCACCTTGGATTATATGTCTAGCAGTGGGATTCTCTGGGTCATCAGGTATAGATATTTTAGCCATTTCTTTGCATAATTCCCAAATTGCCTTCCAGAATGGCTGGACCAAATCATAGTTCCACCAAAACACATGCATTTCTGTGCCTTTCTTTCCCTGAGCCCTCCAACACCGACTGTTTGCATCTTTTTTATCTTCAGAAATTTTCTGGGTATGAGGTACCCATTTCCTTTTTGAACTTTCTATATTTCAATGAGCCCTGGCAGAATGGAGTTAATTCTCCACAGAAGCAGGTCAGTGTACTCAGATACTGTGTGAATCATTTACTCTCGGAGTGGAATTTATAGGCAAATAGTACATAGAACAAGAAACCATTGAGTAACAAAGCACTGTAGCATCTAAATGGCCGTGATGTGAGCCTACTACTCTCCTAAATCCCAGAAGTCTCTCACATGGTAGCTTAAAATACTCTGACTCATATGTCCTACGAAATGTAGCCTGTGAGTTCGCTTAGCTCATCACCATCAGCTTCCTGTGTTATGGTTCACTTGTTTCAGTCATGTCTGACCGTGACCCCATTTAGAATTTTTTTTTTTTGGCAAAGGTAGCAGAGTAGTTCGCTCCTTCCTTCAACTCATTTTACAGATGAAGAAACAGAGTGAAGGGACTTGCCCAGGATCGCACAGCTAGTAAGTGTCTGAGGTCAGACGTGAACTCAGAAAGAGGAGTCTTCCTGACTTCAGATCTAGTACTCCATCCACTGAAGCCCCACCTAGCTGCCCCTCATGCTTCCTGTAGGGCTGCTCTTTAGACCAAGAGGCAGAAACTCTGGACCTGAGACTCAGCACAAAATGGGCTGGGAATGTGGGTGGACTTAAGAGAAAACAAACACTTCTCTGTCTAGTCTGTTGACTATTCCTTGGTAGGAACTGCTAGCCTCCTCTGGCTTCAGCTAGCTCATCACTGATGGGACAGGGTATGTAGACCCCAAACCGAATCCTTTCAAAGAGAAGCCAATCACCTTTTACCCCGGCATCCTGCTCTCATTCTTCAATTCCAAACACCATAGCAATTAATGTTCCCCCTGTAGTGTTATTTCCTTTATTGATCTCCCAACCCAAACCCTCAGCTATTCCATACGGCAGGGAAGGAGCAGCTGTAGAGTGAAAGGCATTATGTCACCCCATCAGTAAAACATTTGTGGTCCCTTATAGATACCCAGGGTACATCTGTATCTCTGTGAGCATATGTCATAAACATCATAACATAGTTATAGGTCCCCCACTTAGAAAACTTAGAAAGGTATCCCACTTAGAAAACAAGATGCACACGTAGGGAGCTAATGCACAGCATTTGCACTAGGAGTACATGTGGCTAACAATGCATACAATCAACAGAATATATAGCTTCAGACTGCACAGCTACAAATTGCATAGATCACAAGTAGGACAAATTACATGCACATATGGCAATAGAACATGTACACCTCAGTGTACTGCTATTAAAAAAAAACACAGCAGCAGTAAAAGCACATTGAATAGCAAACACATAGGTTATCTAGAACACAAAATAATATGCAGAGCACACATAGGTCATATATGATGCAAAATAATATACAAAGCACACGGGTCATATATAACATAAAATAATATCAATATCAGGTGTCAATTAAACAAGTATTTGTGAAGTACCAGCTAAATACCAGGGATACAAGTACAAAAAATAAAACTTCCTACCTCCAAAGAGCTTTCACTTCAATGGGGAAGGCAAAAATACATATATGTGTAATGGGGGCCTGATGTATGACCGTACCACTGGAATAGTGTCTCTTTGTGGAAGATGGCAGGTAGATGGCTCCCAAGAGAATGGTGTTTATATGTAAGGGAAGTGCATTGGACGGACCATAGCATGGATGGAAATTTGATAATTTGTTCTGGTAGAGAACATTGGGAAAGGCAGGCTATCTGCTTGACTTGGGAGGAATTCGAAAAAGCCCTTTGGCTTTGGTGGCTACCTCTTTGTCATTCTTTACCTTATCATCTTGAGTTGTTTGATGGTATCTTCTTCCATTTCTGAGACCGGGTGACCCATGAAAAATAGAACCTCCTTATCCTTTTTATTCTTTCCGATTCTAGGCAGCAGAGGGGGGAGTCCTCAACCTTGGTTGGAAGTGAGAGCCACAGCTCTTGTTTGGCAGCATTGATGTCTTAGGGAGTAAGGACCCTGGGGATTCTTGTCCGGTAGAAGGATTTGTCCAGTAGTCATGTAATATCTGGATATGAGCTTGGTGGGACTAAAGTTATATAGGAACTGAGCTAAATTTTGAGCTAAATCCTTTAGAGACCAAGGTACCCTGAGCTATTGGAGACAGTGTTTATATGCTTATTCTTGCTATGTCTTTGAAGTAAATATCCCTTTGTAAAAACGAATAAATGTTAATTGGCTAAACAGAATGGGGGGTGCTACCTCACTAAAATGGGGGACAACTAGTGGGGGCTTAAATTTATGGCAGTAGAAAAAATAGACCCCCAACTCCCTAGTGGAGAGTTGTAGCCTGCTCAGCCCTGAGAGATTAGGCTAGAGCTCACTCACTCCATATAAATGTCATCTGGCTGTATGGGCAACCTCTTCTTTCATTTTCCCCAAAGTTTTATAAATAAGCTTGGTCACTGGGCTACAAGGCTTATAATTCTATGGAAGTGCTAGAGCCTGTGATTCTAATTCTGAGCTTGCAGCTGGCCCAAGATGACTACTAGCAGCCACAGAACCACTGGATTACAGTTCCATTCCTTAGTATTAAGGGTCCTCAAACTTTTTAAACAGGGGGCCAGTTCACTGTCCCTCAGACTGTTGGAGAGCCGGACTCTAGTAAAAACAAAAACTTTGTTTTGTGGGCCTTTAAATAAAGAAACTTCCTAGCCCTGGGTGAGGGGGATAATCGACCTCAGCTGTCACATCTAGTCCACGCCATAGTTTGAGGATCCCTGCCTTAGACTGTAGGTTGACTGTTGACATTAACAGACCTGCTGGCGTATAGTCTCAATTCTGAGGCTATGGGCAGCTCAGTATCTCCAGGCTCAATAGTTGCCTTTGGTCCCCAGATGACTCCACAACTGAAATTAGGTTAAAAGGGGTCTGCTCAAAATTTAGCCTTCTCACTCTGAACACTGATCCTCTAAGGACTGGGAAAAGTTTGGTCACGAGTCTGAAAATTCATGAGTTTTATGTGAATCAATCATATGAATCATGATCAAGCTCTGACAGTCTTGCAATAAACTGGCTGAAATTATGTTGACTACCCCATTAGAATGGAAGCTGCTTGAGAGAAAGGGTTCAAAGATTTTGCCTGTGTTTCCCCTGCCCTTAGCACATTACCTGGCACATAGCAAGTGCTTAATAAATGTTGATTGTCCTTTGTTTCTTTCCTCCTGTTCACCAGCTTCAGCTCACGTTCCAATAGGTGATGGGTGGTAGTGATGCATTGTCTTTGTGGGGTCTGGACCGTTCTCTGGGGCCATTTGGTGAACAAGAATACCGCCCCCACTTGGTAGAGAATAACTTTCCATTGGTTTGCTGGCTTGCATGTTCCATGTGTGCCGAGTCCTTAGCACAACTCCAACATCTTGCTGAAGATCTTGACAATGGACTCAAGCATGGGACTGTCATTTGATGTTTTTAGAGATTTTCTGAGCTCTGGTAGAGTTAGCTGATCGATCCCCTTCAGCTGATGTCTCAGTGGGGAGGTATACTGGTTTTGTCTCCCTGTCCTTTCTATCTTGTAGGACTCCAAAGCACAGATCTGAGAGTCAAATTGGTTCTCACTCAAACATCAGCAGGTATGGTGAGGCCTGTGGCCTTCTTTTTTTATTTTAAAGCTTTTTCTTTTCAAAATATATGCATAGATCATTTTCAACATTCACCCTTGCAAAACCTTACATTCCAAATTTTTTCTCCCTCCTATTCCCCTACACCCCATCTCCCAGATGGCAAGTAATCCAATATATGTTAAACATATGCAATTCTTCTATACATATTTGCACAATTATTGTGCTGCACAAGATCAAAAAGAAAAAAACGAGTAAGAAAACAAAATGCAAGCAAACTACAACAAAAAATGAATAAAAAAGAAAAAAACAAAAATATGATGTTGTGATCCATACTCAGTCCCCAGAGAACTCTCTCATGGTGCAGATGGTTCTCTTTATCACAAGACCATTGGGACTGTGTGGCCTTGTTCTTATAACTTTACATGTATGCACTAGAAATGTCCCCAGGTTGAGCCCACAGAGCATTGTGCTCTGATCTCAAGCTTCATAGCAAGCTTCTCAAACTGAATTACTGACTGTGAGTGTCCCTGTGGGAAGTAAGAGGTGTCTAGGTGATTCCCACAAAAGTCACTCTCTCTTCTAGCCTTTCCTGCACCCTACCTCCAGCCCAAAACTTTCCTCCTCCTTCCCCTTCAGCAGTTAAAACAGGGTAGGCAACTATCAAGTGAAAGATGTGTTATGGCAACAAGGGGGAGGCATAGGCAGCAGGAACTCCTCCCTCACTTCTCTGGGGGGGGGGGCTTCCCAGGCAGCACCTCCTGCCTCTCTCTCCCCATAGTGATCTCAGGGCTTAGGGGAAGTAAAAAGCAGCTAAGCTGCATCTCACACAAAGGTTGGAGACCTCTGCTTTACATAGACAAACAGCCTGCATCCTTCCCCTGCGGTCTTCTGGACCTTAAGCTGTGGTCTAGCTAAGAAAGAGAAGAAAAGAAGAATAGCAATGTTTTAAACTCTTCCAGTCACATCTTTGGTGAGTGGGAAGGTACAGGGCTTGCAGGATTAGACTTTTCCTGAGCTCTTGGAGCCATTTGACCAGTTTTGTCTGAAAAAACTAAACTGAGCCTCTCTAGCTCGTGGCCACTGTCTGTGATGGTTGAGCCGCTTTCTGCTGCCAGCTTGCTTTGTGGGAATGTTAGAGAGAGAAAGCAACTCAGGCCTGGTGGCAAAAGCTGCCCTGGGCCTTCAGGCTCAGACTTTTGTGGAAGAAATCCCCAAAGGCTGAGATGCTTGGAGGAGAGAAAGACAGGACCCTGTGGGATAATTTTGTACAGGCTGAGTGTGCGGCTGACCCATCGGGCTGAGGATGAGCAAAAGAGCAGACCAAGGAATGGCAAATGCAAATGAGGGAAGAAATCTGTTAGGGTGATTTGGGCTTGTTTTTCTTGTTTGGGGTAGTTGTGGTAGATTTAAACATTTTTGGTTTTTGAGATGATTCCACCTGCATCATGAGCTGTTCACCCCACATCTGGTTTTGCTGTGTTTCATGGAAATGGCCACCAAGGGAAACCAAGTGGGCTTTGCCTGTTTTAATTTACAACCCCCACCCCCATTCCACCCCCACCCCATTTCCCCCAAAAAAGAAAGGACAGAAAAAAGAGAGAAAGAGATGGAGAGAAAAGAAAGAAAAGTAAGAAAGAGAGAAAGAAAGAGAGAGGGAAAGAAAGAGAAAGAAAGAGAGAGAAAGAAAGAAAAAGATAAAGAGAAAGTGAGAGAAAGAAAAAGAAAGAGAAAAGAAAGTAAAAGATAGAGAAGAGAGAAAGGAGGAGAGAGAGAGAAAAAAGAGAAAGAAATAGAAAGGAAGAAAGAGAAAAACAAAGGAAGGAAGGAAGCAAGCAAGGAAGAAAAAAGAAGGGAGAGAGAGGGAGGGAGAGGAAGAAAGAGGGAGAGAGAGGGAGAGGGAGACAGGGAGAGAGAAGGATGGAAGGATAAATTTGCTAAGAGCTGAAGTCTGTGAAGGCAGATCCAGCAGCACCTAAACTCAAGGATCTTCATTTGGCCTCAAATTTTGGCTATACTGTTTCTATAGAGACCAAAGGGAAGCTTTGGCTCCCCCACTCAGCTATTAAAGTTTAGTGCATTGAAAACTGTCTTCATGCTGTGATATCCTTTCAGGGAGGAGAATAGGGTCTGAACTAATCCATGAAAGTTGTCATGGTATGAACTAGTAGTCAAGCTTTTTCCTTTCAATTGAGTCTAAAACTATACTGTACTTCACACTTGATTGGTCCTTCAGATGGAAAGATTCAATATCCCTGTTGGAAATCAGCTGTCTTCTTCACACAGTGCTGTTGAACGGGGGAAGAACTTGCTTCTGTGGCATAATTACCAGCTTGAAGATATGAAAAGTTGGAAGGATATTTAATTTGCCAGGGAGAGGGGGGAGCTCTGGAAAATGCAAACTTTCTCCCCTGCTCCCACCGGCCCCCTCAGCCAGGCTCGTTCAGGGGGCCATGCCTCAATGGGCCGGCTTGCCCAACGCCTAAATATCCAGGGCTTCAGACAGGCTTTCTAGCCTTTCTTTCTTGAGGGTGATAGACAGACATACAGCAGAAATGTAGCAAGGACAAAAAAAATATCGCCTGAATGCAGCCATCAGCTAGCCATTGAGTGCACTGTGGCAAAGGTAATGGGTCACTTATTTACCATGAAGACTAGGAAGAAAACTGTCGGAATCTGGACAGTGCCGTGCCAATTTCAGGAGGGAGAGGGACTCCCTTCCTTTCACTGGCAAAGAATTAGCTTTGTTTTTGCACGTTTTAGATCAATAACTGTTAACAGTAAAGGGGTGACAATGGCTGTAATAACCATGAACGGTCTGCTGGGTAGATTGACGGCTTCCAAGTTAAACACGGCAGTCTTCTGAATTAATACATACAGTATATATGTTTGGGCTTGTTTTAATTGAAAAAAAAATGCCTTGATCTATAGGCACCAAAAGGGGGCACCAGGGTATTAAAAAAGTTGAGAGTTTAAGTGCTGAAGACAATGAAATGAAATCAAGTTTGGGGAGTTGGGGTTTGATTTTAATACTCACTTTCAATAAGCCATGCTTTTGAAAACTTGTTATTGGAAAAAGTCACAGAGTAATCAATCGGTCCTTTGTACTCTGGGGTAAGTTGGTTTAGATGTTCTGAAGGAGGGTTTCTGGGAAGGGGGTTTAAGTTTGTGAATGTAAATACAGAAAGCTCCAAGTTGTTTTTTTTTTTTTTTAATGACACGAAAATGATCATTATCTTCTTAATGACAGAAAATTCAAATTATTGTACATATTTAATAGCTTTTCCCTCAACCCTTGCTTCCCCTCACATTTCCAGATTTGCTTTATGTTCTCCTTTAAATTGAAGCTTGTTTCTGATGGGTTCAATTAAGCTCCCCTTTCAATTTAAACCTGTTTCTAATTTGTTCAATTAAGGAAGATTTGTCTTTTTTCATTTTTGTCCGTAGTGATAAAATCAGTCTCCTGTTTGCTTTTTTTTTTTTTGAGGGGGGGGGAGAAGGAGTGGAAGAAAGAAGGAAGATGGAAAAAGTAGACTAGATTTCCATGAAAAGCTTTCAGAAGAGAATATTTTTGGTAAACCATTTGTTGTTGTTATTGTTGTTGTTGATCCGGAGGATGAAAAATTCGTTGGGGGTATCAGTGGAGGGAGTAACTGAGCAGCCAGGACATTTGCAGAGTTGTTTAAATAATTAAAAACAAAAACCCAAACCCAAACCCCACACACTTTTCTTCTCCCTTGACTAAATTTGTTTCCTTTTCGGCATTCACTTAGTGTGAGGAGCACCACTTTCGCGTCGGAATTGGAGCATTTGTTGATTCTGTGAAACTGACATGGACTGCCCCCCCCATCCCCCACCCCTTTCCGGGCGGCCAAAATGGGGAGCTTGGAGCCCGAAGGCGACCGGGCCGTTTTGTTTCAGTCACCGGCTAATTCTTCTTTAAGTTGAAATCCGTTCAGGGGAGCCGCTGCCCAAGCTGCCTGCTTTTTTTGCCTGGGATAACTCGGCGACTCCTGTTCGCAGCGATGGCAGCAAGCTTTTCAGACGACCAGCAGGAACCGGGCTCGGTTTACGAGGCGATCGAAAAGCAAATGGTTGGCCCCGGCCCGAAGCTGTTTGGTCATTTGGATTTTGCCGTGCTTAAGGCCGGTCCCTTCAAAAGCGAAGAACCGAGAGGCTTTTGGGAGAAAGTGGTTCACAGTTGAATTTCCAGCCACTTCTCTTTCAGTCTGGCTGGATCCCAGATTAGTCAATGCGAGGCAATTTACAAGCTGCTCTTACAGTCTCATATAAGTTTTATGATATATGTAACTAATTAGTATATTGTTTAACACAGCCAATTTGATGGGGGAAAATGGCCAAACCTTTTCCGATTTGGAGGAAACAGGTACTTTATTCAAGTGCTCACGGCAGAGGTACAATCAGTTGACACAGTTCTATTTATGCATTTCAACATGGGCCACGTAGAAAGAGGTGGAAAATGACTTTTGTTATTTGAAAAGAAAAAAGATTTCTAAAATTTCAAACTTTTTATTATCAGTAATTGGAAGAAAGCTGGCAATCACTTTTGGTTCCTTGTATTGTTTCTCTTCTTCCCCCCCCCACCCCCAAACACACACATGTGTTGTTATGGTTTAAATGCTGCATATGAACATTTCAACAGTGTCATCTAGGAAAAGATTTCCCTTTGCTGAGGGAATTTTTTTTTTTTAACCAACAATATTTTCTTTAGAGCTTTACTGTGTTACTAGGCATCGCAGTCATCATTGCAGGCTGGTTGTGATAAATTAACTTAATCTAAATGGATAATCGAAAAAGAAATGCTGTTTCCAGAAGAAGCAACTGACAGAGACAGTGGGGCTTGTCTGTTTCATGAAGGGTCAACTCATAATTTATTCAGTCATTTGTTGTACATTGTGGGAACAGAAGCAAACCGGGAGAATAAGGTTAATTAGGCTTATGGTCAGTGTTTTAGCATTACACCAATCCAAACTCCTGGAATGTTTAAGGAAGCCTCGCCCAGGGGAAAATTATTGTTACCCTGACCTGGCATGAATATTTCTCAGCCCACCATGGTGGAAATGAAAAGATGTCATCAGCTTTTGTTTGGTTTTGCCTCTGTAACCAATTCTAAAAAAATACAAAACACCAGCCAATTTGCTAATACTTAAAAACCACACAAACGCAGAGACTTCTTTTTAACCATAGTTTCAAGTAATTTCTCCATGGAACCAAACCAGAGGTCCTTTGTGGGTGGGTCTGCCAGCTAGAATTCATATATGAAAGGGCCTGAAATGGACAGGGCTCCTTCTGAAGGGGCCATTCTCCTTTAAGGAAAGTACCTTGGGGTTTCAAAAAAGAAAATGGATCAATATTCACAGCTGCAAAGGTTCCTGATCAATTTCACCGATGGATGTGATCGTACAAATAGAGCTCCAAGCTCTACCCACGGTGACTCTGCCTTGGAGAGAGAGGTCTTTTCTATTTTTTTTTCAGAACAATTCCCTCGGCCGATACAATCTCGGGATTTCTGTTGGCCTCGGTTGTTCTGGGCTATCCCTCTAGCTTGGTTTATAAAAGGTAAACTCCCCCTGTACATGGAGGGAGAGCAGCTATTGGGTTCTTTCATTAGAGGGATAAGAGAGAAGTCTGGGAAACAATGCACAGCACAGGCCATAATTAGGGGGAGAGAACAGAAAAGTTTTCAAAGCAAGTAAACTGCTCCCCTCCCAAGACTCTCTAATTTAAAGGGGGAATTTCATTAGATGTATGTGTTTACTTTTTCAGCACTGCCAGAGATTTGCTTTTTTTTTTTGGTCATTTGTGGCAATAAAACAGAGGAGCAGAAAGGAGACTGGAACATGAAAACCCCCAAACTGAAATCTGTGTTGTCACAAATGTAAAAGCCCAGGGAGCCATAGCAAGGCTTGCAGTTCAATAAACGAGTGGTTCCTCTTCCATTTGGGCTAATCTACAGCCCCCAGTGTCAGGATGGCTGGGAGACTCAAATGCTGAATTGAATTCCGACGTTTATTATGAATGATGAATATGATTTTCAGTGGCGTCCGGGTCATTTGATTTGGAGTATAGCTGAGAAGAACAGAATGAGTCTCCTGCTAGCATGACAGTTCTCAGCACTGCCCTGTGTCTATGGAGAGACAGTACAGATCTCCATTTATTAAGCTGATTTCCCTTAATTTGAGCAATGAGGGAAGAGATGCAAATCTTCAGTCATGAGAAAGACAAATGAAGCCCGTCTCCAGCAAACTACAAAATACAATTCTACATCATTTCCCAAAGCAGACGTGCAGTACTAAAGTTCGATGCATTTATGTTACAGCCAAAATGTGGAAACGAGCTGATTTGAGAATGGATCGATTTGAAACAATTATCCTTGCTAGCCTTAATTTCAGAGAAGTATTAAGAAAACCTTGCCCGAGTAGGAGCTGGTTCTGTTGCCATTCTCTGCCTTGGTAATTCAGTAAAACCACATTTTCAGAGCTCACGATACCTTTGTAAAAGCTGCTTTTTAATGGGATAACAGAGTTTCCGGGCAACGCATCCTGCTGGAAAGAACGCTGGATTTGGACTCGGGACAACTGAGTTTTAAATCCCACTGACATTTCCTAGCTGTATGGCACTGGCCAAGTCACTCCTGGGCCTCAGTTGCCTCATTTGTAAAATTGCCATACTCTTTGTACGATTTACCTCACCCTCCCCTGAAGTCCTCTTCTGATGCATTATCCCAGCGGGGATTGGAGGAGTGCCTTATGCCTGAGTTCTTGAACCCTGACAAGGCTTGTCAAAATGAAAAGTCTTTGAGTATATGGGCTTTTGTCTTAAGATCAACCTAACTGAATTCAAAGAAAGTTCATCACTAGGTTGGTCTCAGGACAATGACATTTTTCTACCACCGAGACTCTTAAAGCGTTGTAAAAGCATCAGTTACAATTTTTGTTGATTAAAAAAAGGGCACTCTGACCAAATCACAGGCGTTTTGACTGTTGTGCTATGTACTTCTGGGGGACTGTGTACTTTTTGTGGAGCCAGGTGTAAGGCATTCCATTTACTCTCATGAAATCTCATCTCCTTAAAATCATAAGTTAGTAATAGCAAGCACTTATCATGCTTTAAGATCTGCACAACAACTAAATGTATTTTTCCATTTGCTCCTTACATTAAGCCTGGGTTTCTTCCTGATTAACAGATGGTGGAAATAGGTTGAGAGAGCCGAAGGGACTTGCTTAGGGTCAGACAGCTAGTTAGTGTCTGAGGCTGGATTTGAACTTGGGGCAGAGATAATGCCAAACCAGAGTTGCTCCAAAGAGTTTCCTCACGTGTTCTATCAATGAAATCAGGAGTACAATTTGTGTCTTTATGCGAAATTTCCCGTTATTAAATCCAGCCTAATGCTCTAGTCTGTCAAGAACTCTGGCTCCTGACTCTGTCATCCAATGCGTTAGTTTGTTGGGGTTTTTTTTCCCCTTCTAACTTTGTGTCATTTGAAACTCTGATAAGCCTGCTCTCTTTGGCTTTATCCACGTCTCTAATAAAAATGCTAAGCAGCACGGTACTAAATACTCATCCCTAGAGCTCTCTTTTTGACCCCTTCCAAGCTAATATAGAACTATCCAAGACTACCTTTCCAGTGTAGCTATCCAATCAGGTTCAAATCCACGTGATTGTACCATTATCATCCAGTCAACATCTCTTGATACTTTCCTCAGAAATGTCATGAGAGAATTGGGCAGACAGGTTAGAATATCTACTGTATTCTCCTGACCTATCAATTTGATGATCCCGTCAAAAAAGGAAATATGGTTGGTTGGTCTAGCATGACCTGTTTTCTTTTTTCTTTTTTCTTTTGTTTTGTTGTTTTTGTTGTTGTTTTTTAATGAGAATGGCCCAGCTGTCTGTGATCACTATTTTCTTTTCTAGATCTTCACCAATCATCTCTTTAATCTTGCATTTTCCAAATTCTCCAGGAATCAAACTCAAGCTTATTGGTTTATAGTTTCCAGGTTTTGTTATTTTCCCTTTCTTTGAAAAAGGAAACAAACAGATCATGGACAGTGGCACGGTCTTTCAGAGCCCTAGGATGCAGTTCCTTTAAACTTGATGATTTGAATTCATCAAAAATGAATATGGATTGTGATTTGAGGCACTGCCCTTCCTGTCTAGCAGCTGGGTGACCCAGTAGATAGAGCGCTGGACCTGGGTCAGGAGGTTTCCTCTTTGTGAATTTAAATCTGGCCTCAGACACTTATCAGCTATGTGACCCTAGACAAGTCACTTAACCCTGCTTGCCTCAGTTCCTTCTGTATAAAATAAACTGGAGAAGGAAATGACAAACGGTTCCAAAATCTTTGCCAAGAATACTCCAATGCGATCCAAAGACTTGATAATAACAAAGCGACATTTAATCAAAAGTTCATTTTGGAGCAGTTAGGTCATGCTGCAGTGAATACAGTGCCAGGCTTGGAGTCAGGAAAACTTATCTCCTTGAGTTCAAATCCAGCCTCAGACACTAGGTATGTGACCCTGGGCAAATCACTTCAACCTGTTTGCCTCCATTTCCTCATCTGTAAAATGAGCTGGAGAAGGAAATGGCAAACTACTCCAATATTTTTGCCAAGAAAACCTCAAAATGTGGTCATGAAGAATTGGACACGATTGCAATGCCCGAATGACTTTTTCTATCCTTTGAATATTGTCTTCCAAGTGTAATGACTTGCACTCTTTTCCCCGACATCATTTAAAGATGCTGGTGAGCACAATGCTCAGTTGTTGGGGGGGCAAGGAGAGGAGACTCTCCATAGCAACTTCTCGCATCTCTGAGCTTCTTTGTGTGCTTCTTTGTGTGCCTTTCATCTGGCTATTTGTATACATTTCCTTGAATTACTAGGTTTTTTTTTCATTGGTTTTAAGTCTTATTGCCAATCCTTGATTATAAGCTCTTTGTATTCTTCTTCTTTGTATCCGCCATGGCACCCAGCCATGCTTTGCACATAGTGGGTGCTCAGTAAGTACTTGTAGGCGGCCAGATAGATGGTTAGCTTTAGAAACTATTATGGAACTGTAGGATTGGAAAATTCCCCAGAGGCAATCCAGTCCAACCCATACTTGAACAACAATCGCTTCTATCATATCTTTACAAAATGGTATTCCAGCTTCTACATGAAGATCTCCAGAGACAGAGAACTCACCACCTCCCAAAGGCAGTCTGTTCCAGTTTGGGGCAACCCAAATTATTAAACAGTTTTTCCTTATAATGAGCTGAAATCTGCCTTTCTGCATCTTTCCCTCCTCTCTCCCCATTTGGGACCAAGTTGAATAGGTTGTACTTATGACAGCATTTCAGACACTTCAAGAAAACTTAACATTTGCTATCTGGGTCTTTTCTTCTCCAGGTTAAACATCAAACAATTAACATGTAACTGGTCCTTGAATGGTCGCATGTTGAATGGAACCAGAGGTTGGGGTCGGATTCCCCAGGATCTCCCTTGGATCAAATCCAAGGGCCTGTCAGGAAGTGGGAAAAGAAGTTTGTAGGAGGATTCAGTGTCAGGGATGTCAGTACAGAACAGATGGAAAGGATGGGAAGAAGCTAGGGAAAAGCCACTGCCTTGTCATGGCAGAGGAATTTGCATAGCTCAATGAAACTTGAACTATGACAAGCAGGATTACTCGAGATGGACAGGTCATAGTGGAGAGTCTGACAAAAGGTGATTGATTGGAGAAGGAAATGGCAAATCCGCCGGTGTTTTTAGCAAGAAAACCTAAGGGACTGTACTAAAATGTTAAAAAAGATATGACATGAGAGGCTAGAAGGTGTCCAATATGCTACCAGGGAAGTGTGGGAGACGATTAATTATAAGTAGTTTCAACACTAGTGAAGTAGTTGGACCAGAGCCTACAGGAAGCTCAGCTGTTTATGTGTCTGGTGATAAAAGGAAAGTCTGATGCTGCGAAGAACCAAAGTGCACAGAAAACTGGAATGTAAGATGGATGTGGTCAACAGGAGAGGGAAAGATTAAACATTGCCATCTTGGGCGTCAGGGAATAGAAGTGAGTGGGACTGGGTGAATTTAATGCAGGTGATCGTTACATATACTACTGAGGGCAAGAAGAAATGGAAGAGCCCTCAGAGTCATTAAAAGGGTGAAAAAAGCAGTACTGGGATCTAATCTCAAAAATGATAGAATAATATCTGTTCCAACACAGGGCAAATCATTTGATATTTCACTAAGACAGATCTATGTGCCAACCAATGATGCTGAAGAGGCTACTGAGCTGGAAAAGGTCAGTTACTGTCCTAATCCCAAAGAAGGGCAATGCTAAAGAAAGTTCAGATTTTGGAAAAACTGGGCTCGTTTCATCCCCCAATGAGGTTGTGCTTAAACTTCTGCATGCTAGGCTTCAGCATAAAGTGAACCAAGAGTTCTCAGAGGAGCAAGCTGGTTTGCAGAGGAGAAGAGGAAGGAGAGACTAAGTGGCCGACACTCACTGGATTGTGGAGAAAGCGAGGGAGTTCCAGAAAAAACTCGTTCTTTTGTTTTATTGACTATACAGTGCAAGCCCAGAGCTCTCCTGGATCCACGCAGGCTCATTCCACCTTTATCCAGAGAACTCGCCGGCAAAGTTTCTGGCCTCCTGCACAGCCATTTGTGTTCCCGTGGGCCAGCCTATTAGCTGAGCGACCCCTTTCTTGTTCATTGCTTTTGCTATATGATGCCTTCGGCATCTCTGTATGTGAAGACTTTATACCTCTGCTGCCCTTGACCTTCTCTCTTTGTCACATGATTCCATAGATTTTGCACATTCTACTCTGGTTGGACATGAGTTGCTGCTCTTCATAGTTTGTCCTCTCCCTTCCCTTCCTTTCCTTTCCTTCCCCTCTTCTTCTGTCTTTTGTTTGCCTTGGAGACCATGTGTCTTGGAGGCCACGTATCTTGGAGGCCATGTGCATTGGAGGCCACGTGCATTGGAGGCCACGTGTTTTGGAGGCCATATATCTCAGAGGCCATGTGCCTTGGAGCCTGTGTGCCTTGGAGACCATGTATCTCAGAGACCATGTGCTTTGGAGGCCACGTGTCTTGGATGCTGTTTCATCATCAGGCAGCCTTGCAGTTCCCCCCATGGATTGCTAAGGGACATTGACCACTGACGTTTCCATCACAGATTGCAGAGAGATCAGGAATTAGCCGTGTTTTACTTTGTGGATGAGCACAGTCTCAAATCAAGTCCCTAGACAGGCCTGAAACCAAAGTCAAACCTGAACAAGGCAGCCACCTGAGTTATCCCAGTCTCCTTTGACCAGGAGGAAATAGAGTTGGAGTCAGGGAGATGTGAGTTTGAATTCTGCCTCAGGTACTTACTAACTGCGTCACTCTGGGCAAGTCCCTTTCCCTCATCCTTTCTTTCTGCCTTAGTTTTCTCATCTATAAAATTAAAGGGCTGGATTCAGTGGACTCTCTGACCTCTTCCACCTCTTACTCTATGATGCTGTGATCATTGTTGGCACGTTGTACCTTTCTTATTTTCTCCTCATTTCTGTCTTCTCTGTACTATCCTTGAAACTCCTGATTCTACCAGATGCAGAATCTCTCTAATCCCACTAAATTAAAAAACCATGGAGAACTTTAGGTCATCATCAGTCTTCCCATCTGTAACATGGGCCTAATAGTATCCAGAGGCTTTTTCAAAACTTTAATTCTATCCAGTAATCACCTGATGACCAGTGAGTGTACTATATGCTAGGGTCCGGGGATACAGAAGCAATGGGTTCTGCTGTCAAGGAGCTTACATTCTGCTGAGGGGAAACAGCACGTACACACAGTAGGTGCTTGTTAAATATTTGCCGACTGGTCATTGAGGATATACAAGACAGATACAGAGGATATGCAAAGGAATTTCCAGGATGGGGGGAGCATTAACAGCTGGGGAGATCGTGGGGCCTCCTGTAGGGGGTGATACCTGACCTTTGCTTTGAAGGAAGCTAGAGAGTCTAAAGGGTGGAAGCATTTCCTGCCAGGCTCTCTTCTGTGCCAACCTCAGCCCTAGCCCTCTTTAGTCACAGTATCATTGTGCTGAGATGGCCACCTCGTCTACCATGCTCATTTTATAAAAGAGAAAACTGAGTCCTAGGGAGAAGTGACTTGACATCATAGAATCATTGATCTGAAGTGAGAAGGCCCTTTGGGGTCATCTAGTCCAATCTTCTCATTTTACAAATGGGGAAACTAAGGCCCCGAGAGATTAAAGTCCTGCTCTCTCATTCATTTATGCCCTTTGAAACTCTTGTTTCCTTGTCAACAAACTCGCCTTCATCCTGCATGTCTTCAGCTCCGACTCCATCTTCTTGTGATCAAAGACCTCTTGTCCCTCCACTTCCTTAGCCACCCTGCCCGGGGAGATTTCCCTGGTCTCTGCCACCTTTTGGTCCTGAGGAGTCAGCCCGTTCCTTGCTCCCCACGGCTCCTTCCAGGTCTTCCCTCTGCTGCTATCATTTTTCTAGCTTCTTCATTGGAGTTGGTTCTGTACCACCAGATTATCCTGTCTTTGATTTTGTTTCTGTATTCTACAAAGTCTGGACACTCATGAAAAACGATCAATCCAGCCCTGATTTGTAGCAATCGCTTAATTTCTAAGGCATAAATGCTCGCCAGAAAAATTCAACGGTTGGCTCTTCTGAGCCCATTTGAGCTAGCTCCAGCTCACTCTATGATCGGGAACTCCAAAGTTCCTTTGCTGGTCATACTCTTTGCTCATTCCATCTCCCCCTATTCCTTATTCCTCCAAAACCAACTTTTCATCCTCACCGTGATCTCTAATTCTTCTATCCCTCAGTACAACCCCAGGCTATCATCCTTGCTCTATTGTAGGTGTCCCTCAGGGCTCCTTCACTTGCCCTCTTGTCTTCTCTTCTTATACCAAGAGTTCTTAAACAATTGTTGTTGTTGTTATTTCAACATAATTGCCTTTCTTTGTGACTTTATGTATTTTATTTTAGGCATTTAAAAACCATTATTTTGAGAAGGGGTTCATGAGCTTTACCTGATTGTCCAGTGTGCTGAAGACACACAAATGGTTAAGAAGCCTTGCCCTATACTTTCTCACTTGGTGATCTCATCAGCTCTCATGGTTTCAGTCACCATATCTGTTAGATGATTCTCAAATATTTTTACCCATCTCTAACTTCTCTGTTGACCTGTGGTCTTTGAATATCTATATTTTAAAATTAATTAATTATTTTAGGTTATACATGTACATTTATTTTTTAAACATATTTACATATGAGTCATGTTGAGGGAAAAAATTAGAACAAAAGGGGAAAATCATGAGGGAAAAAAAAAACAGAAGAAAAAAAGGTGGAAACAGTATGCTTCGATCGCCTTCAGTCTCCATGGCTCATTCTTTGGCTGTGGATGGCGTTTTTCATCCAAAGTTTATTGGAATCACTCTGGATCACTGAACCATTGGGAAGAGCTAAGTCTATCACAGTGGATCATCATACAATCTTGCTGATGCTGCGGACAATGTTTTCCTGGTTCTGCCAGTTTTACTCGGCATCAGTTCATATCAGACTTCCCAGGCTTTTCTGAAATCAGCCTGTTCATTATTTCTTATAGAACAATAATATTCAATTACTTTCATGTGCCATAACTTATTAGCCATTTCCAAGAAATGGGCACCCCCTAATTTTCCAATTCTTTGCTGTGGTCTTGAACTTTAAACTGGATGTCCCAGAGATGTCTCAAACTCAAAATGTACCAAGCTGATCTCATTATCTTCCACTCATTCGCCACACCAGCCTGCTTCTCTTCCAGACTTCCCTATGACTGTCCAAGGTACCGCCTGTTTCCTACTCATCCAGACTCACAAACTGATGGTCATCTTTGCCTTCTCACTTGTTTTCACCTCACGTGGCCAATCTGTGGCCAAGGCTTGTCCGTTCTGTCTTCCCCACATTCTTTGTATATTCCCTTCCTTCTCCTCACACAGCAACCACCCTAGAATAGGTCCCTATCACCTCAAGCCTAGACTATTTGCAGTAGTCCTTTAATTCATCACCAGGGCTCAAGTCTCTCCCCAATCCAGTCCATCCTCTAGTCAGTTGTCAAAATGATCTTCCTGTAGTGTAGATCTGATCACGCTCCCCCTCTCCTGTTATCTCCAGGTTCCCTGTTATCTCCAGGAAGAAATATAATTTTCTGTTTAGCCATTCACAAGCTGCCTCCTTCTCACCTTTCCAGTCTCTGTACACTTTACTCATTTCCTCGTTCTTTATGATCAAGTGACACTAACTTTCTTACCGTTCCTTACGCACAACAACACCCTTGTCTGCTGACTCCATGCTTTTTCATTGGTTGTCTTCCATGCCTAGGATTCTCTCGCTCCACATCCACCTTCTGGTTTTCCTTTGTACTCATATCATTATTTGCATGTTGTCTTCCTTAGAATGTAAGCTCCTTGCGGGCAGGGACTGTTTTGGCCTTTCGTTGTATCCCCTATGCTTAAGTACATGTAGGGCAAGTACTTAATGAATTCTTGGTGCTACTGATGATTGCCAAATGAGTAGAATTTCATATCTGTTTTCTATGTCAGTAGGCTAGACCAATGGTTTCTCCAAATCTCACGCCTCTGAAATGGCAAAGGTCAGGGTAATACTTCTCCTCCAAGGAGGTTGGATTTTTCAGCGTAGATGGTGCTAGCCTTGTGTCATGAAAAATGGTTCCTTTCTAGTTTTCTATTTTTTCGCCTCATCTTTCTGTAGTTTGCCTCAGATGTGCTCCATATTTGGGGGGTTTCCCTTTGTCACTCTTCTGTGCTTCATTCCTTCCAAGTCGCAGTCACCGCTGAAAAGTTTTCCCACAGCCAAGAAACACCCTGGCTCTGTGCCAAGTCCAACAACCAGAGGAGCTGCCACTGCTCAATCCTAGAAGCACAGCAGGGATCTTCATTTCCTCCATTTTTCTTCCAACCATCATTCTGAAATCCCAGAAAATTCTCCAATGGGAAATCGCACTCTGAATCTGGGCAATGTTAAGAAATGTAGCCCTTTTTCTCACTGGAAATGCCTCAGTTACATGAAAACTGATCAGCTGTAATTAAAAAATAAAGCAGTTCATTAGAAACTAATTAATTCTTTTTGATAAAATTAGTACAAATTAATAAATAATTCATTAATAATTTGTAACCAGTGATTGGGGGTGCTTCTACATTGCTGAAGACTAGCCAATGTGCCTCAGTTTAGTGAGGTCATATAGATATAGAGCTGGAAATAATCTTAGAAACCATCTAATTTATTTTACAATGGAATTATAATTTACATATATAATTATGTAATATGATTTATAATTATATAATATATATAATTTATATATAGTTTTATAAATTATATTATATATACATATATATTATATATATATATATATATATAATTTACAAATATCAAAATAGAAGCTCTAAGAGGTGAAGGGCCTTGACCACACAGGTAGTGTCAGAGGTGGGATTTGAATCCAGGTCCTCTAACTTCAGATACACTTTTCTTACTTCATTGAACCTCTGGGTATCCTCATTGGTTTGGCTGTCCTTTTCCTTCTCAAAAGGGGATGGCAGTAGAGGAGTGATATTTTTTCTTCCTCAAACTTCTCATCCTTTTCTCTATGACCCCTCCAGGCATTGTCCAATTTATCATTTGTGTCATTTGTGCTTATATTTCATTTCCTTACTAGAGTGTGAGCTCCTTGAGAGTTGGGACTATCTTGTTTCATGGTTGCAACGCTAGAACTGAGTGTGTAGCAAGTGCTTAATAAATGTTGTTGAATTGAATTGAGAGGTGGGAAGCAACTGTTTGTATCGATAGCGCCCGTGGAATATCACTAAGCTGTGCTAAAAGGAAAGTGAATTCCTGGCAAAGACAATTTTAAAACAATTCTCATTTGCACTTTGGTGACAAAGGACCAGCAAAGTGTCTGGCCAATCTGGGCTCTGTTTCACGGGGCATTTAGAAAGCAGAATGGCTTCTGAAGCACCTGAACGGCGAGCTGACACGGAGGCGTATTTCACGATGTCTCAACTAGAGAAAGCTCCGACTCCTAGGTCTCAGTGTAACTGAATTCTTCATTGATACTGTCTTCCATCCAAGTTTCCAATTTCCTGAAACAGCCTTCATTTGCTGCCAAGTGGCTTCCTTAAATTGCATCTGTGATGCTGGCCCTCGGTTCCTCCAAAGAAGGCAGTTCTGATGAATAAATAACTGTTTGAGCACATCTGCTTCTGTCATGGGTGCGACCAAATGTATTAAAACTTAAAATAGTTGAACAAAGGCTTCCGAAGCCTCATGCTTAATGTAGCACAAGTGACAAATAGGACACCGCAGTAGCTTCAGAGGCAGAATCAATAGAGAGTTGGTCCCAGAGCCAAGAAGACCTGAGTTTCCGTTTGCTCTCTGCTGCCCATTGGCTGGGGTGGCAAATTACCTCTCCTCTAGATGCTCTAGGCTGGGGCTTAGTAAACTTTTTCCATTGGCGATCCCTTTTCACTGGAGAAATTTTTATGTAACCCCAGGTACATAGGTATACAAATCGACCGTTTACTGAAAACAGATCATCATTCGATGACCCCAACATTCAGTTGTAACTGAATGTAACTAATTATATGAAATGTATGTATATGTATGTGTATATATATGTAACTCTAAATGAAACTACTGTAATGTGACTTTAGGCAATTGTCTAAGATTAGAAGTGGGAGAGAAGTTGTTGCCCTGCCCTGCCCTGGTAGAAGAAAGTTTTCACTGGAAGCTCTTCATAATATTGACATCACAGCCAATCTCTACCCTATCCCTATGCGCCAGGAAGGCACTATGATCTTCTGTGTAGCACCATGGGTTCCTCGATTTAGACCTTGAAAGGACCTCAGAGATCATGTAGTCTATCTCCTTTATTATATGCATGAAGAAAGGGAGACCCTTAAAGGTGGGTGACTTGCCCAAAGTAGCACAAAGGTGACCTTTGAACCCAGATCCTCTCGAAAGCTAATGTTACTTCCACCAAATGACACCTTTTTTGCGCTAACTTTGGTCTGATGACGAACATCCAGAAACCAGGTTCTCTATCAGCCAGTGCTGTGCCATTTTTATGTAGAACCATCAGTGACAGCAGATGGAGAAGTTTGTAAGGCCCGAGGCTAAGATCACTTACCTTGGTAGTGAACTTTCTGGGAACATCCACGGTGATGACGGCAACTCATGCGTGGCCAGAGCCAGCTCAGTGTTTGGGAGGCTCTAAAGAAGTGGATGCCTACCAAACCTCAGGCCTACAGAGCCATTGTGCTGAGCTCATTGTCCCATGCCTGTGAAAGCTGGATGGTGTACCGGCGCCTTGCCAGGAGACTGAATCGCTTCCCTTTGAATTGTCTCAGGAAGATTCTGAAGATCACCTGGCAGGGTGTGATCTCTGAGGTCCTTTCTGGAACTAAACTGCCAAGCACTGTAACCATACTACAGAGAGCGCAGCTCCAATTGGCTGGGCTCATTGTGCGAATGTCAAACAGATCTTTGACTAAAAGACTATTTTATAGAGAACTACTATGTATAAAGAAAGCACAAACCAGGAAGTTAGAGAAGCTGGAGAGCCAACAAAGGTCTCTGGAAGAATATGGGATTTCGAGGAGTCCAAAGATGGCAATAGGCAATAGAAGCCATTCCAAGAGCCAGGGGCAGAGCAGCAAGGGTAAAGTGGTCTTATGTTTATATTATGTTATATAAGCATATATTTATATAAAACACACACACACACACACACACACACATATATATATATATACATACATATATGTTTTATTTTGTGAGCTTCTCAGAATGAATACCCACCTCCAAGCAATTTGACCATAGGTTAGCACTCAATAAAGGCTTGTTGAATGAATTAATGAATGAACAATTGTCAGAATGGAAAGGATCTTAGAGATCATCTTACTTTTCAGATAAGGAAACCGAGTCCCAGGGAGGGAAAGTGACTGACATAAGGTCATACAGCTAAAAAGTGGCAGAGTTGAAATTTGAACTCGGGTCCCACAGTCACCCTTTCTACTGTACCATGCTGTCTTCCTGATAATTCATATAAAGGACTTTCCAACTTTAAAGTCTGAGGTAACTGTCAGTTATTGTTTTATCAATAGATTTCCTTATAGATTTATTTAGCTATATCAGATCATTTGTATCTATCTGATATCCAGAATGACTGTAGGAACACATTTTCTAAGACACAAAGAGTTTCTAACAGTGATTCTGATGATCCTAAAGAGAAACATTTTTAAACGCTGTGATTTTTTAAGATTGGGACTAAATGCTGTGTGGATAACTACTTCTACATTTGTGGTCTTTGTTTTTCTTGTGCCTCATTCTGAGAGCAGAAAGCACAACCGCACGGTGGGTTTCCCCTTATGTGTTCGATTTCTTTTGTCTCCCAGTGGAATTTTAAAGGGGAGTATGAGGAGCTTTCCATCATTGTTATTGCTTATGATTTCTCTTCGAGACTGAAACTGAGGTAGCTCACGCTCAGTGCCCCTCGCTCGCCAACTTCTTACCCACACAAAGGTTGGAAACTAATAAATTAGAGCTAATTGCCAACTATTTTGGAGCGCTCCGGTCGGTTTCCTTTATTCTAAGTTTTCCGGAGAGATTTTGGGAGAGCTTCGAACCGTCCCAGTGCTACGTGCCGAGGAAACGTGTCAAGTAAACGAATAAGCAAAAAGACAAGATGTCCTCCCTTTTTAATGGAATTTGGCTGGCTCGGTATAATTTGATCTAATCGTGTATGCAAAATTAAAAAAAGAATCTTCAATGTGATGTACTGGTGTCCTTTTTTTAATCATTAAAAACTGCTCTGGAGGGATGCCTGCCTCACAGGTGGGGGCTCCCTACAACAATAAGCCAGTTTATCAAAGATGGGATTTATGGCTGTTGTTTTTCTATTAGGGAGGAATTACACTAAGCCCAGCAGCAGACATTTTGTGTTACCATGGCAGCCCATATTTCCTGCAGGGTTGTGACCTCTAATGACTACAGTGGAAAGCCAGGAAAAATAGAGACTCTTTGAAGATTAGTAAATAAATGCATTGCTTATGCAAACCATCCCAGGGATGGCCTCCCAGTATAGAGGACAAACAGCAA
Organism: Sarcophilus harrisii; assembly: GCF_902635505.1. NCBI lineage: Eukaryota > Metazoa > Chordata > Mammalia > Dasyuromorphia > Dasyuridae > Sarcophilus > Sarcophilus harrisii. Next base: position 40,627,251 of record NC_045432.1, read on the forward strand.
AACTCTTCAGATGGAGCTAATGGTTATATGTAAATACCTGCATGGGAGGAGGAGAAAATCACCTCTCCCTTGATAATTTCCTTTAAAAGCCTGTTGGTTTGATGATGAAAGTAATATCAACTGGATTTCAAACTGAGAAAATTGTATTATTGTTCACATAAATACAAATATAGACTTTGTAATTGATGTTCCCCTTTCATGTTCTACAGCTGTTTGGGTTTTGTTCCCCCCTCCTTCCCTCATAGGCTCTTCACACCCAATGGCTTCCTTGAATGAATTCACACTAGTCCTTGGTGGATCACAGACAGAGAAGACTAACGTGTCGAACTTCCAGTGAGCATTACCCAAGCAACTGTTGGCCTTCTAGCTAGGAGTTCAGAATTTTGTTCAACTGATCTGAATTTTTAAGGGAGCTTGATACATTTCTCAGTACAAAAACCTTGCATATGAGATATAAAAAAATAAGGCACAGGTCCGGGGGCAGTCGTTAGCGAGGCTTTGTTTACGTGATTTACATGAGATGATAAGGAAATGAATCTAAATGTGAATAATCTGTGAACACTGAAGGCGAGTGGAAGGAGTCATCTCGTCAAGTTTCAGAGACTAACCAAAAGACTATTTTTGCAGGGGGTGAGAGGATCGACAGACTGGGTGGACTGTCTAATAAACTGCTTTCCCGCTCTGTTCTATTCCTGGCCTGTGATCTTGGAGTTTTCATTTCCCTTCTTTGTGACTATTTCTCTACCTTAAGAAAGGGATTGATTATATTGTGTGATGGCATAGTGAATGATGCTATCTTTCACATGTGAAGGCTCCACCATCAGAAGGGGCTGCTCTTTGTATGAATGAGAATTGAGATTCTCATCCCAAGATCTCTGAGAAGCGACCTCAGTGAGCCAATTTGTGTCTTAACAGGATTCCTCTCTACAGCTTTGCTTGAAGACCTCCGGGAATGGGGAACCCACCACCTCCTCAAACCCATTTCACTTTGGGAGAGCTCTCACGGTTAGAAAGTTTCACCTGACATCCCACCTAACCCTCTTTGTGATTTCTACTCATGGCCCCTAGTCCTCTGATCTCTTTTCCATATGACATCCCTTCAAAGATGTGCACGCAGCTTTCATACCCTTTAGTCTTCTCTTTCTTTTTTTTTCCTTTGAGGCAGTTGGGGTTAAGTGGTTTGCCCAGGGTCATACAGCTAGGAAGTGCTAGGTGTCTGAGATCCAATTTGAACTTGGGTCCTCCTGTCTTCAGGCCTGGGGCTCTAGCCACTGTACCATCTAGCTGCCCCAAGTCTTCTCTTTCTTTAACAGATATGACTGTTTCAATATGTAGGGAACAGTAAAAGAAGATTTCGTGTGGAACTGTGAACTTCTACAGTATTATGGACAGTCTGGATTTTTAAAATTGTATATTAATTAATTAATGTATATATTTTTAATGTATATTAAATTTACCCATGAGGCAGTTGTGGTATAGCATCCAGCTTCTTAAACTGTGTTTCACATATGGGTTCTTGTAACTAAATGTGGGGGCATGAAATTCTGATTTGTTATATATAATGTTATATATAATATAGTCACATAAAAATTTCTCACATGAGAGTGGAAAAAGGTTAAGAAGCCCTGATATTGCAGATGGATTTCTGGTCTCAGAACCTGAAAGATTGGGTTTGAAGTTTCACATCTGGTACATCCTGGCTGAGAAACTCTGAGCAAGTCATTTAACCTCTCAGTGTGTTAGGCAATTAATGCTCTTAAACTAGGAGTTGCAGAGAAGATGCAACTTGGTGCAAGAGGTTTCCTCGTCTGAGAGTTCCAAAGTCTTTTAAATCCACCACAATTGTACCAACACGGCTAGGTGTGCCAACCGAGTACAGAGCACTGGATCCGGAGTCAAGAAGACCTGAGCTGTGGTTGGTCCTCAGATACTTACTAGCTCTGTGAACCTAGGAAAGTTTCTGTGTACCTCAGTTTCCTCATCTGCAAAATTGAACTAACAATAGCATTTACCTTTTAAGGTTGTCATGAGGATCAAATGAGATGATATGTGTAGAAGCACTTTATAAACCGTAAAGCGCTATATAAATTCCAGCTATTGTAACACGGAGAGCACCAAGCAACGTCACAAAGAATAAAATCAGCTACATTTTAACATCTAGGAAAAGCCTTCTCACAGATGTGGGCAACGAGCTTTGAATCGAAGGATTGCGTATAGTCGGCCCCTTAGCTTGTCAGAATCATGATCAGAACCGATTAAAAATGAGCAGAGTAATGAGGAAAAGATCTGGGGTTCAATTAAGAAGAAATAGTTCTGCATTATTTTAGCAAGCTACTGAAAAGCAAAATTGGGAGATAGACATCGACATCGATTATCATAATTTCATCCGGAAGTCAGCCCTATATAAATTACTTACTACAACGAGGAGACTAAAACAGCCCCCAGATGCCTTAATAAACACTGGACTCGCTTGCTAAATGGAGAGTTGACTACCAAAGGTCGTACGAGGTTAGAACATCAACTCATTTGTCAAATCTAACAAAGAAGGATAATGGATGATTATGAGTAGTAGTGTCTCATAAAACAGAGAAGCAGTAAAACAAGTCTAAAGACATCTTGACAAGATATTCAACTAAGCCAATCCCAAGGCATTCAAGGATGCAGATGGAAAGAGGACAGCAAAAAGAAGAAAAATGAAAAGATTTGCAAAGAGAATTTCAATAAACTTTGCTCTATCAAAGACAGTGAACCTTCTTATTGCGGTCCCTGAGTCACTTAAAGGAAAAGTAGAAAAGATACTAAAGAGAACTAACATGGGAAACACAGCTGGATCATATCATGTAGCATATCTATCTAGAGAGGAGATTCATGTTGGAAATGATATAATTGGAGGCAATGAGGAAAGTATTTAAGACGAGGGAAGATAGCAAAGATATGGGAACAAACTTGCACCGTCCAGATGTCCCCCTACCTCTCAGCTCCTCCCCAAAGGAAGTGACTGACATCACCGACCATTGACCTATATGCCTACTTTTCCATCTGTCCCAAATCTTTAAAAAGGACAACTATCTACGAATCGAGTACATCGTCAGTGAAGGTGTTAGTAGGGAACAAGTAGATTCTCTTAAATGATATCTAATAATGGACTTAGGTCCTTTCCATCTCACAGTCGATCACGTTAGAGACTCTTTTTGGTATTATCCGTTCATGTAGCAAGATCATACGAGATTTATTAGATCGTGTCATAACAGAAATAACCCTCCAGAGGGTCCTTTTGAAGATGACATCGTGTTGATTGTATCACAACCCAAGACACATCGTAGCCTTCTGGAAAAGGTCAATAATCACTTGATGGAGTTTGATCTATCTATCCACACAGGAAAGATTAAGTAAGACATTAAAGAAATCACATGAAAGAAAAGGCCTTGCCATCTGCTTTGCTCCTGAATCCTAAGGGCCATGGGGCCTTTACATCTGACTCACAGCTGAAACCTCCTCTCTGTGTAATCGTCCCCTCCTAGAACGTGGGCTCCTTGAGAAAGGGATTCTCACTTTTCTCTCGGTATCCCCAAGGCTTAGCCCGATGCTCTGCACAGAATACGTGTTTAACACGTACTTCATTTATTCTTTGACTTAGAAGGCCTATTGCTAAACCATCAATGAACCTTTGAATGTAAAACTTATCCGAGAATCTAAGGTAGATAGTAGAGATAGACATTGAGCTGGGCTCACATTGGGGCAGAAGGAGGAGAGTGGGATGGCTTGCTTTGGGGAAATCACAAAGCTATTTTCAGGACCCTGAGTTTCCCATGAAAGCAAAAGTCTATCTTTTCGATACATTTTACCCACTTTGCTGAATGACCTTTCAACCTGGACCGCTGCTGTCTCCAAAGAACTAAACGTGAGAGTCACATAGAAGGTAACGTCGAAGTGTACGGTGGGCCTTTGCAGATGGCAACTTTGCACCCCTGAATTAAAGTGCTTTATGAGGCATTTTTATATGCTAGCTTTATAGCACTTGAATTTAGCATTTATATATGCTAGCTAAAATATAGACCCACCAGAGGAACTCTGGGGAACAGTGCTAAAAGATGTCATCAAGGAATTGTGTGTCAAGAAGAGAAGATGGGCTGGTCAAGTGGCAAGGGGGAGGGATGACAGGTGGCTGGCTAGGGGGCTTTACTGGCACCCTCCCACACTGGGAGAAAACAAAGAAAGCCTACAGCATGCTGGATGGACCCCCTATTGTGAACCTATGGGAGAGCGTGGACAAGAGTTACACAAGATGGACAGGCAAGGATGGCTTATGATCAGTATCGCTGGGGGGGGGACTCTTAAATTGATGAAATCATAGGAGCATTTGAACATCTCGTATGCACGTGCTATTTACCCTCAATAGAATGAACTGTAAGCCCCTTAAAAGAAAGGATTGTTTCGTTCTTTGTCTGTATCCCCAGCACCTGGCACGGTGTCTGGTACATAGCAGGTGGATATCCAATGCTTGGCAGTTGATTGATTGATTGGGCCACAGTAAAATGGAGGGCTGAGCTGGATAGGGATGAGAATACAGAAAGAGCTAGTGGGGGAAGGGGGTGTTTTGCCTCAGCAGACAGTGAATGACTGAACCGCAGGGATTAATGGAGCAGGAACAGGTAGGAATTAGCTAGCCATAGGATGGTGGAAGGACCCATTGATCGGAGCACAGTCGGTTCTGCTAGCACGTATCTCGGGCTAAATGCAGGCCGGCAGTTCCAGTTCGCTTCCTCTTGGTTTCATTCTCGAGAAGTGGCCAGAGAACGGAATAAATAACTCACAGGTTGCAGCCCTTCAGACACTCGCTCCTACAAGTGAACTTTGGGGCCATGTTAAGGTAAAGGGCCGCTTTTATGATATGGCTTCTGGCAGAGCTGCAGGAGTGTGAAAGAGGGCCAGACGGTACTGCTTCCATCCCCTTCTGCCATGGCTTCTGGACCCCACTTGGAGCCTGCCCTTGCCCTGAGGCACAGATCTGAGCAGCAGCAGCTGTAGCCACTGTTTGCTGTAATATTTATGTATTTCTTAACCAAGTAACATGTCTAAAACCGAGCTACTGTTTTTAATTAGGCTCCTTTTTTATGTGTCAGTGAGGAAGTTTCTGCACTTTCTTCCCCAAATCCCATTTTCCCATAAGCCTTGCAGCTTTCATTGTGTTGTTTTGCCTTTCAACGTGCTTTTGGAGAACACATCCGTGGCACTGTAGTATAAGCGACTGTTTTCATGTGACCCAGTGCAGGGGTTAGAGGGTCACGGGCGGTGGTGAGTGACAGACCCAAGTAGCAGAGCACACTGGGAGTCAGGGTGGCCTGTGGCACAGAGTCATGGCAATGTTTCTTCTCTCCTCGATAGGGGGAGGCCCTTACCTTTCTACCTTTCTGTCTGTGGGTGAAGGAGGGCAGAGGACAGAGAAAAGTGGGATATGGACAGGTAGTCACAATCTCTAACCACACGTGGTCTGAGCCACGGGATTGTGGGGCTGCTTCTTTACTTCACTTATACGGTATGATAATCAAAAGCTATTCGGTTCACATTTAATATATGTGATGCTGTGTAAATTACAGCAACTTTCAGACCTCAGTTTGCTTATCTGTAAAATGGGAGGGATGATGGATTGAGTGATCTTTAAGGTCCCTTTCAAGTTCTAAATCTGAGCTTACTTTATATTTCTATATACTTCCTAGGAAGCCCTACCTTTGAAATTCTGTAAAATTGTTTTCATAAAATATTTATGACGGTAGCAAATCTAATTCATTAGTAATTTAATTATGTGGATAATTTGGACCCAAACACATGGTCCAGCTTCTCCACTGCGCTTTGTTGAGCTCCATGAGGCCGAGGGAGATGTCTGGTTCAATTTCCTACAGGCGCTGTACGAGCTTCACCAACAGCAGGGAAACAGGAAGTCCTAGTCTTTGGCGTACTTTTCAACTTCACCAGCTGGAGCTGATTAGGAACAATTCAACCTCACAATCCCCACTGATTCTGTTCTGTAGCAGCAGATCCAGTCCATGACCACTAGCTACGACCCATATGAATGTTACTCGGCATTAGCATTAGACAGACAACAAGCTTCGGGATGGCGCAGAAAATCGGGGAAAGAGTACTGGATTTGGAGCCAGGAGATAGGGACTTTCTCATTTCACATTTAGCAGATGTGACCACACTTACCACCTCTCTGGGCTTGAGTTTCCTTTTTGTGTATGATAGGGATAGGGATGGAGAATGGACTTGTGATCTCATTGGTACGAGGAACCTCCGAATTAGCAAGGGGGCAGCTAGGCGGCACTGCAGTGGATAGAGTCCTGGGCCTGCAGACAGAAAGATCATCTTCCACAGTTCAAACCTGGCCTCGGTCACTTACTAGTTGTGTGACCCTGGGCAAGTCACTTCACCCTGTTGGCTCCCGGTTCCTCATATGTCAAACAAGCTGGAGAAGGAAACGGCCAACCGCTCCAGTATCTCTGCCAAGAAAACCCCAAATGGAGTCGTGAAGAGTTGGACGTGACTGAAAATGATTGAACGGCAACAGGGTTGGGAAGCTCCTACCAGCCGTAGGTTAGTGCCTTCTCTGTAACTTATTAGCCTTAGAGAGATGCGAGATTAAATGACTTGTCCAGGATCATGTAGCAGATATGTATCGGACATGGCCAGCTTTCCATTCACCATCCCAAACTGCCTCTCTTTTCTCATCTATAAAATGGATATATTAATCCATATGCAATACACCTCATGAGGTGGCTATGAAGAAAACCCTCTGACAACTTTATTGTACTAAGCAAACATGAGTTATTAAAATCTGGTTTTTAAGAAGTTAAACTATCTTCCCCTTGTCCCAAAGGATTAAACTCTTGAGATCTGGCAATGAGCTGGGCCCAGAATTGTGTAGAAAAGCAGGTTATGCAGCATCTGGGAATCTGCACGGTCTTTTCAATAATCTTGCTCCCTGTGACAAAGCTCACGTTTTCACACCGGAGATCTCCGGGCTTGGCAATTCTGGCAAATTCTGCCAAAACTGTCTGGAGCTCAGAAAGGTTTCATGTGGACAATTAAAAGGGCTACTGACTTTGCAAGGCAATCCAGCCGGAGTCATGTGATCTCTTACCCCTTCCTCCCACTCCCAGGAGAGCATAAGTAGAATAAGAGAGACAGTGTGGTACAATGGAGAGAGTGCTGGGCTGGATTTGGAATCAGACACATAGTTTAAACCTTTCTTGGCCTCAGTTTCCTTACCTGTCGAGTATAAAGGGGTTAAAATCTATATCTTAGAGGCGGCCAATCACTACAGTGGATAACGGGAGGCTGTGAGTCAGGCGTACCTCACTTCAAATGTGACTGCAGCCACTTCCTAGTTGTGTGATCCTGGGTGAGTCATTTAACCCTACCTCAGTTTCCTCAATTGTAAAGTGGGAATCATAATAGTACATCTTCCAAGACTGTTAGGAGAATCAAATGAGACATTTGTAAAGTACTTAGCACAGTACTTGGCATGTAGTTAGTGCTCAACAAATGTTTGCTTCCCTTTTTTTAATAAGTCCTTTCACCTCTCTGTGCCTCAGTTTCCTCACATTGGTGGAACCCCTGAAGTCCTTTTCCGATATAAGTCTATAATCTTCCATGAGGGAATGGAATAGTTGTCTTTGTATACTCACTGTATAGTTGTCATAGTGGAGACTTTATAAATGTGCATTGATTGATTGAGTCAATGTTTACTGTGTGCCAGGAACTGTGCTAGGGACTGCAAGTTCAAAAACAAGAATAAAATAGTTCCTACCCAAGGCACTTACATTCTGCTAAGGTAATATATACATATATATATATGTTATTTTAGCTATTTATTATTATATTATTATTATTATAATTACATGACATAATATATAATTGTTATTATAATATTATATATTATAATAATATTATGGTAATAATTAATTATAATATTAATAAATGTATACTTATTATATATATAATATAAATCCCAGCTTCTTAAGCTGTGGTTTGAGATCCCCTGTGGGGTCTTGTAACTGAATGTGGGGGTCATGAAATCATGATTTGCAGTCAGTAAATGTCTGAGCTGTACACCTATTTTATATACCCATTTACCCGGAGTCCCAAACATTTTTGGGGTGAAAAGGGGGGCAGGTGGAAAAAGTTTAAGAAGCCCTGGTATGAGGACTGTGAAGTAAACGCTTGCTCTTGTAGAGAGAGGGAAATACACTTTAGAAAATACAGATACAATCATAGACAATAGAGTCACAGTGAATTGCTGAGGAAAATATGAGCATGAGAGAAACATCAGAGTACAGATGTGTCATCCTACTGTATATGGCCTGAAGCCCTTCTCAGAGACCCCCCCGACTCCCAGCTGAAAAACTTTTTATATTGTTATGATTTAAAAGGAAAAGGAGGGGCAGCTAGCACTGGGGTCAGGAGGAATTGAGTTCAAGTCCAACCTCAGATACTCAAGATTTACTAGCCATGTGACCCTGGGCAAGTCACTTAACCCCAATCGCCTCACCCTCATCCCCGAAAAAAAAGGAAAAAGAGTCAAAGGATATGAGTTCAAATCCTGACTCTGCTACTTATTCCCCCTGTTATCTTTTTCTGGGTCTCAGTTTCCTTATATGTATAATAGTGAGGGGGGAAAGGCTAGCTCCTGCCAACTCTAAAATTCCATGAAATTTCGTTTTCTTAAACATTAGGGGCTTAAGGCCCTCACTCTCTGTCTCAAATTAGCCTCCAAATTTGGAATCGGACACATGGTTCAAAACTTTCTTGGCCTCAGTTTTCTTACCTGTCAAGTAACGGGATTAGATTAATGTCCTTCCAACTTAAGATCTATCTCTGAGAGGCAGCCAGTCGGTACAGTGGATAACAGTCGGCCGTGAGTCAGGAGTACCTCACTTCAAATTTGACTGCAAATACTTCCTAGTTGTGTGATCCTGGGTGAGTCATTTAACCCTGCCTCAGTTTCCTCAACTGTAAAGTGGGATCATAATAGTACATCTTCCAGGACTCTTATAAGAACCAGATGAGACATTTGTAACGTACTTAGCACAGTATTCGGCATGTAGTTAGCATTACTTTATCCCAAAGATACTGAGTCTACACAATTTAATGCATAGGAAACTACTCTCTCATTTGTGTTATCTCTTTTTACATCTTTAAACTGTGGAGGCCACTTTTCAATGCCCTTGGAAGAAGATTTTGATGCAGACAAAGTCTAATGGCAGCTGGGAAGTAATAGTAAGAGGCGGCACAATGCAGCGTGAGTGAGTCCCAGTTCTGCGGCTTCCCCTGAGTGTGACTCACTTTCCCTCACTGTGCTCAGTTTCCTTTTTGTAAAATGGGGGTGATGCTCACATGTGAGATCTTACAGAGTTGTTATGAGGAAAGACATCGGTGAATTTAAAGTGCTCTAGCAACAGGGAAAACAGTATTTTATTTAGAAGAGGTTCTTTACCTAGAAGCAGGGACATTAGAGTTTTGAGGAAAAGGCTATTTCTGTTTGGGGAATGGTTCTGGACAATGGAATTGAAGACTCCAGGGAGAACCGATAATGCATCTCTACCCGTCCAGCTCCCAACCACAGATTTGTCCATGTTACTCAGCAAGTATGGATGACTTGGCCTCTGTTTTGGCATTCAAAGCTCTTTACAATCTGGGTCTAACACCTCCTTCCGTACTTCTTTCCAAGTTGTCCCCAAGTGCCATTCCCTGGCCGTGATGCTCGGTTTCCTATGCTTGGCGTACTCTCGTCCAACCGCCACCTCCCAGAACCCCTAGTTCCATTTAGGACTCGATCCCAATAGCACTTCTTACACAAGGCCTTTCTTTAATAACTACCTCCGCCTCCTCAGCACTTCCCCACCGTCATATGCCTTTTCCTTACTAATACTATGACTACTTCTTAGTGCTGTCATTATTACTGGCTACACATTTTAAATCTACTTCTCTGGATGCACACGTTGCTCTTCCCTAGTAGAACGTAAGCTCCTTAAGGCAGAAACGGTTTGAATTTTGTGCAGTAGTTGGCACTCAAAGTATTGTTGAGTTGAATTGAGTCCAGTTTAAGTGAGAGGCAGCATAATGTAGTGGACCGATTGCCGGAGTTGAAATCAGGAGGACCTGGGTTCAAATCCCGCCTCAGACATTTACTAGCCATATGATCCTTGGGCAAACCACTTAATGTCTATGGGCCTCAGTTTTCCCATCTGTAAAATGAAGGGGTCGACCTTCATGGCCTCTGAGATCCCATCAAGCTCTAGGTCTAAGGTCCCGATTCACTTACCTTCCCTGGATCTCAGATGCCTCATCTGTAAAATGGGGAGAGAGGGTTTTCTAGCTCTAGGCCTAGTGTCTCATGACCCTATGCTGCTGTGGAGTGAAGCAACGGAGTTGAGGAGGCTCTTGGGACTTCTGGGTCTCGGAACCAGGCGATGCCACAACTGGGGAAATCATTCATGAAGGGCCCTTGGAGGCAATAACTTCTCCTGCTGTCTGATTCTCTGGCCTTCTGGCTACCCAGGAGGAGGCCCCAGCTCCCTTCTTCCCCTCCCCCAGCCACCTTCCCAACTCTCCCACCTCCTCCCGGAGCAGGGCAGCCAGCTAACCTCGCTCTGCCCCTTCACAAATTCTCCAAGGTGGCCAGGCCTAATTGCTCAGCAGCTGCCGCACAGGCTCGCTCCCAGCTGTGTGACTGTCAAACAAAGGCTTTTTGGAGAGCTGAAAATTGGAGAGGAACAAATGATGGGGGGGGGGGGGAAGAGGAGGCCCTGAGGAGGGAGAGACCCGCAGTGTACAGTAAGGTGTGCTATCGGGCCCACCTCCTCAACTAGGCCTGGAGAGAGCACCCTCACCCGGGCCAGTGCGAAGGTCAGGCTTCTACTCTTAGGTCTGCTGGGAACCTACGGTTTCACATTGGGCAAGTCATTTCCCGCTCTGAGCCTCACCCTCTGCTTCTGTAAAATGAGGGACTTGGAGCTGGCAGGAGGCCTAAACGAACAGTCCTTTAGTCTAACGTTTTGGGTCTAGGAATCTGGTTAACCTTCATTGCTTCGGAACACAACCCCAAACAAAATTAGCACTGCTTAGAAACTTGGGAGTGAAAGACATAGGAGCCCAGATTTAGGGCTAGAAGGGACCTTAGAGGCCATCTGATCCACCTCCATCTGATCTACATAGGGGAAATCGAGGCACAGAGAGTTTGGAGAGAATTGCCCAGGGTCATACAAGTGACTGAGTAGAATTCGAAACCGGTACTCCTGACTCCAAATTCATTGCCCCATCTACTTCGCCACACTGCCTCCCTGCGATCGAGCCTCCTCCTCCTCAGCAGCACTGACATGTCGCACTGTGTCAGGCACTGTGCTGAGTGTTTTATGAACAGTATTTCATTTGATCCTCACAACAAGCCTGGGAGTTGGACGCTCTTATTATCCCTATTAGATAGTGGAAAAAACCGAGGCAGTCAGAGGTGAAATGACTTGCCCAGGATCACACAGATAGTGTCCGAGGCTGCATTTGAACTCAGATCTAGCTGACTCGGGTCCAGCGGTTCACTTCGGTGCCACCGAGCTGTCCCTGCATCAGTTTGCTCCCTGATCATGTAGATGGGGAGATAGGGACACCATTCTCTTTCTGGTCCCCTTCTATAAGGAGTGGAACTGACTCACTGTTGTTTTCAGGATGTCGCTATCATATCAAACACAGCAGATGGGCTTTCAGACCCACTTCTACCCAGAAAGTGAAGCTGGAGCTGGGAGAGAGAAAGGAGCCCAGAAGCAGTGTGCTGGTTCGGGAGTAACCCCGTGTGGCTGAGGTTACATATGTCATAAAGTCAATGGGGCTCTGTAGGACCTAAGTGAGAATTATTAGGCATCCTCTGTCACACACGTGGGAGCTTCTGGAGACACGAGAAGAAGGAAAGCGAGAAGAGAATGACAAGGGTGGAGGGGATGGATGGACACAGAGGCCGCTCTGGGAAGTGAGGGAGCTACAGCTGACATGTGATTATTGAGTCATTACTGACCTACCGTGTGTGATGCCCTGGGTTAGGTCTAGGAGCTGCTAGGGGACTTTGTGAAGCAGACAGAAAAGGCCTAAAGGAAAAAGAGCGTTTCTGGAAAGAATTAGGGAACTGAGCAGAAGCAGGGTTTGAGTGCTTTGGGAAAGCAGCTGATTAATCAATCAACCAGCGTTTATTAAGCACTTACTCTGGGCCAGGCCCTGTACTAGGTTCTGGGCACACAGACAACCCGTGAAGCTACAAGAGACCCTGCCCTCATGGAGCTCATGTTCTGTTTTTTTTTTAATATTATTATTATTATAGATTTTTATTGACAAAACATATGCATGGGCAATTTTTCAACACTGACCCTTGCAAAATCTTCTGTTCCAACTTTTCCCTTCCTTCCCTCTACTCCCATCCCTAGATGGCAGGTAGTCCAGTACATGTTAAATATGTTAAAGTATACGTTAAATCCAATATATGTATACATATTTATACAGTTCTCTTGCTGCACAGGAAAGATCGGATTTAGAAAGAAGGTAAAAATAACCTGGGAAGGAAAACAAAAATGCAAGCAAACAATAAGAGAAAGAGTGCAAATGCTATGTTGTGGTCTACACTCATTTTCCAGAGTTCTTTCGCTGGGTGTAGCTGGTTGTGTTCATCACGGATCAATTGGAATTGAATTGGATCCTCTCATTGCCGAAGATGGCCACGTCCATCAGCATTGATCCTCATATAATCTTGTTGCCGTGTATAATGATCTCCTGCTTCTGCTCATTTCACTTGGTATCAGTTCATGTCAGTCTCTCCAGGCCTCTCTGTATTCATCCTGCTGGTCATTTCTTACAGATTATGTTCTGTTTTTTAAAAAGTTATTTATTGACATTATGAACTTGACAAATATCAATAAATACAAATATTTCCATATCTGTGTCCCAAAAGTCTTAATGCTCTTTTATGCCATTAAAATTTTTCAAATCCACTAAGACTTTTGGGACACCCTGTATAATAACATAACATAACATAACATAACATAGCATAGCATAGCGTAGCACAGCACAGCAACAATATATAAATAAAAGGAAGAATAGTAAAAGAGGATTGTCTACAAAAACTGCAAATCTCTATTGTGTACAGCTTGCCGTTAAGGTATATGATAAATTCTTCATGTTTGTTCCAAAGCAATCCTGCTTGTGTCTCCCTCTGAATTTACTTCTGTTTTTTTCTATGTATTTATAAAAAAAAGTTTCATTAATGTATCATTACCACTAACCCTGTTCTACATTTGCCGACCCAATTTTTAAAAACCGTTCCTTTGTAAGAAAAAATAATAGCTAAGCAAGACAGAGCCGCACATTGGCTATGTCTGAAATGCATGTCTCATTCTGTGTCTTCCCCCCATGGCTTCTCTGGAAGCGATGGGAAGCACAATTTGTCATCAGACTTGTAGAATTGTGATTGCTCATGCAGCTAGCAGAATTCTGAAGTCTTTTGAGGTTGTTTTCCTTTATTTGTTCGTGGTTATTGTATAAATTATTCTGGCCCTGCTTACCTCACTTTGTATCAGTTCAGGTAAGTCTTTCTAGCACAATTACGCATGGAGATTACATCATATCGGTGTGTATATATAATATGTATGTACATATAATGTATATCTATGTATATGTATTTCTTTGTGTCTATATATGTATCTATATATACACACACAGATATAATGTAATGTATAAACAGAAACTCTACAAAGCAGATACAGGGCAACTTTGTGGCAGGAGGCACTAGCAACAGGGGTGGGGACAGGAAAGGCCTCTTGAAGAAGGAGCCACTTGAGCTGTCTTGAAGTGAACCAGGATTCCGAGGAGTGACGGTGAGTAGGCAGTGAACTCCATATGTGGAGAACAGCGAGTGAAGGGGCACAGAGGTGGTGATGGGATAGAGTGTATGAAGAACTCTCAGGAAGTCGTTTCGGTGCATGGTGGAGAATAATATGAAATAAAGCCAAAAGGTAGGAAGGAACAGGTTAGGAAGAGCTTGAAATGCCAAGCAGGACGATGTGTTTGATCTTAGAGGTAACAGGAGCAGCTGGACGTTATTGAATAGGGGATGATTTGGTCAGACTTGTACTTTAGGGTAAATCACTCTGCCAGCTGCCTGGAGGATGGATTGGATGGAGGGAGACTTAAGGCAGGGAGACGCATTAGGGGGCTATTATAGTCCAAGTGAGAGAAGGATGAGGACCTGAACTACTAGAGTGGCTGGATTAATTAAGAAAAAGGGGGCGTTTGCAAGAAATGTTGGGGAAATAGAGATGACTGGATTTGGATTGGCTATGTGGGTGACCGTGAGCAAGATCTTTTTTTTTTTTTTTTTTTTTACTTAATAGTATTTTATTTTGTTTCAATTACATGTAAAGAAAGTTTTCAACATTCATTTTTGTAAGATCTTGAGCTCCAAATATTTCTCCCTCCTTCCCTTCCCTCCTCCCTCCCTAAGACAACAAGTGACCTGATATAGGTTATACACATACAATCGTGTTAAACATATTTCCACATTAGTTATGTTGTAAAAGAAGACTCAGAACAAAAGGGAAAAACCATGAGAGATGAAAAAACCCAAAAAGTAAAAATAATTTGCTTTGATTTACATTCAAACTCCATAGTTCTTTCTTTGGATGTGGTCAGCATTTTCTAGCACAAGTCCCTTGGAATTATCTTGGGTCACTGTCTTGCTGAGAAGAGCTAAGTCTATCACCGTTGGTCACTGCATGATGTTGCTGTTACTGTGTACAGTGTTCTTCCAGTTCCGCTCTCTTTGCTCTGCATCAGTTCATATAAATTTTTCCAGGTTTTTTCTGAAATCTGCCTGCTCATCAATTCTTAGAACAAAATGGTATTCCACTGCATTCATAAAGCACATTTCCCAATTGATGGGCATCCCCTCAGTTTCTAATTCTTTGCCACCACAAAAAGAGCTGATCATGAGCAAGATCTTGAGGATGACCCGAGGACCCGGAAGGATGGTTCAGGTGCCTTTGACTAAAATAGGCAAATTTAGAAGAGGAGTAGATTTGGGGGTGAAAGAGGGAGATAACAAATTCTGCTTTGCACATGTTGAATTTTGAGATACTATGGGATATCCAATTTAAATTGCCCAACAAGCAGTTGATAAGACTAAGGCTATTTATATTGAGTCACTTGCACAGAAATTATAATTGAATCTGTGGGAACTGATGAGGTCTCCAAGTGAGAGAATACAAAGGAAAAAAGAGGAGGGCCCAAAATGGAGTCTTAAGATATACCCATATAGGACTCGGCTCTTTTCAACAATGGGGTGATTCAGGCCACTTCCAACAGACTTGTGATGGAGAGAGCCCTCTGCACCCAGAGAGGGGGCTGAATGTGGATCACAACATAGTATTGTACTTTTTTGTTGTTTTTTGCTTGCTTTTTTCCCTCTTTCTTTCTCCTATTTTCCTTTTTGATTGGATTTTTCTTGTGCATCATGATATTTGTAGAAATATGTATAGAAGAATTGCACATGTTTAACATATTAGATTATTTGCCATCTAGGGGGAGGGGTGGGGGAAGGAAGGAAAGAAACTTGGAACACAGGGTTTCACAAGGATGAATGTTAAAAAATATCTTTGCATATGTTTTGAAAATTAAAAGCTATTATTAAAAAAATTTTGAGGATATATCCATATATAGAAATTGGGCCATGGATGATGCTCCAGCAAAGGAGTCTAGGAAAGGAGCTATTAGTAGGTAGGAGGAGACAGGAAAGCATAGTATCACAAAAACTCAGGCAGGAGAGAATATCCAGGAGGAAAGAGTAGTCAGCAGTGTCAAATGCAACAGCAAAGTCAAGAAGGATGAGGATTGAGAAAAGGCCATTTGACCTGGAGCTGGGGCCAGGGCAGACAGGCTAAGGAGCACAAAGTGAGTATAATTGAACACTCCTGCTCCCTGTCCTTGCATCCCTCCCCAGGCTGTAATACTTTTCTGCCCCCTAGCCCTGGAAACCATTTATAAGCTCCACAACTCAGCATCAAGTCCCCACACCCGCCATCGTCCCGGGTCTCTGCTTAGCCACTGTGGCCACACTCTCTTGATGCCTCCCTTGATTACCTGCCCTCCTCTGGTGCATCTGTCTGGGGTCCAGATCTAAGAGCCTGATTAATGAGTTAAAGCTGCATTAAGCAAGTGTAGGTAATCAGAGGTCATGTACCTGCGATGTAACTAATCTGTACCCTGAGATTTCCTCACAAGGTAATAAATTAGGCCTGCCTCTAACTGGCTGAATGCACACGTGTTGTGCTGAAGGCATAAAGACATTGAGGGTGGATAATAAAGAGAAGGAAAAGGCCCTGGTTGCGAGGGCCAAGTCTCTGTAAGAGAACTTTCCTGCCTTCCCAACTCCATTCTCTGAGGAGGTGGCAGCTGCAAGTACACCAGATGCTACTTGAGAATACTGTTGAAATTTTTTATATCTCATAACTATCCTGCCAAGAGAGGCTGCTGTTAGTAGGCAGCGAGAGTAAGTTTCCCAGATATTAAGGCCTAAGTTTGAATACCAGATGGGACCTAATCTTGGGACCTCAGAATGTTAGAATTAGAAGGTACCAGATCATCTAGACCTCAGCTTCTTAAACTGTGGTTGTGATCCCACATGGGGTTGTGTAATTGAATATGAGGGTAACAAAATTGTGGTTTATTTTCAATAAATATTTGGTTTGTCTACCTATTTCATATAGCCATATACCCAGTGTCACAGAAAAATTTCTCAGGTGAAAAGGGATCCTGAGTAGAAAAAGTTTAAGAAGCCTTGACTAGACCAACTCCCTCATTTTATTACATGAGACCCAGAAGGAAGAAATGACTTACTCAAAAGGGAAATGATTATGTGTGAGAGAGAGGAAGAGGAGGAGGAAGGAGAAAAAGAGAAGGAGAAAGAAGAGAAGGAGAAGGAAAAGAAGAGAAAGAAGAAGAATTAGAATTAGAAGAAGGAAGAGAAGGAGAGAAGAGGGAGAGACTGGAGCTCAAGCCTGACAATATTTCTCTCAGTGATTTGCTTTTTTGGCTATCATCCCATCATAGTCAACTCATACCTGTGCTCTCTATCTGTGGGTACTTCTAACTGCCTAATAATGATAAAGTTCTTTTTAAAATTTATTATAGCTTTTTATTTATAAGACATATGCATGGGTAATTTTTCAGCATTGACCCTTACAAAACCTTCTGTTTCAACTTTTCCCCTCCTCCCTCCACCCCTCCGCCAGATGGCAGGTAGTCCCATATATGGTAAACATGTTAAAGTATATGTTAAATACAATATATGTATACATGTCCATACAGTTATTTTGCTGCACAAGAAGAATAAGACTTTGAAATAAGGTAAAATTAACCTGAGAAGAAAATAAAAAATGCAAGTGGATAAAAACAGAGGGAGTGGAAATGCTATGTAATGGTTCACACTCATTCCCAGAGTTCTTTTGCTGGGTGTAGTTGGTTCTATTCATTATTGAACAAATGGAACTGATATGGTTCATCTTATTGCTGAAGAGGGCCACGTCCATCAGAATTAATAATTATAAAGTATCGTTGTTGAAGTATATAATGATCTCCTGACCCTGCTCATTTCACTCAGCATCAGTTCATCTAAGTCTCTCCAGGCCTTTCTGAAATCATCCTGTTGGTCATTTCTAACAGAACAATAATATTCCATAATATTCATATACCACAATTTATTCAGCCATTCTCCAACTGATGGGCATCCACTCAGTTTCCAGTTTCTAGCCACTATACAAAAGGCTGCCACCAACATTTTTGTACATGTAGGTCCCTTTTCCTTCTTTAGTATCTCTTTGGGAT
The DNA here is from genome assembly GCF_902635505.1 of Sarcophilus harrisii. Taxonomy (NCBI): domain Eukaryota; kingdom Metazoa; phylum Chordata; class Mammalia; order Dasyuromorphia; family Dasyuridae; genus Sarcophilus; species Sarcophilus harrisii. The sequence goes on from NC_045432.1 coordinate 40,645,161, forward strand.
ATAAGTCCATAGTAACACTGCTGGATCAAAGGGTTTGCACAGTTTGATAACTTTTTGAGCATAGTTCCAAATCACTCTCCAGAATGGCTGGATGTATTCACAATTCCATCAACAATGTATCAGTGTCTCAATTTTCCCACATCCCCTCCAACATTCAGCATTATCTTTCCCTGTCATTCTAGCCAATCTGAGAGGTGTGTAGTGGTATCTCAGAATTGTCTTAATTTGGATTTCTCTGATTAATAATGACTTGGAGCATCTTTTCATATGGCTAGAAATAGTTTCAATTTCTTCATCTGAAAATTGTCTGTTCTTTTCCTTTGACCATTTATCAATTGGACAATGGCTTGATTTCTTATAAATTGAGTCAGTTCTCTATGTATTTTGGAAATGAGGCCTTTATCAGAACCTTTGACTGTAAAAATTTTTCCAAGTTTATTGTTTCCCTTCTAATCTTGTCTGCATTAGTTTTGTTTCTACAAAAGCTTTTCAATTTGATATAATCAAAATTTTCTATTTTGTGATCAATAATGATCTTTAGTTCTTCTTTGATCACGAATTCCTTCCTCCTCCACAGGTCTGAGAGGTAAACTATCCTATGTTCTTCTAATTTATTTATAATCTCATTCTTTATGCCTAAATCATGGACCCATTTTGACCTTATCTTGGTGTATGGTGTTAAGTGTGGGTCAATGCCTAGTTTCTGCCATACTAATTTCCAGTTGTTCCAGAAGTTTTTATCAAACAGTGAATTCTTATCCCAAAAGTTGGGGTCTTTGGGTTTGTCAAACACCTGGGAACCTAACCTATTCCACTGATCAACTAGTCTATTTCTTAGCCGATACCAAAGGTTTGGTGACCACTGCTTTATAGTATAGTTTTAGATCTGCTACAGCTAGACCACCTTCATTTGATTTTTTTTTTCATTAGTTCCCTTGAAAGTCTTGACCTTTTGTTCTTCCATATGAATTTTGTTATTTTTTCTAGGTCATTAAAGTGGTTTTGGGGAGTCTAAATTTAATAAAAAATAGATTAGTTTAGATAATTTATCTTTATTATATTTCTCGCCCTATCCGACTTATTTTCAAATTGGTTAGATCTGACTTTATTTTGTGGAAAGTGTTTATAGTTTTGCTCATAAGTTCCGCTTTCCTTTGGCAGATAGATTCCCCAAATTTTATACTATCAGCAGTTACTTTAAATAATTTCTCTTTTAACTTTGGTTTTTTATTGTGGTTTATATATATATATATATATATATATATATATATATATATATACAGAGGAGAAGAGAGAGAGAGGAGAGAAAAAAAATAGTTGGATTTTGTTATTAATCTGAAGATTTATATGGGTTTATTTTGTATCCTGCAACTTTGCTAAAGTTGTGGATTATTTCTAATAGCTTTTTAGTAGAATCTCTGGGGTTCTCTAAGTATACTGTCATATCATCAGTAAAGAGTGATAATTTGGTTTCCTCATTACCTACTTTAATTCCTTTAATCTCTTTCTCGACTCTTATTGCTGAAGCTAGTGTTTCTAATACAATATTGAATAGTAATGGTGATAGTGGGCAACCTTGCTTCACTCCTGATCTTATTGTTTGGGAATGGTTCCAATTTATCCCCATTACATATGATGCTTACTGATGGTTTTAAATAGATGCTACTATTTTAAGGAAAAGTTCACTTATTCCTATACTCTCAAGTGTTTTTAATAGGAATGGATGTTGAATTTTTATCAAATGCCTTTTCTGCATCTACTGAGATGATCATATGGTTTTTGTTCATTTGGTTATTGATATGGTCAATTATGCTAATAGTTTTCCTAATATTGAACCAGCCCTGCATTCCTGGTATAAATCCTACTTGGATCATGGTGATTTATCCTGGGGATGATTTTTTGTAATCTTTTTGCTAATATTTTATTTAAGATTTTAGCATCAATATTCATTAGGGAGATTGGTCTATAATTTTCTTTCTCTGTTTTCAACCTACCTGGTTTAGGAATCAATACCATGTCTGTGTCATAAAAGGAATTTGGTAGGAGTCCTTCATTCCCTATTTTTTTCAAATAGTTTATATAACATTGGAGTTATTTGTTCTTTAAATGTTTGGTAGAATTTACATGTAAATCCATCTCATCCTGGGGACTTTTTCTTAGGGAGTTGATCAATAGCTTGTTCTAATTTTTTTTTCTGAAATGGGACCATTTAAGCAATTTACTTCCTCCTCTGTTAATCTGGGAAGCCTATATTTTTGAAGGTAGTCGTCAATTTCACTTAGGTTATCAAATTTATGGGCATAAAGTTGGGCAAAGTGATTCCTAATTATTTCACTAATTTCCTCTTCATTGGGAGAAGGTTTTCCCTTTTCATTTTTAAGACTACCAATTTGATTTTCCTCTTTCCTTTTTCTAATCAGATTTACCAAAGGTTTATCTATTTTGTTTTTTTTTCATAAAACCAACTCTTAGTTTTATTTATTAATTCAATAGTTTTTTACTTTAAATTTTATCAATTTCTCCTTTTAATTTTAGAATTTCAAGTTTAGTATTTGATTGGGGGTTTTTAATTTGCTCTTTTTCTAGCTTTTTAAGTTGCAAGCCCAATGCATTGATCTTCTCTTTCTCTATTTTATTCAAGTAAGCCTCTAAAGATATAAAATTTCCCCTTATTACCACTTTGGCTGCATCCCACAAATTTTGGTATGTTGTCTCATTGTTGTCATTCTCTTGGGTGAAATTATTAATTGTGTCTATGATTTGCTGTTTCACCCATTCATTCTTTAGGATGAGATTATTTAGTTTCCAATTACTTTTTGGTCTATTTACCCCCTAGCTTTTTGTTGAATGTAGTTTTTATTGCATCATGATCTGAGAAGAATGCATTTAACTATTTCTGTCTTTCTTCATTTAATTTTGAGGTCTTTATGTTCTAATATATGGTCAATTTTTGTATAGATTCTATGAACCGCTGAGAAGAAAGTATACTTCTTTCTGTCTCCATTCAGTTTTCTCCAAAGATCTATCATACCTAACTTTTCTAATATTCTATTTACCTCTTTAACTTCTTTTTTATTTGTTTTGTGGTTTGATTTATTTAATTGTGAGAGTGCAAGGTTGAGATTTCCCACTATTATAGTTTTGCTGTCTATTTCTTCTTGCAACTCTCTTAACTTCTTTAGGAAGTGTTATACCACTTGGTGCATATATGTTTAGTATTGATATTGCTTCATTGTCTATGGTGCCCTTTAGCAAGATATAGTTTCCTTCCTTATCTCTTTTAATTAGATCAATTTTTGCTTTTGCTTGATCCAAGATAAGGATGGCTACCCCTGCTTTTTTGACTTCACCTGAAGCATAATAGATTCTGCTCCAGCTTTTTACCTTTACTCTGTATGTCTCACCCTGCTTTAAATGTGTTTCCTGTAAACAACATATTGTAGGATTCTGTCTTTTGATCCAGTCTGCTATCAGCCTCCACTTTGTGGGAGAGTTCATCCCATTCACATTTATGGCTAAAACTACTAATTCTGTATTTCCTGCCATCTTATTATCCCCAGATTATGCTTTTCTTTTTCTTTTCCCCCTTACCCCCCTCCCCAGTATTAAACTTATGGGCATCACTTGCCTCACGCAGCTCTCCCTCTTTAGAATCCCTCCCACCCCCTTTGAGTCCATCCCCCTTTCTTATACCTCTCCCTTATTATTTCTGTATTTCTTCTATGTAGCCTACTCTTTTCCTTTTCCCTTTTCGTCTCTCACTTTTTAATGAGGTGAAAGAAGTTTCTCCATAAACCAGATATGTCTAATATTTTCTCTTTGAGCCAAATCTGATGAGAGTAAGGTTCACACAATGTTCCTCGCCCTCTCTAAATTCCCTCAGATATGATAGGTTTCCTTTACCTCTTTATGGGATGTAATTTCCCTCTCTTTATCTCCCCTTTCCTCTTTTTCTGATACTTATCCCCTTTCCACTTCTACTTCCCTTTTTTGTATTATAAGAGTAAAATCAAATTATACATGCACTCTTTATGTATGCCCATAACAGAAATACAGTTTTCAAGAGTTCTTTTTATCTTTTATGCTTCTCTTGAGTCCTATATTTGGAGGTCAAATTTGTTGTTTAGCTCTGTTTTTTTCATTAGGAATAAATGGAATTCACCTGTTTTCATTGAATGTCCATCATCTTCCCTGGAAAAAATGCTCAGTTTAACTGGGTAATTTATTCTTGGCTGCATTCCAAGTTCTTTTGCCTTTGGGGATATCAGATTCCAGGCCCTTCAATCCTTTCATGTGGAAGCAGCTAGATCCTGTGTGATCCCTATTGTGGCTCCTTGGTATTTGAATTGTTTTTTTCTGGCTGCTTGTAATATTTTTTCCTTAGTCTGATAGTGCTGAAATTTAGCCACAATATTCCTTGGAGTTTTTATTTTAGGGTCTCTTTTAGAAGATGTTACATGAATTCTTTCAATGCCTATTTTACCTTGTGATTTTATTATATCTGGGCAATTCTCTTTCATGATTTCCTGTAAAATAGTGTCTAGGATTTTTTTTTATCATAATTTTCATGAAGTCCAATAATCCTCAGATTATCTCTCCTAGATCTATTTTCCAGGTCTGTTGTTTTTCCAAGTAGATATTTAATTTTTTTCTATTTTTTCATTTTTTGGTTTTGCTTGACTGATTCTTGATGTCTCAATGAATCATTCATTTCTATTTGATCAATTCTGATTTTTAATGAGTTATTTTCTTCATTAGCTTTTTTACTTCTTTTTGTATATGTCCAATTGAGTTTTTAAATGAATTGTTTTCCTCTATGGAATTTTTTCCCATTTCACTCATTTTTTTTTTTTTTACTGAAGTATTTTCTTTTTCCAATTCACAAATCCTGCTTTCCTGGGAGTTCTTTACCTTTTCCAATTCACATTTCAGGAAGTTGTTTTCTTTTTTCCACTTTATCAAATTTTTCTTTTAGTGAGTTATATGCCTTTTCTGTACTCTCTTGCAGAGCTTCTCTTTCCTTTCCTCATTTTTCTTCTAGCTCTCTTTTAAGATCTTTTATAATTTCTTCTAAAAGATTCTTGTGTGATGGGGACCAGGTTACATCCCCCTTTGGGGTTTTGTCTGGAGACTGCTATTAATCTCTTCAGGGTTGAAAACCTGCTCTCTTTCTGTATAGAAGCTATCTATAGTTAGACTTCACTTGGCTTTTTTTACTCATTTTTTTTTAAAAAGCACTTATGGTGTACCTTCAGGGCAAGGAGGTTACCAGCTTCCTCTACAGAACAGTGATAGATAGGTGGACAGTAGGTGTCCTGCAAACGGGCTGCAAAGATTGGCCAAGCTGCGGAAGTGCCCTGTGAAGAGCCCTGCAATGGAAGTATCACTGCTCCCCAAAATCATGAGCTCTAGGATGTTAGTGCTTCACCTCACCATGAGCTTGTCACCTGGACCTGTGACCTGGCTCCCCATATGGGCAACGCGACAGAATCCTGCATCCAGTGCCCTCAAAAGGTCCCTTGTAATTGTCCAGCTTCCTTACTGGAAGTCCAGTACTTCCTTACTGTCTTTGGGCTGAGAGCCCATGCAGTCTATGCTGACTTGCTGGAGACACTCCCTGGTCTGCTTGTGTTCCATTCTCAACCAGTGAGACAAACTTTTTCTTTCAATTTTCTAAATTGTCTTGGGCTGAGTTTTTTTTACCCCATTTTTTTTTCTTTTTATAATAACTTTTTTATTGACAAAACCCATGCCAGGATAATTTTTTACATTATCCCTTGCACTCACTTCTGTTCCGATTTTTCCCCTCTCTCCCTCCACCTCCTTTCCTAGATGGCAAGCAGTCCTATATATGTTAAATATGTCTCAGTATATCCTAGATACAATAGATGTGTGCAGAACCAACCAGTTCTCTTGTTGCACAGGGAAAATTGGATTCAGAAGGTAAAAATAACCCGTTACCCCGTCTTTTTGTTGGTTCTATTGCTACTGAATTCATTATGAGACATCATTTCAAAGTTTTTGAAGAGGAATTTCAGAGAGCTCTGGTGAGTCCCTACTTTTATTTTGTCATCTTGGTTCTGCCATCCTGGTGGTTGCTTGTTGTATTCAGAAAATGCAGGCTTTCAGCCCAGTGCCATCACAGCTGGCTGCATTTTTCCAACTCACTCAAACTTCTGTGTTTGGGAGGAAATTCTATTACTTCCCTGTCCTCTTTGGCTTTTGCGGGGCCTTTGACAGTGCTGATTACTCCTTTTTTTTTTTCCTAAGGCAATTGGGGTTAAGTGACTTGCCCAAGGTCACACAGCCAGGGCTGGTGCTCTATCCACTATACCAACTAGCTTCCCCCAGTTTCTGTAGTGCTTATCCATGTTTTCTCATAGATTAGCATAATCCCCTGATGGCCTTCCTCTATTCTTTTAAATATGTTGGGGTTACCAATATGGAGGCAAATGTGTTTCGTACTCTCAATACAAAGCTGGCCCACCTTGTCCACTCGTGGAAATCTGTAAAGATACTTATATACCACTTGCCATGTATATGTGTTGTAGCCTATTCATGTCCACTATGTGATCTTTTCTAAGACTTCATTTCCCATGATACTTGGGGTCCAAAGAGCCTTACTTTTTGGGAGTGACTGTTAAGACTCCATTTTCCAGGAAATGACGCATGTTATATGGTGTAGTAGTAAGAGTAGGTGCTAAATAAGTATTTGGAAGATTGAATTAAAGAAAGAATATGTCACTCCTTTCTCTCTGGTAGTTTCCATTCTAGTAGGGAAGTAAAGGACATTAGTAGTAGGAGAAAAGGCAAAAGATAAGGGCAAAGTTAGGTGGTGTAACTGATAGAATTCTGAACCTGGAGTCAGGAAAACTGGAGTTCAGATTTGAACTCAGATATTTACTGTGTGACCCTGAGTAAGTCTTTTAACCTTTCTGAGCCTCCATTTCCTCATCTGTAAAATGGGGATAATAACCGCACCTACCAGCCAACATTGCTGTGTGGGAATTAAATAATATGTGTAATATGTTTTACAAATGTTAAAACACTACAGAAATGTTAGGTGTTATTATTTTTATATATATATAAAACAGAATAACTCGTTGCTTCTGTCTCTGCCCTTTGAGCTATTTGCAATTTTGACTCTTCAAGATCTGTAGTAGTTCACAACACCACAAGCGCCATCAGGGATACTGTAATCCAAAAGGAAGCTCTGGGGGACTGGGAGTGGCTTGGAGGCATTGAAAATACTGTCAAGTTTTCCAGGTATAAGATCGATTTTCTCCTAGTCAGTGGCAGGCTCTGCTCATGGTCCACTTGCCGTGACTTGGCCAAGACGTGTACCCCCAATGAAATAACTCAAGGGGCTGCCTCTCCCATTGCATGAACATTTTTATTTCTTTGTTTTTTTTCTGAGCACCCCAAGGAAACCATAGATAACCTGGGAAGTATTCAAGCTTCTGTCTGAAGCAAAAGCCCATCTCTTTAATTCAGATAGCCGGCTGGTAACATTATGTGGCTGCAGGTCACAGAATACCAAAATCTGCAAAGGCCTGAGGTTGAGAATCATCCAAAGGGCAATGGAGAGAGACACCTGGTGGGCACGCGCAAATAAAAAAGTGCATGGGAGAAGCAACAGAAAAGATGTCTGAAAAATGGACATGGAAAAAGAAAGTGGCTAGTCAGGAATCAGTCAGCAAACATTTATTCACTGCCTACTATGTGCCAGGCACTGTGCTGAGAGCTGGGCTACAAAAAGAGTTTTACCTCTTTCAAGGAGCTCTCCATCTTCCAGGGGAGACAACAAACAAATATAGATACACACACATACATGTAATGTGTGTGTATGATAAATAGGAAAAAATTAACAAAGGTGAGGCACTGAATTTAGGGGAATTAGGGAAGGCTTTATATAGAAGGTAGGATGAGAGAGACAGAGACAGAGAAAGAGACAGACAGAGAGACAGAGACAGAGAGTTACAGACACAGAGAGTCAGAGAGAGACAGAGACAGAGAGAAAGAGACATACACAGAGAGAAAGAGAGAAACAGGGGGAGGGAAAGAGAAAGGGAGGCAGGTAGAGAGACAGAGACAGAGACAAAGAGAGACAGAGTCAGAGACGGGGGAAAGGAAAGACAGAGACAGAGAGACAAAGAGAGATAAGAGAGAGAGCCTCAGAGAGACAGAGACAGAGGAGAGAGAGAGAGAGAAAGTGAGACAGAGAGACAGCAGAGAGACAGAGACAGAGGAGAGAGAGAGAGAGAAAGTGAAACAGAGAGACAGCAGAGAGACAGAGACAGAGGAGAGAGAGTGTGTGCAGGAGAGCACTAAGGAGTTTTGCTGCTTGTTAGTTGTCTCCTCCCAAGATCAAGAGAAAGCAAGGAGGAGCTCAGCACTATGGGTGAAGCTCTGTGACAAACTTCCAGGGAACCTGGACAAGAGCTGCCCAGAGATAGCAGGGATGGGCTGTAATGCTTCTGTGGAAGGAACAGAAGCAGCAGTGAGATCATAGGGCGTGCCACAGTGGAGAGAATGATGGGCCAGTCGGAGAGCCTCAGATCAAATACTGCCACTTAATTGCCCAGGTGACCTCAGACAAGTGACTTCCCTCCTCTGGGTCTCAGTTTCCTCACTTGTAAAATGAGAGGAGAGTTTGGTCCTGCTAGCTGCTGGTCCCACGTCTAGGTTCCGTGTCTGGGGTGCTAGGAGCACTCTGTTTATGGTCTCTGGCAATATTCCCTTTCAGCCTAAGCCAGGGGTGCGAGGGACAGACTAGCATCCTTCCTACTGGGCTGTTGCTCAGAGACTCTGTGAAGGGAGCATGGTCATTGGGACCACTGCCGAGGAGAGGATGTTGGAAAGTGCACCCCTGACTAGGCCCTTCCCTACCCTCACGAGCGCAGCGGCAATCGTGGCCCAGTGAAAAACGCCACAGAGAACTTGCCAGAGCCCTTCCTCCTCAAGCAACGAGAGCCAGCCCAAGTGCTTGGCCGGTTTCGTGTTCAGTTTAAGACCACGAGAAATGGCCTCCGGGACCTTCAGATATGTTCCCCACCCCCCAGGCTTTGTTGATTCATCTCTCCCTTTTCCCATCATCCTCCACATAGCTACTTCTAATGCCCTGTGTCACGGCACTGTCCTATTGAGCAATCCTTAGTGGCTACCCGGTGCTGACCGTATCCAAGACGGACACCTCATCCCAGCCCCGAGGCCCGCCATGATCTCTTCCCACCAAAGAGAGTTCATGGACCCCCTGAAATCTAGCCATTGAGTCCTCGGAGACCCATGGTCTTCAGTGAAGAAGCTCTTGTATAGATCCTCATTTTAATAAGAATTCTCCTAATGAGGGGGCCACTTGGCAGAGTGGATACATTATAGAAAAATCTGAGTTCAAGTCCCACTGCAGATTCTTACCATCTGCATCACCCTGTGTAAATTATTTAACTTCTTTCAGCCTCGGTTTCTTCCCCTGTACAGTGATTATGAGGGGGAAATGAAATAACACATAAAGTGATTCGCAAACTTCTAAGTACCACATAAATGTTAATTATGGGTTTTTGTGGTTGTTTTTAAAGAGGCAGTTGGGGTTGAGTGACTTGCCCAGGATCACACAGCTAGTATCTGAGCCTGGATTTGAACTCAAGGAAACGATTTCCTAACTCCAGCCACTCTATCCGCTGCGGTTCCAGCCTAGCTGCCCATCTCCTACTACTCCCTGCCATACATTTTATGCTTTAGCTAAACTAGTCTACTCTCTGATCTTTAAACTACCCAGTGCTTTCCCACCTCCGTGCCTTTGCTTATAGTTTTCTTAAACACAGTATCCTCCGTCCTCCTTACCACCCGTTCCGCCCTTAAAAGCCCGAGTTAGATTGTTCCTCCTCCATGAAACCTTCCTACAGCCTCCCCCTCAGTTGGCTCTTTTGAACCTTTCCTCTCAGCCCTCACGTAGCACTTTATTTTGGAGTTTTTAATGTATTTATTATAGGATCTCATGCATCATGACAATATATATCTTTGTCTAAGACTCCTATCGGGCTGTCGGCACTTTGAGGGCACGGAAGGTGTCTGAGCTCAGCCCTGCATTACCCCCAAGGCTGGCGACGGGCACTGCACCCAGCGGGAAAATCTGATCGGTTAAATGAAATGTCCGGAGTAGGGCCTGAGACTGGACGTGGAGACTGTTTCCTGAAGAGCGGTCTCCTTCGTCCCCAGTTGGCCACGGGGGGAGTCCTTTGTCATCTCCAGCAACCCTGGAAGACCACTCCATAAACAGCAGAGGGACTGGGTGCTGCTCCCTCTGACAACGTACTGGAGTGGTGAAAGAGAGAATGGGCTTGCCCACATCCTTGGAAATAATTTATTCTCGTGTGCAGGTTCAAACGATTCTCTTACCTTTTCCATAATATTAATTTGCAAAGAAAAACAAGAGCAAGTTTCTCCGCGTTTCCTGGAATCATAGTAATTTTTCCCCACTTATGTTGTCACATTTAAAAGGTCAAACCTTTCAATAATGACAGCCTACGTGATGACCTTTGTCGTGTTTTATTTTAGAACTAGCGGGTATCGTTTTTTTCTCGAGGAAATAGAAAAAAATAAACTTTTTTTTTCTGTTGCCCATAAGATTTGTCTAACCGTGTGAGTTATGGATTTTCTTGTCTTTTAAAGGGAAGGGGAGAGAAGGGTGAACTAGTATCGTTCCCTTGGGCACGGGCTTGCCCGTTGGCATTCATTCTCTGGCAGAGACAGAAAAAGGCTTTCAGAACAGGACCTGAAGTTTGTAGATCTCTTGTCTTCTGCCCCCGCAGCAACAGCAGTGCCGTGGAAAGAGCACTGGCCTTGAAGTCTAATCACCTACAGTCCAACCCTATCTTAGATACCAAGGGATCCTGGGAAAGTCATTTACAAAATGAGATCAACTGGAACACTTGCACTACAGCCTTGTGGGCGGCTGGATAGAGTGCTGGGCCTGAGTCAAGAAACCTCATCTTTGTGAGTTCAGATCTAGCCTCAGATGCTTACTAACTGGGGGGCCCTGGGCAAGTCCTTTTTGCCTCAGTTTCCTCAGCTGTAAAATGAGCCAGAGAAGGAAATGGCAAACCACTACAGTATCTCTGCCAAGAAAGGCCCAATTGGGGTCACAAAGACTTGAACATGACTGAAACAATTCAACAATAAAACCTACCTTGTGGGACAGTTATAAGAAAAGACCTTTATAAACTCAGCTTTTAACATGGTCATCAAAATCTTTTGTCTTTATATCGCCTTCATTTCTACATGCAGTGATGACTCTTATCTCACTTTCCCCAGAAAGGCTGATTATATATCCCCGTCAGAGTTCTAGGGGTACCTCGAAGGTATTGACATGCTATTTTCTAATACCATCATCTCAAGCCCCCATTCAGGCGCGTTTCCCCCACATTATCTAGCAGTTCCATTTCACCAGTAGACATCAATTAGCTTCTCCAAAGATATATTTGTGGGGCAGCAAGGTGGCACAATGGATAGAGCACCAATCTTGAAGTCAGGAGAACCTGAGTTCAAATCTGGTCTCAGACACTTCACACGTCCTGGCTGTGTGACCCTGGGCAAGTCACTTAACCCCAATTGCCTCAGGGAAAAAAAAAAGAAGTATTTTCACTTATAACTTTAGTAAGAAGAGACATTCCTGCTCCCCTACCTTAGGAGCACATTCTCTCCTGTTATAAAGAAGAAAAAGCAGTTTAGCAAAATTAGTCAGCACATAGATCCGTTTACTCAGTGTTCATTATCTGTAGCTCATCTGTAGTTCATTATCTGCGAAGAAAGCACATTGGCCTGCTTCTCCTTGGGGGCTAAACTTGGTCACTCTAACTCCTTGGAAAGTTTACGTTGTGATCTACAAACCCGAATCTCGTCTCTATCATTGCCAAGCCTGGGCTTACGTTATTTTAGCCATGGGGCCGGAGAACTAGTGACGTGACCCTGGACAAGACATTTAACTGGCGACTAACCTCGGTAACTCTTGAAGTCTCCGTTTCAGAGGGATTGGTAGAAGGAATCTTCTGTGGCGATGAAATCACAGGTCCATCTAATCATATTAAAAAGCGTCCTCCCCCCAACCTCCTACCCCCATCACATACTGGACCCTAAATGATTGTCTGGTCTGTCGCTCAGCTGCCTGCTCCCGTTAATGATTTTCCTGTTCAGATTTTGCCTTTGCTAATCTAAGTTTGGTCGGCCTCCTGGGTCATAGTGTGTCATGAGACATGAGATGTCACCAGGTCCAGGCAGTTCATTCAACCCATGCCGGATCTGAAGCACTCCTTAGGAAAACAAAAATAAGAGGGATGTCCCCAGTGGACTCCTGACAAGACATCTGGGTTCCAATAAGATATTGCCGCTCAGTTGAGCAGCTGGGCCCACCGTCAGAGAGGCGATCTGTGCATACAATTTTAAAGGCACTTGAGGAATGATTTTCAAGTTATCACAAAAAGAGAGAAATTCCTACAGAAGAGAAAAGATCACGAGCATCATTAATGCCACCAAGAGATGACAGACAACATCATCTGTTGGCAATTCACATGTCTCCTGTCCCGTGTCTATAAAATCTTTATACATGCATTGAGAGATTGGAGGATCACAGATCCCGAGCTCAAAGGGGGCTCGGAGGCCATGGGGTTTGTAACAGCCTCATTTTATGGGGGAGGGTGAGGGGGTGGAGAAAATTGGTGCTAAGAGAATGTAAGCCCAGGGTCACCCGGCTAGGAAATGTTAGAGATCGGGCCTAGGCCCCAAATGCTTGAAGACAATCCTGGAAAAAAAAATGGGCAGGTTTTTTGTGAATGATTTTCCAGGGGACAGCACGTCTTTGCCATCAGCCAGCTGACCAAGATTAGAGAAGACGAGATCAAAAGCATTTGACTTAATAGAAGGGAGCAAAACCTCAAGGGTTCCCCTGCTCCAAGGTATCTCTTATACTTTATGTTAAGATCAGATCTGTAAAGTGCCATAAAATGATCAGTTATCTTCACTGTAGCAATGACCCATCAGGGCAGCCAGATGGCACTGTGCCGGGGGCACTGGACTAGAGTTGGGAAGGTATGAGTTGAAATGCAGCCCTTAGCTATTTCCTAGCTGGGTTCCCCTGGGTAAGTCACTTCACCCTGTTTGCCTCACTTTCCTCATCTGTAAAATGAGCTAGAGAAGGAAATGGAAAGCCACTCCAGTATCTTTGCCCAGAATGCCCTCTGTGGCGTCACCAAGATTCAGACACAATTGAACAGTAACAATAGCAACAAATGAGCGAATGCCAATCAAGTGATAAGATTTTTTTATTAAGCTCCTATGTGTCCTAAGTGCTGGGGATGCGAAGAAAAAGTGAAAGCCATCCTTGCCTTCAAGGTGCTCCTATTCAAATGAACACAATCAATCAAAATCGATTTCTTACAAATTTAATAGTTATTTAAAATGCCGCTCTGATGAAGATCACATGTGATTCTGAACAGAGGCGACCACAAGGATCAGTTTGTTTGATGATACTCCACTTATCAAAAGGAAGCAAGGCTTTCTGGGAGCCATATGTTCACCCAAGGGGATTGGCCATGGTCCATGAGGACGTCCCGCTCCCGGTCCAGATGGAAGAAGGATTCCCCATAGATGGCCAAGTTGTCCAGGAGTTCTCTGTGGACAGACTTCATGCTAACTGGAACGGCGCAGACCTCCTCCTGAGCGTTCCGCGGCCTAATGCAATCCGCATAACTAAGAAACCCAATGATTGACTATCGACCGGCCAGACGAGGAAATGGCCCGCTGAGTTCACCCATCGGCGTGCTCCTTTGGAAGATATTTCAGGAGGGCGGTGGTCCAGCACCAGAACTGAACCGGAGGAGGAGAGCAGGCTGCCCACAGGGGAAGATGCTCATCCCTTTCCAAGTGCTACTTCCTACCACCAAAGCACACTTTTTAAACTTTGATAGTCCCTTGGATTTCTAGAGCAGAGAGAGAGCAAGGTATCTTAGAACATAATTTCAGACTAAAAACTGCAAGGGATCTAAGGGGCTATGGAAAGATGTGTAACAGGGAAGTACGGTTCAAAGGGCCCGGGTTCTAATTCTGCTTCTCTTGGTTATATAACCTGTACCATCTTGGCAAGTCACTTCAACTCCGTGGGCCTCAGTTTTCTCATCTATAAAGGGGGTAGGACTAGATGGCTTCTGAGATCCTTTTCAGTTTTACATCTAAGAGTCTGTGAGTCCATGGTTCTATCTGGACCCTAGCTGATATTTTCTTGTTCCCATGTCTCAGATACTCCCTGTCCCTAAAGCTTTTGCTGATACCAAGAGCCGGAAGCTAGAGGAGAGATGACAGAGGGTATGGTTAGCCTGAAGATTTGGGAGGGAAAGGAAAGCTCAAAGGAGATAAATATGGAAATCGCATAGCACAGGGAGAACCCAGTTCTGGGGTCAGGACTTTGTCCCTCAAATGCACGGCTACGTACGTGGGCAGAAGCGGGTCGGGGGGCAACCTCTGACGCAGGGGTCTGGGAATGTCCAGGCCTGAGCATGCAGCAGGTAGCGCTCTCCAGGGGAGGAATGAGCGTCCCGGTCTGCATTGCCCCGATGGGCCTGGAGACCCAGACAGAGACCAGCCAGGGTACCTCGCGGTCCCAAGTCTCCAGAACGCCTGGAAGTTGCCAATATAGGAGGCCTTGAGGAGAAAAAAGGACAGGGGTGTGTGGGGGGGTGGGAACTCACTAATTCCAGCATCAGCTATAGGAAGAGGGGAGTGACGTACTCGCTGTTCCCATTTTACACATGAGGAAAGCGAGATACAGAGAGCTGAAGGGACTTGCTCAATGTCTGCCAGCTCCACAAGCAAAGTCCTGGTGCAAGCTCAGGGCGTGAAATGCATGCGGTTTGTGGTTTTCTCAGTGAATATGTAACCCACAAGAGAAACAAGTGTTTCTCTTTGAGTTTGGCAATATTGGGCTAGATGATCGCTTCCGGTTCTGCTTTGAGGAGTTTTTGCTTCAAGTACGAGTCTGGGTTCCTAAATCTATCCCCTCCCCTGGCCTCAGTTTCCCCCTCTGTAAAATGAGGAGGGTTGTACTCAATGCTGTCTGAGGTCTCTTCTAATTCTAATTGTATGATTCTAGGTGCAACCTTGAATAAGTCCATTCCCTATTCTTGGGCCTCAGTTTGCCTCCCTGTCAAATGAGGGGGGGGTGGACTTGATGGTCTTTGAGATATCTTCTAGCTCTAGTTGTAGGATCCTACATATGTCTTTGGATAACTCCATTCCCTCTCTCTGGGCCTTGGTTTATCCCTCTGTAAAATGAGGGGGTTGGAGTAGATGGCCTCTGAGGGTCCTATCAGTTAATTATCTATGATTCCATGATCCAAGGAGATTTTGCCTCTTCGGGGCTCAGTTTCCTCATCTGCAAAATGAGAGACTTGGCCAAAGAGGTTCCAGTTCTGGGTCTTCCGTGAATCCTTGAAGTCTGTATGTATTCACTGGTACAAGACACTCCAGTGACCCAGGTTATGATGCCTCCGTGAGCCCCCCTGCCTCAGTGGGACAAAAACTGCATCAGCTGACGGCTTGACTTTTAGTGCGTCTCCCCTCCCAAACCCGGCCTCAGTTTCCTCCTCTCTAAAACGAAGGGGCTGGACTTGATGGCTTCGAAGGTGTCTTTTAGCTTGAAATCTCCCATCCTCTGATTCTCCGAAGTTGCCTAGGCAACCGCCCAGCAGCTCACACTCCGAGAGTGCTTTCAGGTTGGCAAAGCTCATTACATCCTTAGTATTCGAAATAGGGTCACTCTGTTTTCGCTCTCCGGGCACGGTTGACTCCATGTTGGAAGAGGCGTCCATTAAGTAGCGGTTACGCTTAACCTCCAGTCCTTGTACAGAGACGGCCCGAGATTAGAACCCCAGAGCCGGTGGCCCATGAACAGGTCAAAAAGTCTCTGTTCCCCATCCCTGAAACACAGCACCTAGCGCAGGGGTCCTCAAACTTTTTAAATAGGGGGCCAGTTCACTGTCCCTCAGACGTTGGAGGGCCGGACTCTAGTAAAACAAAAACTTTGTTTTGTGGGCCTTTAAATAAAGAAACTTCCTAGCCCTGGGTGAGGGGGATAAACGTCCGAGGGCCCCTGAGTGTATCGGTTTCTGTAGAGTGCATGGATTGGTGGGAAATGGTTCGTGTTCAGACGATCGCTTGTCCCCATGATGCAGTGGAGAGAACAGAAGGTGGTGCAGTGGATTGGGGATCAGAGGACCCAAGTTCCAAATGCTTTCTAAATACCCATGGAACCTCAGCAAAACCTCTTCATGTTTCCAGGTCTCAGTTTCCTCATCTGTAAAATGGAGGGATTGGACTAGATAGCCACTAAGATTCTTTTCAACTCTAAATATATGATCTCGTGTATCAGTTATTATTTTCTCTAGGCCCAAGCTTATCCCTTAATATACAGAGTTCACTTTTTATTGACTTGCATTCTAAATGGTGATAATGTGGATATTCTTGCCATCAGAAGACTCCTTAACAACTCTGGGAGGCATTATCTCCATTTTTTGGATGAGGAAACTGAGACCCAGAGAGGTTAAGGGCTCCGCTAGGAGAACTAAAGTGACTTTGCCAGAGTCACAGAGCAAGAAGTGTGTGAGATGGGAGCTGAACCCCAGTGCCCTAGCCATGATGTCACTGCCATTCCCCAGAGAGACCATTCCTCAGGTGCCAGTGACGGTTCAGTATATAGATGGCCATCTAGACGGTCACCAGACCGGGCTGGCAGGGCTTGTCCTTCACTGGCACGGCCTTTGAGACCTCCGGGTCCCCTCTTCGCCCATTGAAGAGTCAGAAGAGGATTGGAGTGGAACATCCTGCTCTGGCAGTCAATCAGTTATTCAGGCCCACTCTTAAGTAGCAGCTCTCCGCAGGCGGCCATTTCACAGTTCACCTTTACTGCCCATGGTGCCATAGCTCGGATGTGTTATTCATCTTCAAAATGCAAGCCCCTCGCTGAATCCCAATGACTTGGTTAGAGCCAAAGGCCACGGGAAGGGGAGTGAGGGGGCGAATTCTTATTTCTGCACGTTTCTGGCAGGGCCAGTTTTATGCAGAGGTAAGACTGGTGGGATTCTGGGAGGAGTCTTAGGGCATGGCCCTTCGGCCTTTATTCCATTGACTCGTATTATTGCTGGAGAGGCAGTGTGGTATGGTGGATGGAGAGCTGGCCCCAAAGACTTGGGTACTCAAAGACTGGCTCTAATAGAAGGAGTTTCCTTATCCCAGAATTCCATTTCCCGATGAGATCCCAGGCGCAATCTCCACGTCTCCTATTCTTGTTAATGCCAAGGTGAGTTTCTAAAAGAAAAACGTTGCCAAGAGTTGTGATCATGAAGCTCTGAGAATTCTCGACCTCTTAAGGTCTAAAATTCTTCAACTCTGTGGCTTTCTGTGGTGTTTACTAAATAAATAGGTGGCATAGTGGATCAAGTGCCAGAGTACCCAGCCCAAAGTCAGGAAGATCTGAGTGCAAATCCAGCCTCAGGCATGTGCTGGCTCTGTGACCCTGAGCAAGTCACTTCACGTTTGCCCCAGTTTCCTCATTTGTAAAATGAGCTGGAGAAGGAAATGGCAGAATACTTCAGTCTCTCAGCTAAGAAAACCCCAGACAGGGTCAGAGAGACTGGATGAAAAAAACAAAATGATATGTATTGGTCAACCTGCCATCTTGGGGCAGGGGTGGGGGAAAGGAGGGGAAAAGTTGGAACAAAAGGTTTTGTGATTGTCAGTGCTGAAAAATTATCCATGCATATAACTTGTAAATAAAAAGCTGTAATAAAAAATGATAGTTCCTATTGCTAGAGTGCCTTAGTGTTTTAGAAATGTTTTACTCAGATTATTATCTTATTATCTCCTTTGATCTTTATGACAACCCTTCAGGGAAAGCACTCATGATTCCCGTTTTACATCTGTGGAAACTGAGGCCAGCAGAGGGCAGCTGACTTGCCTGGGGTCATAGGGCCAGTAATTATCCGAGACGGGTTTCGTCCTCGGATTTTTCGGACTCTGGGTCCGGCACTCTGCCCACTAGGCTTCCTCGGCTTTGGAAGTACAGAGCAGAACTCTGTTCCTCACGGAAGACTGGTGGGCTACAAGTTTAAAGGGGAAAGGCCTGAGGCGACATAGACTTTATGCTTCTCGTTGAATTTCCAAATGTCAAGCCTGGGAGGAAAAATTGCCACAATAACAGTGTTATCGTTTTAAAAGCTCTCAAGAGACGAGATGATTTTGGCCAGATCTAACGGGATGAAATTTTTAAAAGGACAAAACTTAAAATTGTGCCCAAGGAATAAATTGCATAATTAGAGACTGGAAGAGATGTGGGAAGAGAAAAATGGCTCCACGTGCACATGGAAAGAGACTGTGGATTCTGAGAGAAATCATGGCAGCCGTCTTGTGGAAGAGGTTTGGTCCCAGAGGGGAGAACCAGGACCGGGGAGAATAGGAATAGAAAGAAATACCTAACGATTATCTCCCTTCAAAAGTGAAATGTGCTTCGTCAGGAGTTAATGGGTGTTCCCTGCTTGGGGATCTCCCCTTGTCAGAGCTGTTGGACACGGGTGAGATTATAGTTCAAGTCCCAGCTGAACTAGCTCCCTCCTATCACAGAGCAGGACAGCATGCAGGAGCCAATAAGAAACTTCCGGTTCCTTGTGTGTGCTATTGAGTTGCTTTTCCATGTTTTGTTGGAAGGGCCCAGGACACAGATGCATCATTCCCCAGGAAGTGCTTTAGGCAAAATCCACGCATCACTGAGTGTGGCCAGGATGCGGCCTCAGCTCTGTGCCTTCTCCACGGAGTAGGAGCTCTGGTCCAAATGTCTGCCAGGTCAAATAGGGGACAGTTGTATCCCCTTGGCAGTACAGGTGAACTGAACATGATCTAGTCCCTAAAAATCTCCCTTCCAGTCTCTTCAAGTATCCTCTAGAATCCCTTTCCATCAGTAGGATTTACAGCCACTTGGGGGACTGGAGGAGGTTATGGGTAGGGTCTTCCGCCCCCTGATTTGCTTTCCTGGGTTTTCTTACTTTTTTCCCTGAGGCAATAAGAGATTAAGTGACTTGCCCAGTGTCCCCCAGCTAGGAAGTGTTAAGTGTCTAAGGACACATTTGAACTCAGGTCCTCCTGGCTTCAGGGCTGTTGCTCTATCCACTGTGCCACTTAGCTGTCCCTGATTTCTTACTTTCTTAATGCAATTGCTTCTTTTCTATCGCACCCAGCAGCCATACTACTTTCTAAACTATGGGACCCAATTTAGTTGATATGGATCTGGGCTAGAAAATGATTAGACTGATTTGCTCAGTCACAAATGATTTCATGTATGGAAAGCACTTTATTCCCACTAGAAGAAAAATGATGGGAAATGACAGGAAATGACGGAAATGTTTCCTGGTGTGGCAAGGAAGCCCCTTGATTGTTTGGGGCATGGTCTCCTGTATCCTCAGCACCTAGCACAGTGTCTGGCACATTTTTGGCTCATGTAAATACCTGTTTAATGAATGAATGAAGGACATAGCAAAGACTCATCCAAAAACTAGGGAGTATTTTTTTATCTGGTCCAACAAAAGGAGTAGCATTTATTCATATGTTGTCTTGACTTAATGCTAGTGCTAGAACCCTTAAGTAGGGCAGTTTAGTGGCACAGTGGATAGAGCACCAGGCTTGGAGTCATGGAGACCTGAGTTCAAATTCAGATCCATATACTTACTGGCTGGGTGACCCTGGTTAAGTTACTTGACCCTGTTTGCCTCAGTTTCCTTATCTGTAAAATGCGCCGGAAAAGAAAATGGCAAACGACTCCAGTATCTTTGCCAAGAAAGCCCCTTTCCTACTCCTGCTCCCCGATCTCGCTCCCATCCCCTATATTTGCTTTTTCATTTGTCCTTTTGAAATCCCATCTTGATAGATTTGGCCTAAATGCTCCGGTGTCCCGAGAGAGATTTTGGGATCCTGACTCTGACATCCAATGTGGTAGATATCCACCTGCCTCAGTTATGCAACACCAGCAGACTGGGGGAGAAGTCACCATAGGGACTGTCATCTGTCTCCCTTTCCCTTTAAACTTTGGTTTAAATGGTTTTCATGAAAACTAGCCCTTCAGTACTTCTGGATCTTAGTGTCTGTCACCTTGGTGGAGATTCCATCTCCCTCATTCCCTCTCCGTGAATGGCCCAGCAAGAGATTACAAACTGAGGCAGAGAAACCATGACTTTCTTTATTAGAAATCAGTATCCCTTACACTGTGACATATTTAACATGTATAGGACTGCTTGCCATCTGGGGGAATGGGAGGGAGAGGGAGGAGAAAAGTCGGAACAGAAGTGAGTGCAAGGGATAATGTTGTAAAAAAATTACCCAGGCATGGGTTCTGTCAATAAAAAGTTATAATTATAAAAAAAATAAAAGAAATAAGAAAAAAAAGAAATCAGTATTCTTTGCCTATCACCCAGGGGCTGACAAAACACTCACGCTTGTTTTCTAGTTTATTCTCCTTCCAAACTTGGGGAGAATCATCCAGTCCCTGTAAGAGCGCCACCAAGTATACTACTAGATACTCCACTGTTGCCTTTTTCCTAAATCAGCTTGGGAAGGGTCATCGGATCATAAATTTAGGGACCTCAGAGGCCATTTAGTCTAAGCCTCTCATTTGATAAAGAAGGAAACTGAGGTCCAGGGAAGAGAAGGGACTGATCTAACTTCACCCATGTAGTGAGTTTACAGGCAGGATTTGAACCCATATCCTCTGGCTCTCATTGACTGGCATCAATAGGTCTCAGGCCAAGCCCCAATTGATCATTGGGTCCTGTGTGATTCAGAGCGCGTGTAAATAGCAAACTTTTCTGTTTGAGCCAGCAACCTGGGGGGTCTCCCCCACCCAGACTTATTTATTCATCTGTTGTCTTTTTTCTGACCAGGTATTCTCTGCCTCAATTGCTACCTAACCTGAAACATTGAATGGGTGTTGCCTCAGTCAAACTGAGACCTGTCAGAGACCTTAGCTTCAAAAGGCCAAGGTCTCTCCCCGCATCCGGGGCCATCTCCAGTCATTGCGCTTTAACTCTGGCCACTGGACCCAGATGGCTCTAAAGGGAAAAGTGAGGCCAGTGAGCTTGTCTAGCCCTCCCTCACTTAAATCCAATTCAGTTGCATGTCATAGCGGGACCTCCCTGATGTCATGAAGAGCAAAGGACAAACAAGATACAATAATGTTCTTTCTACTGTAAAAATGAATGAGGCACAGACTATCCCTTCCCAGAGAGGCAGCCTACTACATTGAAAAAAGCACTAAATCTGGAGTCAGGACTTGGATTCAAATCCTATCTCAAACACACTTGACCTTGGCTGAGTCTCTTTCCCTCTCTAGGTCTCAGTTTCTTCATCTGTCAAATGAAAGGGTTGGACTTAATGATCTCTGCCAGTTCTGAGTCCCATGGACCCTGAGAATGGCTTTCCGTGGTCACGTGTAGACCTTGGCAACCATCTCTTCAATGCTCGTGTCCCTCATGTCCCCATCAGGCCCGCCAGGTTTGGGGGTCCCCATCCGAGTGAGACTCCGCAAAGAGCACCCTGCGTTCACAACCCAAGATACCACAGCTATGACGCCTGTTAGCGGAGCCCTGGGTCTGTAAATGCTCTAAATGTGGTGAAGAGGAGAAATCAGGTCTTCACTTCACTAAAGGGGAGGCAGGAGATAATCTTTATTACATACTAAAGGAGCACTCAAGGAAACAGCAGCTAATACAGTAGTTTTATGAACATGTGCGTCATTAAAAATTGTAATTAAATGAACTCCCTGAGCACCAATAATGAAGCCTAATGAAGTCTTTTTTGAAGAGTGCTCAGCTCAAATCCCTCACTGCAGAAGAACGTGTGATAACATCTGTAATGGAGGCCAAGGGATCAATGTCAGACATTGTCCACTGATTGGCTAAGGGAAGGAGTTGGGCTACCAGGGGCTATCTCTCTTAAGGAGTCGGCACGCTTGCTTCCATCCGTTCTCACTTTCTGGGAATAGGGTTAACCTACTGTCCATCTGGGTTCAGAGCAGAAGAGCAAAAATGTGGGAAATGACTAAAACAAAGATGAGGGAATTGATAGGGAAGCAAAGAGGAAACAGGCTTGAAGACGTCTAATTTTCAAATGAAAAGAACATTGCAATAGGCAACTTTTTAATAAGGAAATTCCCTCTACAAAATTAGATGAGCAGCTAACCCTACTGGGGACATTGAGGAGATCCATGATTTGCCTAGGATCACACCGACAGGATTCTATCACCAGAGGGACTTGAACCCTGATATTCATGGCTCTGGGGCCAGTTCTCTAGCCACTCTTAGACAAAATATAATCCAAAATATATTCAAGGACCTATGTGATCAGCATAATAACTACAATTCCAGAGAACTCGTGATGAAACATGCTGTCCACCTCCAGATCAAGAGGTGATGTTTCTGTTTGTTTTTGCTTTCTTTTGTTTTGTTTTGGTTTTGGACTCGGCCAATGGAATTTGTTTTACTTGACTCTACATGTTTCTGATAGCTTTTGTTTTTTTTTGCTTTCTCAATGGGGGCAAGAAGGAGGTAGGAGGGAGAGAATTTGGAACTAAAAATAAAATCAAATTCAATTAAAAGTAAATAAACAAAGCACTGTTTTTAAAAAGTACATCAGAGTGCACTGGTTGATCTCCCCCATGGTGTGTCAAAGCAAAGTGGGAAGGCACTTCGTTTCTGCCCTTCCTCTGATGAGGACCCTGGTATTTCTGACTAAGCAGGAATGCTGGGGCCTGAGCCAACCCTAACGAAATGGTCCCAAGTCCTCATGGACTTAGTGTCCGCCCTGGGCTTTACTGGAACTAAATAAGGACCTATTAGGGCTAGGTATTGGAATAAAATGGTATATTTTTTCAAAAATGGCTCCCTGTTTACAAAGATCCTTATAATTACTTCTTTCCCTCTTGCTATTCAACTTTGTTCTTAGTTTTCCATGGCCTCCGCCCTGGGAACCCTGAAGCAAGCCCACCAGAGGTGAAGGCTGTCAAAGCAAAGAAGTACCAAGAGGCCTCTACAGGATAAGGAAGAGCACAAACGAGAGCCACTTCCCAGGCCCAGGTTTGATTTTAGAATTTTGATGGTTGGGAGACGGGAGGAAAACAAGGGGAAAAATTTGCTTTTATTATCCCCGATGATCACCACTAAGAAATTGTTGGCTAGGATTGTTGGGAAGGCAATGGGAATGAAGAATTCATTAAAACTAAATTTCTGGCTCGCTCTTTCCCTTATATTTGAAAGATTGACATATTGGGAACTGAGTGTGGACCACAACATGGCATTCTCACTCTCTCTGTTGTTGTTTGCTTGTATTTTATTTTCTTTCTCGGTTTCTTTTCCTTCTTGATCCTATTTTTCTTGTGCAGCAAGATAACTGTATAACTATGTGTGTGTGTATATATATATATATATATATATATATATATATATATCATATATTGGACTATCTGCCATCTAGGGGAGGGGGTGGAGGGAAGGAGGGGAAAATTTGGAAGAAAAAGTTTTGCAAGGGTCAATGTGGAAAAAGTACCCATGCATATGTTTTGTAAATAAAAAGCTTTAATTAAACAAAGAAAGATTGGCATATGCAAAAGAGAGATTCAAAATCTACTTGGAACCAGATTAGAGGGTGGGGAAATAAGGACTATGGCTCCACTAATGGTTGTAGAACTTCTAGGCTCCATGCTAAGTTCTGGGGAAATTGAGACAAAAACAATGAGACATCCCTGCCCTCAAAGAGCTTCCATTCTCCATTTTTGCCATGTCCAATTGCAGATGTAGCAAATGTCACCTATAATGTGCTTTCTAGAGCCCCCAAATTGGGGTGCCAAAATATACCATCTGGACTAATTCTCTGGAGGATTTCGGGACCAGCCTTGGTCTTAGTGGAGGAGTGAAGGAGGCAGGAGATTCACAAGGATGGTCAAAAATGGAGTGTCTCTATTTCCAGTCCTCTCAGCCCTTAAATACCTCAGTGTGATTGCATCATTACAGCACACTGAGCATGTGCCAACTAGAGAACCATTATATCATCATATCACACTGAGAAAGTGCTAACTTTAAGCATCTTGCTACTGATATATAAATGCCTCTCTTTACTGTAAGTATCCTTTGCTTCAAATAGAACACAGGTAGTCACGCCCTCCCTGACTTCTCGGGAAGGTCCAGAGCCTTTAGGGGAGATGGGGAAACAAATCAGACCTTGTCAGCAGGTTCCCTCTGGACTGAAGGGTCTCATACCTTACCCAGAGTTCCCCCACTATCTGTGGCCCTCTACAATCACCTCCCCATAGTATAAGTGACAAGTATAGGTACCAAGCCCTCTATAGTTAGGGATCAAGATGGGAGGATGGGCCAAGACAGAATCTTACCCTTTGGGTTGACTTTGGCCTGCCTGCCTGCCTGCAAGAATGCTGGGACTAAGAGGGATGGCAATAAAAGAGTCAGAGGTAATGTTCAGGCAGTAAATTTTTGGCATGCCCTCTTTAGCTCTGCATTTAGTGAAAGAAATCACTGAAAGCTTGCCTGATGAAGCATGGTATAGTGGAAATCACTTTAAGGTCAGAGGACCACATTCTAGTTCCACTACCAATTAATCTCTGACCATCAATGTCCTTCTCTATAAAGTAAGAGGGGTTGAAATAGATCTCAAAAGTCCTTTTCAGCTACAAGTCCTATAAGTATATTTTATGGAGGGTATGTTTGGAGTTAGAGTTACAATCAGAGCCCCACGTTCTACAGTTGGCAATGAAAGGATTGGGGAAAAGACAAGCAAGATGAACTCAGTAAAATGGTTCTTCTTCTCTATTTTGCCTCATTTTTTTTCCCAAAGAGGGGAACTAAGAAATGAAAAGATTTGCTGACATTAACTGACTTATAGCTTTGGACATTCATTTGTTAGTTGTGACTTCTCCTTTCATAATTTTCTTGCATAGCACTTACTTATTTTCCCAAGTTTTCCTCTACCACTCTTATTTGATTTTTTTTTCTCCTTTTAAAGTTTCTTTCTTTAGATCCTCTGGGAATTCTTTTTGTGTTCGTATCCAATTTTCCTTTGAGTCTTGTAGATGTTTCTAAGTTTTTTTCTGAGTTGGTATCTTGACATTCCCTGTCATCAGAGTATCCTTTTATGATCAGGTTCTTTTTTTCTTTTGTTTACTCATTTTCCCAGCCTATTTCTTGACTTTGGAGTTTATATTCAAGTTGGGTTCTACTCATCTTTTTTTTTTTTTTTTTTTTTTTTGGCTGGAAGGTGATCTGGCCTGAACTTCTGTATTTTATATCCTTCTGCTGTTTTCGTAGCTCAGTCTGGGGGCTTATATGTTTTCCGTGTTTCCGTCATGGTGTGATACGTTTAGTTGTTGCCCTACCGATCTGTTCTCTGGTATTGTTCTCATGATAACTATAACCTAGAACTGGGTAAAGAACAAATAGAGCTGCCAGATGATACTTGATATTGTGCACAGTGCCAGTACAGGGGTCCTCTGGGATCTTTTTCTGACCAGGTGTTCATTCCTCCATTTTGTTGCCTCCCCAAGCTTACATCTAGTGCTGCTTCTCCTATCCAACCTCCACCTGTTTTTCTTTTCTTTTCTGTTTTGCTGAGGCAATTGGGGTTAAGTGACTTGCCCAGGGTCACACAGCTAGGAAGCGTTAAATGTCTGAGACCACATTTGAACTCAGGTCCTCCCGACTTTAGTGCTGGTGCTCTATCCATTGGGCCACCTAGCTACCCCTCAACCTGTATTTCTAACAGAACCTTCTTTTTGTCTTCCTAAGCTATACCAGTCTGGAAAAATGACTTACTGCGATTTTTTATTGGTTTTCTTGCTCTGAATTTGGGTTGAAAATTTTTAAAATTGTTTTAGATGGGATATGTTGGAAGAGCTCAGGAAAACTGCTGACTTCACTCTACCATCTTGGCTCTGCCCTATGGAAAGGCTCTTTAAAAAAATTAACACAGTGGTTAGTAATATGATATACAACAGCACAGCCCATCTGCATGTGGTGGAGGGAAAGTACAGACACCTCTAACTAGGTTATGTGCATTGAATTAAGGAAATTTTAGCTCTCTTCGAATGCGACCTTTGAATGTGCATTTAATAATTTGTACTTAATTTCCCATTTTTCAAACCCATTAATCATTACCTAGCTTTATGCTTAAATCCATTTAAATCCAATTTAGGATTTTAAATTAAATCCATTTAAATCCATTTATGCTACTACTTTTTCCTCTTAGAAAAAATGTCTGGCACACAGTAGACACTTAATAAATGCTCTTTCATTCATAAATTCATTCAGAAAGATAAATTCAAGGGTCAAATGAAGTTAAGTGGTTTGCGTGAGGTCCCACAGAAAATCAAGAGGCACGTCTCTAAAGGAAATGGAAGAATTGGGAGAATGAGTGGAAGTTAGAGTGAGGCAGATTTTTGACTAATTTAACAGAAGAACTTGCTAGAAATGAGATATAAGACTGGCTGACAAAATGTGAGTTTCCCGTTGCGGGAAATGTTCAAGCAGAGGCTGGATAGCCCCTGATCAGAGATGTTTCAGCAGAGATTCCTCTATCAGATCAAGGCTGACCTAGTTGACTATAGATGTTTCTTTCAATTCTAGGAGTAATGCTAAGTCAAAACCATACCTAAATATATGCTACTCTTACGTCTCTTTTGTTATATTAGACTCCTTCTTTACTTTGTTTTTGGAGGGATGCTTGTTATGGTCATTATTCACCATTTACTCACCAAGCATTTACAATTTCTAGGAACTGGGGATACAGAGACACAAACAAAAAAGTCCCTTTTTTTGCACCCAGGAAAAAATGTACTCAGAATGCACCCAGAAAGAGAAATACAAAATATAAACAAAGTCATTGAGGGGGGAAGGCCCTAGCAACTGAGAGAGATCAGAGTAATTCTTTGGGTACAGGATGGTACTCAAGCTGAGCCCTGAGGAAGCTAAGAATTCTACCGGGCAGAGCTGAGGAGTGAGCGTATTCCAGGCACGACGTGGTCCTACCAAATAATGGACAATCGTGATCCGTGTACTTCTGTTAAATTTGTCCTCTGAGACCTCTTTGGAACATGGAGGTGAAGAATGGCCAGCAGGGGGTAGAAACAGCCAACCCCAAACCTGAGAGGCCCATCACTGGAAGTTTCAGCAGCAGATGCATTGTTTTGCCTATAGCAAACCAAGAAGCCTACAGCTAGGGCATGGAGGGCTTATGGTCCCCATTTGCAGAGGAAGTGCCTAGATGATGAAATTATAGACTTGTGAAGTGGTAAGGAAGTCCATTGGGCTTTCTTGATGGAAGCTCTATATTGTAGACTATTTTAAATTGATTTTTATGACACCTCACTTTTAATTATAATTTCTACAGGAAATGAGTTAATGCAGAGAGTAAATGGATAAAATCATGATGGTATTCCCACAAGTGATTTTATACACTTAGGCAAAATTAGAACCAAACTCTCTACAGATTTTTCTTTGTGTTTAATTTTATATATATATATATATATATATATATATATATATATACACACACACACACACACACACATATATATATATATAAAATCATATTGTATTCTGCACACACCGTGCACAATGTAGCTATAGAACTCTAGATGTGGGGACTCACTAATCAATCAAGGAGCACTGAAGTGCCTATCATGATCTAGTGGGTTACAAAGCAAAAATGGAAAAGCTTTATCCCTCAAGGAGCTCAGTCTAGGGGGGATTAAATAGGAGGGAGGGTGACAATTCAAAGGTAATCATCGCTCTTAGTGCAGCTCCGGGTACATATTAGGCGCTTCTTTATCTTTATTGATTAGATTAAT
Organism: Sarcophilus harrisii; assembly: GCF_902635505.1. Lineage (NCBI taxonomy): Eukaryota > Metazoa > Chordata > Mammalia > Dasyuromorphia > Dasyuridae > Sarcophilus > Sarcophilus harrisii. Next base: position 40,673,095 of record NC_045432.1, read on the forward strand.
AGTAGCTAGCATTTAAAACATTTTCACATTTGCAAAGTACTTTACAAATATTTTCTCATTTGATCCTCACAGTAACCTTGGGAAGAAGGTACTTTTATTCTCCCCTCCTCCAGTTTTATATTTGAAGAAACTGAGCTTCACAGAGTTTAAGTGACTTGCCCAGGATCACAAGTTACTGGGGGTCTGAGGCAGGATTTGAATCTGTCTTTTTGTGACTTCTAGTCTAGCAATCAATACACAGCACCCCCTATCTGCTTCTGGAATGGTTCTAGGGACATTGAAAAATGTCTCCAGTAGGACTAGAAGCATTAAGGAAATCAAGGCTCAGGAGTTTGCAGAAGGTAGTGGACAAAGGCTACATGGGAATTCCCATAAGCGCTCTGTACCCGTTTTCAGAAACATAACCCATAGGGAAAAGAATCCCCCCCTTCTTGTCCACATTTCCATCCCATAAGATGTGCTTTTCCTAAAACTAGCATTAGCCCACCCTTGTAGAAAAGAAGTTCTAGAAATGCAAATGTTATAGAAAGCACCTTCCAAAACACTTCAAGGAGCCTCTAAGATCCACCTAAAGGCTCTTAGGACCCCCCCCTACTCTACCCCAAGTGAAGCTTTCTTTTATGGCCGCTAGGTGGCGCAGCGGATAGGACACTGGGCTTGAAGTCAGAAAGATGTGAGTTCAAATGCATTCTCAGATATAGCTCTGTAGCTTTGTGAGCCTGAGCCAGTCCCTCCATTCTGCTTCAGTTTCCTCATCTGGAAAATGGGGATAATAACTGCACCCACCTCCCAGGGTCATTATGAGGCTCAAATGAGATAACAATTGTAAAATACTTCTCACAGCGCCTGGTACATAAGCGTTATATACATGTTACCTATTATTATTAATTATTGTTTGTTGCCTCCACCTATTAGAACATGAGCTCCTTGGGAGAAGGAACTGTCTTGATTTTTCTATTTGTATTCACAGTGTTTAGTATATATTAGACACTTAATTATTTATATTATATTAAATACTTAATCGATACATTTTCATTCATCCACTAGAATAAAGCAGGGCAGGGCAGCTGTTAGCAGCAGGCATGGGACATAAAGTTATGGATTATTGGAGTAACAAGGACTCTTAAAAATCAAAATTAACCGCCTTGCTTTATAGAGAAGGAAAATGAAAGGCAGACAGACTGAGTAGCTTGCCTTGTGCCATCCACACAGTATGTCAGAGCCAGATTTCAATCCAGGTCTTTTGCCTCCAAGTCCGCTGCGCCACACTACATACTACCGTCCCACGTAGTCTGTGACCCTCCCGAGAAATCCGCAAAATGGGAACTTGTTTCCATGTATAACCCTCAAGTGAAGGTGGGAATCCTGCTGTGTTTATTGGAAACTAATCATTGGTCTTTATAGTCATAATTCTCATTTAGTTGTATGAGGAAAGCATGAAGCATGCTCAGAAAATCCTATCGTGGCTAAAATGTAAAACTCAAGTTACTGTTGGAATCGTAAGTTCTTCCTCTCTTGCTTGGATAATCCTTTGCCTCGTCATTTACAGAGGACACGTATAAAAGAGATCTGCTTATGAAAATAAGGGAAGATTCAGATCTCAAATACGAAAGATGGAGATACTGAACTCGGCCGAGATTAATTTTTTTAATATAATTCAATTTTAATGTGACTCAAAACATTTATCAAATACTTTCTACTTGCATGGATCAAGGGGAAGTGTGATGTTGGAAAAAGACTATTTCGTAGTTATTAGGAATTAAAGTAGTTATTAGGAATATTGAAATTCAAGTATGCTCTCTGAGCTAAGGTAAATGTATGACCACCCTGATGAATCTTTTGATTTCTTTTTTTATTCATTTTTTTGTTGAAGCTTTTTATTTTCAAAATATATGCAAGGATAATTTTTCACCACTGACCCTCACAAAACCTTGTGTCCCAATTTCCGTCCTTCCCTCCACACCCTCCCCCAGATGGCAAGCAATCCAATATATGTTAAACGTGATAAAAATATATGTAAGACTATAAACTTCTTGAGGACAAAAATTCCACTTTCTGTGTTATATTCTCAGCACCTAGAACACTTGGAATTATGTGTCTTGCATGTCATAAATGTTTATTGATAGAGTTGAGATTAATTTTGTGATTTTCCCTTCTCCTCTGGGGTGTCTTCCGGCTTGTTCTGTGGCTCTGGGCTCTAGAACTGTGATCCCGTGGTTTGCTCTGGCTTCAAGGTCCTAATTAGATAATTCTTGAAGTCCTACTGAAAATAAAGCACCAAACAAGTGTTGGCGTAAATATATTTATCTTGTTCTGCTTTCCAAATTGAGTTCCAGGAAAAGCATGACTCTTATTTCTGGCTTCTCAGTTTCCCTAATCCTCCCATCTCTCTACTCCACATGTGCCATTGTTATTCACCACTCCAAAGAACTGAACCCATTATTAGATTCAGTTCTAATTATAGGTGAATGGAGGGGCTTTCTTTGTGTTCCAAATTCCAAGATTTAACCTGCAGACTTGTTTACCTGGGGTTCTGATTTGAACCATGCATTTTCCGGCCCCTTTTCAAATAAAGACAGCTTTAGAACACTGTCTCATTTGCCCCTCACAATAACCCTGTGGGATAGGCCCTTAAATGTCTGGCTAAGGCGTTTCTCCCAGAGACAAAGGGAGCCATGAACGCTTTCTATTCTGGATTATACTTATCCTTGTGCCGGTTGTTATCGTCTCCATTTGACAAATGTGGGACCCGAGGAATAGAGGAATTAATGACTTGCCCACAGTCACACAGCTAGCAGATAGTAGAGCCACATCTCAGATCCAGAGCTTGGATCCATGCAGGCCAGCCAAGTTGGGAGAAGAGCCAGTGGCACTGGGAGTGCCCCACCCTCTCACCTTCCTTTTGCCCTTCTTCCTTGATCTAAAGACTCTCAGACCTTTTTTTAAATTAAAAAAACATTTCAATAGCTAACATTTACATACAGATGAGGAAACTGGAAGCAAAGAGAGATTAAATGTCTTCCCTAGGGTTGCTTACATTTGGATGACATGGAAATCACCAATTCTATTCCTTCAGATGAATCAGAAGACCCATAATCCTTGCCATCTTGCCCCGCCTCTACACCTTGCAGTTCCTCAGGCACTGTCACACGGTCCAATGTTGCAGTCTGAGGATCCTTGGGCCTTGCCTTCGGGCCTACTGAGGCACCCTGAAGACTTCTGGGCCTTTCAATGTGTTCTACACTGGAACTCATTTATAAGTGCCATCTTCTCCAGTTAGAATCTGTTTGGATCCCCAGTACTTAGCATGATGCTTGACACATGCTAAGCCCTTCATAAATGCTTTTTCGTTCATTTGCTGACTTTTGAACCCAAGGCCATTTCCCTTCCACCATGCTGCCTTCAATTAAACTTCACAAAAGTCCTCATAGTAGCACGGAGGTGACCATTGGTTCTTGAAGTCCACGCTACTGGAGCACAAGCACTGACGAGCTTTATCTTGTTGAAAAGACTTCCAAATACACTGCTAGCTATTGGTTGTAATCTGTGGGTTGGCTTAGCTAAATATATATACACGCACAACACATAGACACAAACATACACTCACACACAACACAGACACACACATAACACATAGATACAAACACACACTCACACACAACACAGACACACACAACACATAAACACACACACATTGACACACAACACAGACAAACACACACAACACATAGACACAAACACACATTCACACACAACACATAGACAAACACACACAACACATAGACACATATACAGCACATAGACACAAACACACACTCACACCCAACACATAGACACAAACACACACACCCAACACATAGACACAAATACACTCGCACACAACACATAGACACACACAACACAGACACAAACATACACTCACACACAACACATAGATACAAATACACACACACACACACACACACACACACACCAGTAGACTGGTCTCTAGGTAACTACTTCCTTTAACACTTAAAGTGTGAGTATCTTTCCCCCTGACTTCTTCCCCCTTTCTAGCTCCCCTTGAAGTGTTGTCTTCCTCCATTAGAATGTAAGCTCCTTGAGGACAGGGACAGTCTTTTTTCTGCTTTTGTTTGTGTCCTTAGTACCAAACTCTGGGGCAGCTAGATGGCACAGTGGATAGAGCACTGCCCCTGGAGTCAGAAGGACCTGAGTTCAAATATGACTTCAGACATTTAACACTTCCTGGCTGTGTGACCATGGAAAAGTCCCTTAACCCCAATTGCCAAAAAAACAAAACAAAACAAAAAAACCCCAAACCCTCAAGCAAACAAGAAAAAGAAAAAGAAACCTAGTACAAGCTTAGGGCTTGGCATGTAGCAAATGCTTAATAAATGTTCTGTCTATTAATCTATCAATCTATCTAATTCACTACAGAAAAATAATCTAAACAAAGAAAACTATCTAAGGACTTTCAGTCCTACACAGTCCCTCCCCATCCTCCTTCTCCCTCCCTCCCTCCTTCCCTCTCTGTCTCTCTCTGTTTCTCTCTTTGTCTGTCTCTCCCTCCTTTTTCTGTCTGTCTCCCTCCCTCTCTCCCTCCTTCTCTCCTTCCCTCCCCCCTCCCTTTCCTTCTCTCACTATGTCTCTCTTTGTCTCTGTCTGCCTCTCTGTCTCTCTCATATCTCTGTCTCTCTGTGTGTGTTTCTGTCTCTGTCTCTCTCTTTGCAGTCATAGAGTCAGAGTAACAAAAAAGGCAGCCAGAGTGTGCTAAGAATTTGAGGTTTAAGACAGTCAATAAATTTTGAACGGTTGGCCCTCTAAATGTGAGATCATCATCCAGTGAGCAACCCATTGGTATTCTCCTGGAGAATCATATCAAGGATATTCTCACTATATATGAAACCAGAACTCCTAATTAGTGCTAAGAGTAATCATTAATGGCTCAGTGTCACCTTGGAAGGAGGTCTCCGGTGGAGTGCCCCAGGGATCCACGCTTGATCCGTTGCCATTTGCCATTTTATCAGTGACTCAGATACAGGCAAAGGTGACATCCTCATCAATCTTCAAATGGCACCAAAAGGCATCAGTCTTCAAATGGGATAGCTGTCACCGCATGGCAAAGTCAAGATTTCAAAATATCTTACAAGATTTGCTTATAAACAGAGACTTTTATAATGTCGAGTGCTTGGTAAAAACATCCAGAACGTTTCAGGCAAGAAGTTTTCAAACAGTGTAAATTCTGTTATAAAATGGAATAATAATATTATTTTATCATAACTTGCTAAAACTGTATGTGTAATATATAAGTAAATTTTTTTATTTTATCCCCCTAAAGTAACATGGCTTACAAATTGGGTTATTTAAGAATTCAACTCTTGAAATTCCAAATTATATTCATAATTTTTCTAGTACTGACTTGTAGTTAACATTTTTTCCCTTTAAAAATAAAAAAAAATATGTTGTAGTCTTACACCAAAAAATCTTTAGAATCTAATAAGATGAAATTGATGACATCTAATAAAATGAAAAATAAATCTGATGTTTGGTTGACATTTACAAGATGAGGAGACTTGTTCCTTTTAAAATAGAAGTTTCTCTTTAAAAAGGATCTGAGGGAGAGAGGACTGTGGGAATTGAGTGCGGACCACAACATAGCATTTTTACTCTTTCTGTTGTTATTTGCTTGCATTTTGTTTTCTTTCTCAGGTTTTTTTCCTTCTTGATCTGATTTTTCTTATGCAGCAAGATAACCTTATAACTATGTATACATATATTGGATTTAACATGTATTTTAACATATTTGACATGCATTGGACTACCTGTCAGCAAGGGGAGGAGGTAGGGAGAAAGAGGGGAAAATTTAGAACAGAAGGTTTTGCAAGGGTCAATGTAGAAAAATTACCCATGCATATGTTTTCTAAATAAAAAGCTTCAATAAAATAAAGATAAATAAATAAAAAGGATCTTAGGGGCAACTAGACGGTGCAGTGGATACAGTACCAGCCCTGAAGTCAGGAGGACCTAGAGTTCAAATCTGGCCTCAGACACTTAACACTTCCTAACTGTGTGACCCTGGGCAAGTTACTTAACCCCAATTGCCTCAGCAAAAACAAACAAACAAACAAACAAATGAATGAATAGGTGAATGATGAATAGATAAATAAATAAATAAATAAATAAGGATCTGAGGATTTAGTGGACCACAAAAACAGTTGTGAATCAATAGGTTTGGGGAAGCCAAAAAGATGAATGCTATCTTAGGCAGCATCAAGAACATCATGTCTGTCCAGGACAGGAGAGGTGATAATCTCTGTCCTGCTCCGTTCACCTTTGGACTGCTGTGTCCTGGGGTAGCAGCCATATTTTGGGAAGGAAAGTAAGAAGATGATTGAAGAAATTAGGTTGCATCAACTTTCAGGCCAAGACTTAGCTTTCTCCAGCTATTTAAAGCATCCAGAAGAAGCAGGTTCTTCTTTGCCCCTGAGGGTAGAAACCAGTGGAGGTTGTGAAATGACAATATAATAATAAGAAGAAGAAATATTATTTAATATTTTAATAGTAATAATGAGAAAAAACTTCCCATTCATCTGAGCTATCCAAAAGTGGAACGAGGCAGTGGGTTCTTCCTCACTGGAGATCTTCAGGTAGTCGCCTTGGCTTGTCAGGGCTATATTGATACAGTTCTTATTCAGGCACGGATTGAGCTAGCCGCCTCTGAGCTCCCTTCCAACTCTGAAATCACGTGATTCTGCATATTAATTCCCAGATCTATTACCTTTTGTAGCTCTTGAATATTTTCCTCGCTATACCTCTATGACAGAGGGATTGCAAACATATCCCCATTTGACCAAGGCAGAAACTGAGGGATGACTCATGAAGTGAGTTGGCCATGGTCACATGCCTGGTAGTAACAGAGCTAACACTCAAACCTAGGCTTCTGATTTCCCCTAGCTCATCGTACCCCTCTACATAACTAACACAGGGAACAAAGAAGTCATCTGTAACCTGTTCAGCATGCCTCGTTTTTATTTTATATCCTTGGTGGAGAAACTGGGTCTTAAAATCAATTATCAAACCACAGTTTGAACACCAAGCTAAGATATTGGGGTTTGGGCTGGGGAAGCCAAAGACATGATCACCATCAAGAGCCTGTTGCCAATCAAGAGCCAAGAAGCCTCTTGCTTCTTCCCTCCTCCTGCCTACGAGCCATCTTCCCCCCTCCTAGGAGCCATCTTCCCCTCGGGCTAAGGAGAGACATACTACAAGTTATTCAGCAAATGGCCATTTTGGAAGTAGCTACTGTATATAAAATTCTGTGTTGGGGGGGGGGGGGGCAGACATGAAAAGTTGGCCCCTGTGCGCATGAGCAAGAAGAGCTGGCATTTCTGTTAGTTGTTTCTCAATTCTTCTTAACTCCCTTCAAGACTTTGCTCAGTTGCCATTTTCACCATGATTTCCCATCTGCTCCCTCCCCCGTTTCAGTCCCTACTAACATTTTCCTTCTTTAAGTTGTATAGACTTGTACTGAGGATCATCTATCTAGAACTGGAAAAAATCCCAGAGGCCATTTGGTCCAATCCCCTCATTTTACAAATTAGGAAACTGAAGACCAAAGTGTCCAAGATCACATAGGTCATCATGCTCTCTCCCCTGTTAAATTATAAGCTCCTTGAGGACAGGAATTATTTTCATTTTGTCTTTTCTCCCAAGTGCCTAGTACATAGTAGTTACTTAATAAATACTTATTGATTTATTAATGAAAATAATTTCCCCCTTTATCGTCTTGTTGCAAGATGGGAAACTTCTTTATGATTTTCTTACAACAACTCTCTGAGATGGGCAGAGCAAGTTGTTATTCTCCTCATATTACAAATGAGGAAACTGAGGGACAGAGAGGAACTAGTCACACAGTTAAGAGATAAGAGCTCAGACTTGGCCTAAAACATCATATGTAACAGGAATTAAACTAGAACATTCCCAGTAAGATCAGGGATGAAACAAGGTTGCCCACTACCACCATTATTACTCAGTATTGTATTAGGCATGTTAGCTTTGGCAATAAGAGAAAAAAAAGAGATGAAAGGAATTAGAATAGGTCATGAGGAAACCAAATTTTCAATCTGCAGATGAAATGATGATGTACTTAGAGAATCAATTAAAAACTACTAGAAACAATTCACAACTTTAGCAAAGTTGCAGGATACAAACTAAATCCACAGAAAACATCAGGATTTCTATATATTACCAATATAGTACAGCAGCAAGAGACAGAAAGAGAAATTCCATTTAAAATCATTGTAAATTACATAAAATATTTGGGAGTCTACCTGCCATGGCAAAGTCAGGAATTATGTGAACACAATCACAAAACACTTTCCACACAAATAATGTCAGATCTAATCAGTTGGAAGAATATCAAGTGCTCATGAGTAGAGCTGAACTAATATTAAAAAATGAGAATTCTATTTAAATTAATCTACTTGTTCAGTGCCATACCAATCAAACGCCCAAGAAATTATTTTATAGAGCTAGAAAAAATAGTAACAAAGCTCATCTGGAAGAACAAAAGATCAGGAATTTCAAAGGGATTAATGAAAAAAATGCAAATAAAGGGAGGCTAGCTGTACCAGACCTAAAACTATATTATAAAGTAGTGGTCATCCATATCATTTGGTACTGGCTAAGAAATAGAATAGTTGATCACTGGAAGAGGTTAGGTTCACAAGACATAATAGTTACCGACTATATTGTAATCTAGTGTTTGATAAACTCAAAGAGCCCAGCTTCTGGGATAATAACTCACTATTTGACAAAAGTTGCTGGGAAAATTGGAAAATAGTATGGCAGCAACTAGGCACTGACAATACCTAACACCCTATACCAAGCTAAGGTTGATGATGTAGACTTAAAGAGTGATGCTATGAGTAAATTGGAAGAACAAAGGATAGTCTACTTCTCAGATCTGTGGAGAAGGGAGAAATCTGTGGCCAAAGAAGAACTAGAGTACATTATGAAATGTAAGCTGGATTATTTTGATTATATTATGTTTAAAAGCTTTTGTACAAACAAAACCAATGCAGACAAGATTAGAAAGGAAGTGGTAAACTGGGGGAAAAAATTTTACATTCAGTGCTTCGGATAAAGGCTTCATTTCTAAAATATATGGAGAATTGACTAAAATTTCTAAGAAGTCAAGATATTCTCCAGTTGATAAATGGTCAAAGGATATGAACAGACAATTTTCAGATGAATAAATTAAAACCATTTCTAATCACATATGAAAAATGCTCTAAATTACCACTTTTTAGAGAAAAGTAAATTAAGAAAACTCTGTGGTACCACTTCACATCTCTCAGATTGGTAAGATGACAGGAAAAGATAATGCCGAATATTGTAGGGGATGTGGGTAAACTGAGACACTAATACATTGTTAGTGAAGTTGTGAACTGATCCAACCATTCTGAAGAGCAATATGGAATATGCCCAAAGGGCCATCAAACTGTGCCTACCCTTTGATCCAGCAGTGTCCCTACTGGGCCTGTATCCCAAAGAGATCATTAAAAAGGGAAAAGGAAAGTTCTTCTCCTCAAGGAGTTCTTTTTCTACTGGTGGATATATCATGTAAAGAGTTAAGGAAGCACAAGATAACTTGAGGAGAGGGAGAGAGCATTAATAACTAACTAGGGGAATCCAGGAAGACTCTGTAGAGGAGATGACATCTAACATGAAGAACTTACAAGGAAGCAAAATATTCTGAAGGGTAGCGTTGCAGGTAGTGCATTGCAAAGATGGAGGTCAGTTTGTGCAAAGGCATGGTGGTAGGAGCTGGAATATTGAGGTGAGGAGCAACCAGTGAACTGGTTTGGTTAGAACATATATTACATGAAAGGGATGATGTTAATAATAATAACTAACATTTAAATAGTACTTTAATGTTTGTAAATCACTCTGCACATATTGTTTGAACTGCATAACAACTTTGTGATTAGCTATCATTATTATCCTCATTTTACAGATGAGGAAACTGAGGCTGAGAGAAGTTAAGTGACTTTCCTACAGTTATTAAGTAAGTGAGGCAGGATCAAAACTTAGGCCTGCCTGACTCCATGTCCATCATTCTTTCCACTATGGCAAGCTGCCTGGGAGCCAGACTACCAGAAGACTTTCAATACTAGAATAATTTGCATTTTATCCTAAAGACAATGAGAAGTCCCCGGAGGTTTTTCAGGAGGCTAAGATCTGTGCTTTAGGAAGATTATTCAGAGCAGTGGTGTCAAACTCAAATAGATATGGGGTGACCAAACTGTACGGAAAGATCCCCACAGCAGCCCTTTTTGTAGTGGCTAGAAACTGGAAACTGAATGGATGTCCATCAGTTGGAGAATGGCTGAATAAATTGTGGTATATGAAAATTATGGAATATTACTGTTCTGTAAGAAATGACCAACAGGATGATTTCAGAAAGGCCTGGAGAGACTTACACGAACTGATGCTAAGTGAAATGAGCAGGACCAGGAGATCATTATATACTTCAACAACAATACTAGATGATGACCAGTCCTGATGGATCAGGCCATCCTCAGCAACGAGATCAACCAAATCATTTCTAATGGAGCAGTAATGAACTGAACTAGATATACCCAGAAAAAGAACTCTGGGAGATGACTAAAAACCACTACATTGAATTCCCAGTCCCTATATTTATGCACACCTGCATCTTTGATTTCCTTCACAAGCTAATTGTACAATAATTCAGAGTCTGATTCTTTTTGTACAGCAAAATAATGTTGTGGTCATGTATATTTATTGTGTATCTAAGTTATATTTTAATATATTTAACATCTACTGGTCATCCTGCCATTTAGGGGAGGGGGTGGGGGGGTGGGGTAAGAGGTGAAAAATTGGAACAAGAGGTTTGGCAATTGTTAATGCTGTAAAGTTACCCATGTATATATATCCTGTAAATTAAAGGCTATTAAATAAAAAAAAAAAAAAAAAAGATCCCCACAGGCCGCATATTGACTTAGAAAACCAGATATTAACATTATCTCTATTGCATTGATTTTGCTAAATATTTCCCAGTTTTATGTGAATCTGGTTTGGGCAGCACCGAGGGACGTGGCCAGGCCGGTGTGTTTGACACCCCAGCTTTAGCCAGCCAAACGAAGGACAGATTGAAAGCAGGGAGGTCAACTCTGATGCTGTTGCAGTCAGCCAGGTGAGAGAGGATGAAGGCCTGAACCAGAGTGGCAGCTGTGCGGGTAGAGAGAGGGAATGTAAGGAGGTGTTGCAGAGGTCCATCAATAAGCAAGGCTCAGAAATTGGCTGCAAATGAGGCCAAGAAAGAAGGAAGTGTGATGGACGACTCCAAAGGTGAGAAGCTGACCTATTAGAAGGATGGTGGTGTCCCTGACCCAAACAGGGAAGTCTTGAGGAAGAATGGCTTACACAGTGGGCCAGCTTCTGTTTGGGACATTTTGGACTTAAGGTAACAACACTGGGGTTAAGGGGGAGATCCTCAATTATAGATTTGGGGATAACGTAAGTAGACCTGATAACTGAACCTATGAGAGTCGATGAGATCATTGAGAACGTAGAGAGAAGAGGGCGTCAGGCTCAGCATCACCTGCAGGTGAAGGAAGGAGCATGGCTGATGATCTGCCAAAGGAGTATGAGAAGGAGCAGGATGGTTGAAAGGGGAGCCAAGAGAAAGCAGTGCTAGGAAAACAGAGAGGCAAGAGAGAGTAGTGAGTAGTCACTATGACTGAAAGCTGCTGATGGGGCAGAAAGAATTTGCCTTCAGAAAAACCACTAGGGGCAGCTAGATGGCACCGGCCCTGAAGTCAGAAGGATCTGAGTTCAAATGCAGCCTCAGACACTTAATACCTCCTAGCTGTGTGACCCCCAAGTCACTTAAGCCCAATTGCCTCAGCAAAAAAAAAGGAAGAAAGCAAAAGAAAAGACCACTAGATTTAGTCATGAAGAAATTGTTGGTAACCTTGGAGACAGCAGTTTCAGTTGAATGACAATAACAGAAACCAAACTGCAAGAGGTTAAGAAGTGAGTAGACATGAGGAAATCGAAGCAATAAACATGGCTGGCTTTTTCCAGGTTTACTGGGAAAGAGACAATCGACACAGGACTGTAACTTGAAGCGAAGGCAGGTTCAATATTAAAGAAGGAATGACGGTGGGGACAAGTTCCCAGAGGAGACAGGAGAGGATGGGATCAAGAACCGCAGTAGACAGCCTTGATCTCTGGTTGTAGCACACAAAAGGACCACCTTGCCTTGCGACATTAAAACAAAGCAGAGAGTAAGGGAGGATGTGGTGGAGCTCTGAGTAGGGGGCGGAAAGATACTCATTAGCAACTGGCCTAAATTTTCTCAGGAAAGGAGGAGGCAAAGTGCTCTCCTGAGAGGAGGAATGGGATGATGGTGAGATCTGAGGAGAGAAGATCAGGTTTGGAACAGATATTTCAGAGAATATGAGGTCAGTCAATTAGGGAACAGGATTAAAAAGAAACAAAAAAGGATTTTCAAAAGCAGTGAGGAGATGGTTAAGATTATTGCTTCTTTTTCTCTGTTGATCTTCACCCAGATGTTTTTTGCCATGCTTCCCACCACTTATCCCCATGTTTTCTAGTATAAATATAGCTTCTTAATATGATATATTATATAATGCTACTCTATCTCCCACCTTTCTCTAGATCCCCACATTTACCTATTTGGTTCCTTATAAAGAAAGGAATGACTCCTTCCAGAGTCATATTCCAGTCATGGGACTCGCCCTATGTCACTTATGTCACCAATGACACCAGTAATCTCCCTTGCTTTAGGGTCTCTAGTTCACCAGTCGCCTGTATGTTACTCATTTGTAAATCGGCGTCTGAGCCCATGGGTTTTATTCCTGACTCCTTTCTTAGATTTTATGTCTCGCACATTTCTAGGGATCTCTCTTGTTAAGCTTTGTCACACGCTATAGCTGTTTTCTGTGATATCTAGCATGGTGACTATATATAGCGAGTGGTTTTTTCTTCTTTCCTTTTCACTTAAAAGCCCCTTGTATCCCAAGACTCTAGTTAAATACATTTTCCCCAACTCTGCGCACATCATTTTTATAGTTTAAACTCTTCTCGAGCCAAATCCTGTTCCCAGGTGCCATCTCTTTAGCCAACTATTTACTTCCCTTCCTCCTCTGACACCTTTTATTGGCAAGAACGATGAAAATATTACCTGTACTCCTCAACGTCCTTACAGTGTCCTTACCCGGGATTTCCTTATCTTTAGAAACGCTTTCTAAATTCGTTATGACAGTCTCACTCATGCGATACAAATCACCGAAAATGGGGAGTAGGGATCGGGTCTGATAAGTCTGTAGAGGTTTTCCGTCACTTCTTGAATATGTGCTCCAGGAAGATGGCAGACCTCCGCATTGTTATTGTCACGTCGACCCATGGCCTCTGTACCCTCAGCAGGGAGTCGTCAACCAACAGGAGCCATCCCTTCTTTCACCACCCCTTCTTGGATGAGTCATTCCTCTAAGTCGAATCCTTTTGTTAAAGGCAACAACAAGCTGGAAGGTAGAAATTCCAAACAAGTAGATTTGATAAATAAATTCCAGGAAGTTCCTTCAATTGGCCTATGATCTATGCTCTCTTTCGTGAATTTTCAAGAAGTACGCAAATCTCTTCTTTGTACGTTACAAATTGTTAACATAAAACAGTGTTCACTGTGAATAAAAGCTTTGGGGAAGTGACGTTAATGTAATTTCGTTTATCATTATTCAAAGAACATTACAATTTCAGCCGATCAAATTGGATTTTATTACCATTTATTCCTCTAATTGAAGTCTGCCTACTGGGTTTGCTTCATGAATTGCATCATGCGTTCTCTTTTCCCTTTCTTTCTGGTGTAGTTACATAAACTACCTAGGGAAAAAAATGAAATTATAGCTGGCTTCTTCCTTGACTTCTTTCTGTACAAATGAGGTATTCATCCCCACAGCTTACCTAACACACCTGCACTGGGACAATCAAGGAAATGTATGCGAGGAGGTGAACTACCATACAGGCTAAATATGAACTAAAGGACGAAAAGAATTCCAATGTGTATGAATGAGAAAAGCACATCAGATCGTTTCATTATCTGCCCCCGTAAACATCATGGAGTAGATAAAGAATGGTTTTTATTGTGCAAACAAAAAAGAATCAAATTATCTTCCTTCTTCACTCAGTAAGATCAACCTAAGGTTGCATAGCAAAACAGTCTCCTACCTCATCAAAGTAGAGCTACTGGCTTCTGACTCATATCTTGCCTCCCCTGAGGCGGGGGAGGGGGCAAAATTACTCCTGTTTTCTGTGCTAGTTAGTATTTGTAAAGGTGGTTGGGTCTTCCCATTTGGAAACAACTTTTGGACAAAGATATACCCCTATAGGCAGCTAGGTGGCATTGCAGTGGATAGAGAGCCAGAATGGCATTCAGGAAGACTCATCCTCCTAGGTTCAAATCTGGCCTCAGATACTTATTAACTCTGACCCTGAGCTAGTCATTTCACCCCTTTTGCCGCCCGCCTCTCCATTTCCTCATCTGTAAAATGAGCTGGAGAAGGACATGGCAAGCGCTCCGGTATCTCTGCCAGAAAACCCCAAATGCCGTCGTGGAAAGTTAACATAAGTGACAAATGATTGAATGGCAACGACAATGCACAAAGGGCTATGTTTTCCTTCTAGTTTAGTGTATGTAGGCAAAGAGACCTCAATTCACCCCTGTAGCAAATAAGTGATAAGATTTGGACTTAAACTTCCATGTACTCATTCCTGTGAGCCAGAGTTTGCATGCAGAAGGGTCTTTGCCTCATTTTAACCACGTTTGGCTAAAACAACAATTTTGCTATTCCCGTGAATTCATTAAAATGTCATCCTCTCCATATCAATTTTGAAAGACTAAAACCCCAACCCAACTCAGGTTAGTCTTCTCCTCCAATACTCTTGACAGAAGCGAAAACTCTGATTCAGCGTGGTGCTCATTTCCCCCCCTTCCTGACTACGTTTGGACACCTTATCTCTGTGATCTGTGTTTGTTATTTTTTGTGATCATCATCTTAGAAATGTTCTTTTCGCTTTGGATAATGAGCAATAGGAATTTTCTCTTATTTGTGTTTCAGATTTGAAACGACAGAATCTTTCATTGGAGTCAGAGTGTGGGATTTTGACAAGAGTGAAAGAAAACATAGGGAGAGGGTCCCGATCAAATGCTTCAGACAGGCATCTCAGGGCTGAGCCTGAGGGTACTCTCCCTGTCACTAGTTGTGACAAGTTTCCTCGGGAAGAAAGCAAAAGCTGACTGAGGAGCTAGACGTCTCCGGCTCGCAGCCTAGAAAACGGTCCCTTGCTATATATACTCCAGAGGCATCGGGATACATTGATTTTTTTCATATTACACTACATTTAAAAACTGGCAGCCTCTAGAATTTTTTCTGAAGTAGTGCCATTAGTGGTAAGGAACAGCTTAAAGCCTTCAGAACTTACCACGAATTTAAAGCGATTCATGGAACTGCAGCCATCCTTTTAATGCGTTTCAGTATTTGCCCATGTTTTGATAACAGGGAGAGAGGGACTGGCAGCTGGAAGCCAATACTGCTTTTGAATCTGTCTCAAATAAAGTAAAAGAATTAAGAAACCAGGGAAGCAGCAAATTCCGTTAGGTTATGTGCAAACTATGGAAAAGCCTTACAAGCAGCTGGGTGGCACTGCAGTAGATAGAGCAGAGTAGCCAGGTGGTTCAGTGGGTAGAGCTCTGGATCTGGAATCAGGAAGATGTGAGTTCATCTCTAAGCTCAGATAATTCCTTCCTGTGTGACCCTGAGCAAGTCACTTTACCTCTACTCCCGTTTCCTCAACTGCAAAAAAGGGGGATTATTATAGCACCCAGGTGCTCCCAGAGTGGTTATGAGAATCAAATGAAGTAATATTTTAATGCTATTTTATTTCTTCAAAAACATGCAAAGATAGTTTCCAACATTGACCTTCACAAATCCTTGTGTTCCAAATTTTGCTTCCTTTCTTCTTTCTACTCTCTCCCCAAGACAGCAAGCAATATGATAAAGGTGTGCAATTCCTTTAAACATAGTTCCATATTTGTCATGTAGAACAAAAAAAGAAAATCAGATCAAAAGGAAAAAAACCAAGCAAATGAGGACAACAACAAAGGGTGGTAATATTATCCTTTGATCCATATTCGGTCTCTATAGTTTTCCATCTGCATGCAAATGGCTCTCTCCAATCCAAGTCTATTAGAATTGCTTTAAATTGCCTCATTGTTGAGAAGAACCAAGTCCATCAGAATTGATAATCCTATAATCTTGTTGTTGAAGTACATAATGATTTCCTGGCCCTGCTCACTTCACTCAGCATCGGTTCATGTAAGGCCTTTCTGAAATCATCCTGTTGGTCATTTCTTACCGAACAATAATATTCCATAATATTCATATATCACAATTTATTCGGCTGTTCTCCAATTGATGGGCAGCCACTCATTTTCCAGTTTCTAGCCACTACACAAAGGGCTGCCACAAACATTTTTGCACATGAGTCCTTTTCCCTCTTTTATGATACAGACTCAGTAGTGGAATTGCTGGGTCAAAGGGTACGCACAGTTTGAGAGCCCTTTGGCCATAGTTCCAAATTGTTCTCCAGAACAGTTGGATCCATTCACAACTCTACCAACAATGCATCAGTGTCCCAGTTTTCCCGCATCCCCTCCAACATTCGTCATCATTTTTTCCTGTCATCTTAGCCAATCTGAGAGCTGTGAAGTGGCACCTCTGAGTTGTCTTAATTTCCTTTTCCCTAATCAATAGTGATATAGAGCATTTTGAAATAATATTTTTTTAAAAATAAAAAGTTCTCAGCACAAGTACCTGGAATATGGTGGATGTTTAATAAGGAGGAAAAGGAATAAGCATTTTGATAGTGCTTACTTTGTACCAGGCACCATGCAAAGTGCTTTACAAGTAGTTTCTCATTTGATTCTCACGACAACCCTGTGAGGTGAGTGCTGGGATTATCACCATTTTACAATTGAGGAAACTAAGGCAGACAGGAGGTAAAGTGACTTGCCCAGAGTCACACAGCTAGAAAGTGTCTGAGGCTAGATTTGAACTCATGTCTTCCTCACTCCAAGCTCAGTGCTTGCTCAGTGCATGCTCTGGTACCACCAGATCCTTCAAAGAACTATAGGATTTTAAAACATTTTAATTAACTCCAACCAAGTACTATGTTCTCACCTTTCCTGAAACTTTATTACTTTTCTGCAGATTCATCCCTTATTCTAGTTACTGTGTCATTTAGCTGCCCCTAGGAAATAGATACCAGCGGTATCATTGTCTCTTCTACGCCCACTGACTTACCTAAGATGGTACAACTAACGATGGCAAGAGTTCAAAAATGTAACTCGGTTCTTATCACTCTTGATACTCTCTTAGATATTAAGTATCAGAGCTAAGGTTTTCCAGGCTCAGAGTTCCAGAGCCGGAACAGACCTCACATGTCACTCAGGCCCTCATTCTACAGAGGAGAAACTGAGGCTCAATTCTTTGCTCTCTCTAATGCCCTGTCCTGTTAGTGTTCTCTCCACAGACTAGGTAGGCTGTTGGTAGGGGGCCACCCTGCCCAACTTAGGGTTACTCAAAAAGTAAAGTGACGAGGTTAACGGCCCATGCGTTGGCACGTGGAACAAACGCATGGAATGCAAGCCGGGAGGAGTCCAAGCACTGAGTGGCCTCTTTAGGCACATTTCCCTCTTTGCCATTAATTTCCTCCTCTGTGAAAGGAGGAAGTGGGACTAGCAGGCTCTGTAACCTGCTGCTCGTCAAGTACAGGAACTGGAAAAAATGGGTTTTGATACCCGAGTTTCTAAATCACTGCTTTTCTTTGGGATCTTATGTATTTTGTTTTATGCATTTAAAACTTTGGCCTGCGAAGGGATCCATCGACTTCACCAGACCTCACAAGGGGTCCGTGACACGGAAAAGTTTAGGAAGTCCCGAGTTCGAGGCACCCTGAGATCTCTTCCACCCCTAGTGTTCTGTGGATCCACTGGGGTGACATGATCGGTAGGTTGTGCACGAACTAAGATCCTATTTCCAAAGCACATTGCGGTTGATGAAGTTTATTTATTTATTTATTTTTTTACAAAAGAACATCCCATGATCAAAGGAGAAAGTGTGGAGTCCATTCCTCCCCTCCTTTTAGAAAGAGGGAAACTGAGGCTCGGAAAATCCAAGTGACCCACCCGTGGCGATGTATGATGGTTAGTGGCCGAGCTGGTTTTCCACATCCCAGGGCAATACTCCCTCACCAGCTGTCGGTATGTGCTTGGCAAATTGTTTGTAGTCTGTAAAACTTTAACTGCCAAAGAGCGTTGTTTCTTAACAGCTATAAAGTCAAAGGCTGCCTCCTTGCGAAGATCCCTTCCAGCTCCGAACCGTGGGATTGCACGACCCTTCTTCTCCCTGACGCCTCGGTGTCCGCTTCCTCCCGCTTCTGCCTGGCTCCTGACTTCTCCGCAGCTCCCGGTCCCCACCCTCTGCCCGAGCCGTGAGCTGCCACACCGAGGCTGCAGATGGCAGAGTAGTCCTTGGCAGAGAATCGAGCTGTTTCCCTCATCCACGGCATGGTGTGCTTTATCGTCAAATATTAAAGCTGGCTAGGTCCGTCGCCTCGCTTGATCAAGGAGCACACTGGGACCAAGTGAGGGGGAGTGAGGATCAGGATGGTAGGGGGAGTAATCCTACTTAGGTTGAACCCAAGGCCTGTTGAATCCCAATCCAGTAGTTTTTCCCATACCGTCATAATTCCAAAGAGCTCTTTGCCCAGGCTTACTCGGCTATTTATTGGCAGGCTTTTTGAATAGCCCATATTTCAACCATCTCCCACTGAAGGGGGTATAATGCCATATTTCAGGTAAGAGTCAGGAACTTCTGACCCTTTCATTCAGTGATTAGGATCTGTTTACATAACAGGCTGCTAGGTGGTGCTGGGGTGGTGAGAGTGCCTGGTCTGGAGTCAGGAAGACTCATTTCCTGAGTTCAAATCAGGCCTCAGATGCTCACTAGCTGGGGTGACCCTGGGTAAGTCACTTATACCCATTTGCCTCAGTTTCCTCATCTGTCAAATGAACTGGAGAAGGAAATGGCCAACCACTCCAGTATCTCTGCCAAGAAGACCCCAAATGGGGTGACTGGGAGTGAAATGTGACTGAACACACAACAATTGAAATAATAACGATCAAGGTGGATGTTCATCAATGGACTTAGTCTCCTCTGTAGCAAAGCTGTCAACATAGCTCTGTACTATATGCCTTGCCGTGAGAAATCCAGGAGAGCCATTCAAAAGCAAGTATTATGTGAACTTGGTTCCGAGGGGAAGGCTGTTTGTCAGCAGGAAAGGCCCGTGGAAGGCTCGGTGAAAGACCCGGCCTTTTAGTTGGGCTTTAAAGTCGAACATTGGGTGACTGCCGTTGGGCCCACAGGGGTTGAGATTTTGACCACACTCCCCGTTCTGCACCCAGGAACGGAATTTAGATCGTATTGAAATATACTCCCGAGTCCTGGGGACTCTGGGTTCTAACGGCAGGGGGCTGGGCTACCTGTCATCCCACTTTGGGACTTGTTAAACTCCCCCCTTGGAGCCCTGGGGACAAATTTACTTGTACATTAGCCGATGGCTCCCATTAAGAGTTTCCCCAAAATGGGGGGTGGGGAGAGGCATAGGAAGCTATTAAAGGTACAATGTGAATCAGGTAAGAGACAAATAATTTATTCTTACCCACAAAAGAAATGCTCAACATAAAAGACAGCCCCAAACTATCTGGTAGCTCTTGTAATTACTGTTACGGTCTGTTGGAAGTTGATGCTTCCAAGCTTATCAGAAGATAATCTAGTTTACAGAAGTGTTCTTTAAACAGTTTGAATTTCACCTCAGTTCTGCAATAAGGAGCTCCCAGTATATCTGCGGGTAGAGGCAGCCAGGTGGCTCAGTGGAGAGATCACTGAGCCTGAAATTGGGAAGACTTCAGTTCAAAGTTCCAATCTGGTCTCAGACACTTATTAGCCATGTGGCTGTGTGATCCTGAGCAAGTCACTTAACCCCTGTTTTCCTTAATTCACCGGAGAGGGAAATGGTCAAACCATCTCAGTATCTGTGCCCGGCAAACCCAGTGGACAGCATGGTGTCGTGCGGAGTTGGACACAGATGAACGACGACAAGCACCACATCTGCTGGGGAAATGGACAGATTTTGACCATTCCTCTTGTCAGTGACCATCTTTTGCCACAGCCAGCTCCAAAATGATGGGTTCTAGGTCTTCTGGAGCTTTCTGCCTCCCAAGCTCAGCTCCAGGCCTGAGAATGATGTTTGGGTACAAGCCTGTCAAGTACATTCCTTTTTCCACATTGCAATAAAGTTGGGCGAAGAAGAAAGACCATTGATCTTCCCCAACCCCTCTTTACAGGAAGTCTAAAGAATGGCTTCCCACCTGCCACGTGGGAGAGTTGAAACAATGGCCAAGATAGAAATGGCTTCTTCCCTTAGCAGCGATCTACGTGTTCCCTTTGCCTCCCACCCGGTCCCATCCCCATTGCACTAGGACGGACCCAAGACCTACGGACCACACAGGGCTTGCTACGTCCCACCAAAACCCCAGCGCCTCGACCGCAACCGAGAACGGCCGCCGAGTATGTGCCGTGTGATGGTTCTTGCTGCCAAAGGACAGTTAGGAGTTAAATGTTTGGAGAGGAAAAAGGGAGGACGTTTTGGGACCATCCAATCAGTCTGGGCTGGTTGGAGCATGGGCTGCCCAGAGAGAATAATAGCAGATAAGCCTGGAAAGGTCAAGTGATGCCAGATGGTAGAAAGCCTTGAATGCTAAGCATTAGCTAAAGGGAACGTGATAGCTTTGTAGGACATCAAAGAACTTTTCATTGTAAAAGGGTATTTGTTTTCGAAACACATTGAGGCAAATTGCAGCTGAGTTTAAATCACTCCTCGAACACTTAGTAGCTGTCTGACCCTGGGCAAATCACTTCATCGCTTTGTGCCTCTGTTTCCTCCTCTGTAAAAATGAGGGGGGTTGGATTTGATGGGCTCCTAAGGTCTCTTCCAGCATTGGACCTAGGATCCTGGAACACAGCACTCCTCCAGTAGTAAGGCTCAGGATTGTGCCGACGTCACTCTTGGGTGGAGAAAACATAAGTCTCCTTCTTGAGCTTTAGAGAATGGTTCCATAAAGTTGCTATTTTCAGTCCTAGGCCAAAGACTTATAAAGGGAGATTGGATCAGGGACCTCAAAGGGGCCTCCTAGCTCTAAAAAGAAGATGTTGTGTGATTTCAGGAGAAGCCACGCTGTTGTGATTTCCCCAATCTGATGTTTCCCCAATATTTAAACCTGAGTGACACCCCTCCCTTTCTGAGCCTGGTTCACACTCGTAAAATGTGGCTGATACCCTCTCTTCATACTTGCAGGATTGTTGTACAAAATAGTGCTCCAGGGGGGCAGAAGGTGGCACAGTAGATAGAGCACCAGCCCTGGAGTCAGGAGGACCTGAGTTCAAATGTGCCCTCAGTACATAAATCCATCAGTATGGGAGGCATTACACATAGTTACTTAAGCACATAGCAATATAACACAGGCTAGTGGTAGTGTAACAAGCAACATGAGTTAACAGGAGAATTTACACATTTACACATTGTCCATTAGTTCATGTGCCAGGAATCCAATGATTCCTGTAAGCTTTGAGGTAAACAATTTTTCATATACAACATTATACATGTCCATAAGTCCTAGAAATAGTCCCAAAGAAATCCATTGTCCATTAATGTGCCAAGAATCCAATATCAGCCATGCTCTTTCAGTATCAGATGTTTCTTGAATCTTCTCCTTTGTTTTGAAGAACTTGAAACAGTCTCCTCTTGTGTTAATAACTTAACACTTCCTAGCTGTGTGAGCCTGGGCAAGTCACTTAACCCCAATTACCTCAGCAAAGAAAAAAAAATGCTCCATAAAGTCTTAACTACTCTTAACCAGAAGGACAGGGAATAAATACTGCACCTATAAGTTCCTTGGTATAAGGTCCAGCTTCTTAAACTGTGGGTCACAGCCCCCTGTGGGGTCTCATAATTGAATCTGGGGATCATGACGTGAAATGTTTGATTTATATACCTATTTATTTATATATTGTTTAGATCCAGGCTCACATAAAAGTTTCTTGGGCAAAAAGGGGTCCCAGGTGGGAAAAGTTTAAGAAGCCCTGGCCTTCCAGATGAGGAAAGTCCCTCCACCACAGGCTGGTATCTTCTCTGCCACTAATGGACTTAAGCAGTTACCTTGGACCACACTCTGGTAGCCAGGATGGGTAGAGGCTGGCCTTGAATTCCGGTGCTCCCAGCTCAGGTGAGCGGTCCGTGCACTCTGAAACACTGCCTTGTTAGCCGCTGGGTACAATTTGGAAAGTTTCCAAATAATCGTGTTTTTATGAGAAGCTGATCCTTAGGATCCTAAGGATCTTGAGGATGTCAGAGTCCCCGCTCTCTTCAATCTGGTCACTGGCAAACTCGATTTTCTGGTATAAAGCTCAGAGAAAATCACACTTCCAGCAGCAGCACCATTAGCGCCCTCAGTGATTCCTCCATTGGCTTGTCCTACCTGCTCTCCAGGGCTGAGATAAGAGATAAGAGATAAGAGTGAGGAATCACGGATTCCTTGTGTGATCCTGAGGGAGGGACTTTCCCCTTGCCTGGGCTAAGCAATGGCTGACATTACTGCCTTTGGGTGAAGAAAGGGGAGTTGAGGCTGGATTTGGAACTCCACATCTAGGGCTCTTGCCACTCTTAACTCAGAACACTTCTTTTCTCTTGCTCCTTCACAACAGAGAGACTGGGTATGACTCTTTCATCTCTAGATCTTGCGGCCTTGTAATGGGATTGTGCACAATGTATTTATGTCAATATTTCATTATAAGAAAAGGCTCCAGTTGAACTCAGAACACGGGTAGTCTCCCCCTTCCAAACAGGCCCCCTGTGTCTTGAAATCAGTTGTGAAAAGTCATCCATGTACTGTTAGGGATTGGACCTTTGGATCCCTTAGCTTAGGGAGCTCCTTCTAAAAAAGGAAACTCCCTTCCCTGCTGCAGGTCGGCACCTGTTCTGCAGACTGGAGTCTTAGAGAGCTTCCAAGGAAGGGAGAGGTGAACTTGCTTGGGGTCACAGGTCAC
The DNA here is from genome assembly GCF_902635505.1 of Sarcophilus harrisii. Classification (NCBI taxonomy): domain Eukaryota; kingdom Metazoa; phylum Chordata; class Mammalia; order Dasyuromorphia; family Dasyuridae; genus Sarcophilus; species Sarcophilus harrisii. The sequence goes on from NC_045432.1 coordinate 40,696,368, forward strand.
TGTGTACAGAAGGAGGACTAGAAGGTGGACCTCTGTTCCTCCTGAGTCAGCTCAGTCTAGCCACATCCCAGGGCCTTCCTGGTGTCATTTTCTAAAGTCACATCACCCACCAGCCACACAGGTCGAGTCCTTTCAAGTCCTAGCAAGTCCTTTGATCCCAATCGTTATCAGAGGACCAGCCCCTCTCCAGGATGCACCGAAAAGCAAGGAGGCCTGCTGTCCCGAGCCCTTTAACATCCCTGGCCGGTCTATTTATCTAATTAGCCCCTGGTGTTCATGATTAGGTGACTAAGAGTCGCGCAGGTAGCCTGAAAGCTAAGGAGAACAGGAAGATGAGTCAGCTAAGACCTCAGAGAGAATGCTCATAAGATTAAAAGGAAGCCAGCAGATAACCCGAAGAATGGCGCTGAGGATGTTGCTGTTTATTTTGCTGAAGTCACATCCTCCGGTAGGTCTCTAGACAATGGGACGGCCTCCAAGGCTACCTGATGTAGATTTGAGGTCTTCTATAGGTAAAGGTACAGGCTGGGAGTGGGCGGTGGCGACAGGACTTGGCCCCTCTCCACTTTTGATGTCCAGTGTGACCTTTGACTCTACTTACTCCTGCCCTCCCCACAACATAAACCATACCTTTCCAGGGCACTGGGTGGCAGTATGGTCTGGTGGATAGACTACCACTCACTGGGAATTGGCATTCCAATCCCAGCTTTGTCTGTGGACTTACCCTCGTGGGGAGGCCGGCTGCTATAATGGCCAGGGCTCCGAGAACAAGGAATCTTGGTACTGTGGTCCTGGGCAAGTCTGCTTTTCCTCTGAGTCTCAGTTTCTTCATCTTTGAAATGGAGAGAATAATAATTTCTCTGTATACTGACAGACTCTCCTTGAGCCTCTCATCTGTCTTACGGGTAGTTTCCAAAAGCAGAAAGCGAAGCCCAAATATGTTAATAACAGCAGTCTTGCAAAGTACTTTGTTCACACCAACTGGGCGAGGGAGATGGCGGGACTGTTATTCTCTCCATTTCAAAGATGAAGAAACTGAGACTCAAAGAGACCAGGGACACAGAGGTAATAAGTGAGTGCCAAGATGGGCAATTCCTACTCGGGAAAGTATTCTTCCATGTAGGTGGAATTTCCAGACTCAGTCCCTCGGTCTCCAGTCTTTACGATCTTCAATGTGTTTCATGTGAAATAATAAATTGTGAAACAGAGAGATAGCCAGGTTGAGAAAGAAAGAGGGGTTTGCCTCATTCTTACAAGCCCTGAATTCTCACTCACCAGCTGTTTGTCACATCTGGGCCTACTCCGGGTTCAGAACCAGGTTGCTGTAAAGAGGAAATGGCACAGCCTCAGCCTTCAGGAAAAAAAATCTGCCATCTTTGAGATGCTTCTAGGCTGTTGCCCTAAGACCCTTAGTGCTGGAAGGGGCTGGAAGGTTTGGGTCCTCTTAGTAGCTAGATGTGAATGAACAGATAAAACCAGGGACTTGGGACAGTCAGGAGGAATCGGGCCAGGAGCACTTGAGGACTTCTGGAAGATCTAGACCATCCAGGAGGAGAGTGGGATCAGAGGAGCGGATTGATGGGAGAAGGGAGACCGATGAGTGATCGAAACCCCGGGGTAGGCAGGGACTGACAGCAATCATCCGAGTTGGGGGAACAGGAGATTGGAGGTGGCCGGGCAGATGGATTCAATACTAATGAGGTGTCTTGTTCTGGGGATGTGACTGGGAGAGACTGTGAGTAGCCTCTGAAATAAGGCTGTCTTCCCCGGGACTTTGTCTTTGCTTAGGGTTTTTACAGCAGACAGACAAGGGCGTTTCAGTTGGTCACAAAACCCCTGTCAGTGCTCAGTCTACCAGAGTAGTCTTTCTCACCATAGACTGCTCTCCAAGAGCCCTAATCAAGCTAATGAAAGCTTCAGAATCCCCTTCCTTCTTCCCTAGCCAGAAAGCCTAAACATCAGTAAAGACAAGCAGCAAAATTGTAGGCTCTTAGATAAACCATTAAATTTTCCATCGCCATGAAATCTCCTCTCGGCAGCCCCTGCGTGTGCAATTATCTAATTATGGTACCTTCCAGAATAGCATTATGCAACACCTGGTGTGTGGGGGGAAGGGGGGCTGAGAAGGAGGCCGGGATGGAAAAATACACATCTGCACATATTAAAATGCTTTCTCCTAATGATGTCTCTGCATTGTCTCGGAAAACCACTTCTAGTGGAACGACATGCGAGTTACTAAGGACGCTTTTAACGTTTTCCCCCCTTTCTTTCCTGGATCTCTAAGTGTCAGCCTGGGATCTCCTGTAGGGAGGGTATGGTAGCTCATGACAGGCTACTGCTGTGAAGGAAAAGGCAAAAAGAGATTCTGGTGCCAGTTAAAGGCTCCTGCATTTCTGCCATGTGACCTAGGCGACGGTGCTCTGAGTTCAGCTCTTTAGGAGTTTAGTGTCAAAACCCAAGCGAAGGGCATCTTTCTCTCAGTGGTCAGCAACAGCAGATCTGGAAGCGGGGGGACCCGGGGGCCTCTGGCAGGAGAAGGGAAGGCTACAAGCACATATTTATATAGAGCCTCTTATGTGTCAGGCACCACGCTAAGTGTTTTTACAAATATTACCTCCTTTGATTCTCATAACCACCTCTCGGAAGCCCGTTCTGTCCTGCGTTAAATGAGGGAGGCTGGATAATAGCAGCAATTCTTGACTTGGGGGTCCATCCATGGATGGGTTTCAGAGGGACTGGGAATTTAGGTGGGAAAAAAGTACATATTTATTTTTATTAGCTTTTGGTTATCTTTGTAACCCTACGGTTTGAATTTCTACGTTTAAAAACACTGCTCCAAGGAGGGTTCGGCAGACTGCTGAAGGGGACGAGGACACCCCCGAAACGTTAAGAACCCCAGGATTGGATGGCCTCCGCCTTCCCCTTCTAGCCTACCCACATCTCACCAATCCAGCTTTCCAGATCAGGCTAACTGTTCATTTTTGGAACTCTCTCTGGGTCCTGGTGATCAATTGACAGTTAAATTAAGGGCAGGCAATACTGGTTTTGTATATCAGTGCTTTGAATCCTTGGGACTTTCAGCTCTGGCTGTCCCCCGCAATGCAGGGTTTGGGTATCGCATTCTTACCTCCCTTCTTTAACTTTTAATTGTAGGGTGTATTTGAAACCTCGCATTTTCCTTATTTGCCATTCAGTGTTGTTTGGTGAGCTCGTGTTCGGGAAGCCCATTTTCCTGGAAGTCTGTGTCCCACCCCACCCCAAGCTTGCGTTAAAGGAAAAAAAATACCCATAACCAAAAACCCAACGAGGTTCTAAGCTCGTCAGAATACATTCTCCTGTCCTTCCTAATAAACACCTTTCCCTCTGCCCTGACTGGCGTCTTTGGTCCCTGCTCCTCTGCCTACGATTAGCTCTAATGATGATGCTTGACTGGAAACATAATGGGTTAGACTGAAAACTGGAGTGGGTGTCTAATTAGGCCTGCCAGTCTCAAAATCAGAGATAAAAATACGTCTGCTTAAGAAGGCCTTCTCCAGCTGGGCCCTTTTATGAAAAGTTAGTCAGCTACCAAGCTACAGCGTGGCATTATGTCCTCAGTGGCCAGCCCGGAAATGAGCTCATTCCTTGCCAGGGCGATGGACTCCATTCTTTGGCCCGGGAATCAATGACTGAGGCACTTGGGGAGCTTGGGGGTCTCCATCTTAAGTGCCCCTCCTCAAATGCTGGGTTTTCTCCTTTGTTTTTGTTTGCCTTTGACAGGACACTAATGATGTCAATAGATCTGGAGCGCCCCCTTTCCCCCCAAGGTTACTTTCTGTCCATTCTCTCTTTGTTATCGGGTTCGGTACAAGTTTCTATATAAATATTAATAGTTAATATCTGTATAGCGCTTTATGGTTTGCAAAGCAAACCATATGTATATTATGTATCTATTATGTATAGTATATATATGCATTTTGTATATATATTATGTATATTATATATTACATATGTATATTGTATATATTATGCATATTATATATGCATATTTTATATATAATGTATATATAATATGTACACACGTAAATGTGTCTATATGTGTACACAAATATGTATACATATTATATATACGCATATACATGCATATATACACACATCCACATTACACATATAGACACACATCCATACACATCTATATACACACACAAATATAATCTTGACCTTCAAAACTGCCCTGTCATGTAGGTACTATTATTATCCTCATTTTACAAATGAGGAAACTGAGGCAAACAGGTCAAGTCACTTGACCAGAATCAGACAGTAGTGAGTTCCTAAGGCAAGATTAGAACTCAGACTTTCTGACTGCAAGCCCAACATTCTGTAGTAGAATGGCCTAGTAAGGCCAGGCCTTCTTCAACTTTTTCCACTTCACCCAAGACATTTTTACAGGACCCCAGGTATATAGGTACATAAAATAGGTCTACAAATCAAATATTTACTGAGAGGAACTCATAACTCTGCACCGCCCCCCACATTCAGCTAGGTGATCCTGTATGGGGTTGAGGCCCCCCCCCCCCCCCCCCCGCCATTTGAGAAGCACCAGGCTGCCTGGCTGAGCCCAGCTATGTTGTTTTCCCTATCAGAATGCAATGTCTTATAGGCCAGGGACAGTCTGTTTCTTCTTTGTATTCGTATCATGGATCATGTATCATTTGTATCCAGTTTCCTTAGCACAGTGCCTGACATGTAAATGGTAAGCACTTGACAGATGCTGTTGACATTATGAGAGGAGATGAGGAAAAGCACCTTTTTCCTTTCCTTAGAGAGGAGGAGGATTGTGGGTATGGAAGACTGCATATGTAGTCAGACATGACCTCAGTTGATTTTTGCTTCCCTGGTCATTTGGTTGTTGTGATAAAGCAAAGCCCAGAAAGAGAGTGAAGAGGAGGATGGAAAAGGAGCATGTGGGAAGTAACTTTGATGGAACAGTCTGTATAATGTATAAGTTCAACCCACACATCACCTAGCAGCCATTTCTCTCTCTCTCTCTCTCTCTCTCTCTCTCTCTCTCTCTCTCTCTCTCTCTCTCTCTCTCTCTCTCTCTCTTCCAGGCAGTGGGATTACGTGACTTGCCCAGGGCCACACAGATAGGAAGTGTTAAATGTCTGTGACCAGATTTGAACTCAGGTCCTCCTGACCACAGGGCTGGTGCTTTCTCCATGGTATCATCTAGCTACCCCACAGCAGTCATTTTTAAAGAGTACCTACCCCTGTGAAGAAGGGACCCTGCCATCCTAGCCACTAAAGAGCAAGTAAGTTGATGAGTCTCTGGAATAGCCCCAACTCTGCTTTCAGTCTAGCCACCAAAGTCATGGTCCAGACTTCAGAGAATCACCCTCTGTGGAGAAGACGCCCACTGTCCTCCTCTTACTAGCTGTCACTGACGTGCCAGTGAATCCAAGAACCCAGGAAATGCAGTCTTATAGGCCTTTGGGCATAGTTCCAAATTGCTCTCCAGAATGATTGGATCCGTTCACAACTCCACCAACCATGTATTGCTGTCCCAGTTTTCTCACATCCCCTTCAAGATTTATCATTATCTTTTCCTGTCATCTTAGCCAATCTAAGACCTTTCAAGTGCCACCTCAGAATTGCCTTAATTTCCATTTCTCTAATCAAGAAGAAAGTTCTTAATACTTAAAACCTTGACCCTGTCAGATGATTTATCATCAGAAATAGCTAAAGTTTTTTAATCAGAGGCGCCTGCTGGGCTCCTGCACCCTGAGGACCTTGGAGCCTCTCCAGCTGACTGAAGCTGGAACTTCCACTATATATTGTCTTCCCTTGCCATTTGAATGCCAGCTCCTTGAGGGCTGAGATCATCTCTGCTTTTCAACTTGTGTCCACAACATTTAGCATGATGCCAGGTATACAGTAGGCTCTTAATAAATGCTTGTTGATGGATTTCAGAGATTCAACATGATATAGAGGAATGCTGTTAAACTCAAATAAAAACAGATCCCGGCTACTGCATATTCACTTAGAAAGCCACAAATTAGCATTTTCTGTGTTATATTGTATTTATTTTGTTAAAGATTTCCAAATTGCGTTTCAATCCAGTTGAAACTGCCCTAAGGAGTTTCTTGGCATGGGTCCCACGTGTGCCAGATTAGTAGTAGACTAAAATAGAAAAAAAGGGGGCAAGTTGATGTGGGATGATGAGTTAAGTCTCGGCCATGTAAAGTTTGAATGCCACCATACTGGTGGAAGAGTCTTCCAGGCAATCGAAGATCATTGAAGTTCAGGAAAGAGATTGCTAAAGGTGAAAATTGCAAAGAGGTGGTAACTGAACCAATGGAAGTGGATTTGATCTACAAAGAGAAAAATTCTACATGGAGAAGGCTGAAGGCATAATCCTGGGGGCCACCTGATGCAGATGGCGAGAGCATGCTGGATCAAATGAGGAAAGAACAGCTGAAAATGTAAAGACAATTTTATGGAATGTTTTCCATTATCAGTCTCTTTGGGTCCTTCCAGGTTTTAGTTATTATTTTTCTTGGTTTTTTCCCAGGCTTCACTGTTAATTGCTTGATTGACTGATTTTTAAATAGTACTTTATTTTTCCAGATACACGCAAAGATAGTTTTCAAGATTCACCTTAGCAAAGCCTTGTGTTCCCACTTTTTTCTCCCCTTTCCCTAAGATAGCAAGCAATCTGATATGTTAAACATGTGTAATTCTTCTGAACAGCTTTCCATATTCATCATACTGTGTAAGAAAAATCAGATTAAAAGGGGAAAGAAACCACAGGAAAGAAAAAAAAGCAACCACCAACAACAAAAAGAGTGAGAAATGCTATGTTGTGGTCCACAGTCGGTTCCCACAGTCTCTCTCTGGGTACAGACGGCTCTCTCCATCACAAGTCTGTTGGAATTGGCCTGAATCAACCCCTTGTTGAAAAGAGCCACATCCATCAAGATTGATCATTGCATAATCTTGTTGATGTCATGTACAATGTTCTCTTGGTTCTACTGATTTCACTCAGCATCAGTTCATGTAAGTCTTTCCAGGCTTTTCTGAAATTAGCATGCTCATTACTTCTTATAGAACAATAATATTCCATAACATTCAGATACCATAATTTATTCAGCCATTCTCCAGCTGATGGGCAGCCACTCAATTTCCAGTTTCTTGCCCCTATACAAAGGGCTGCTACAAACATTTTTGCACATATGAGTCCTTTTCCCTCTTTTATGATCTCTTTGGGATATACATCCAGAAGTTATTATTCTTTCATGTGTTGCTGAACACAGGTTTGAGCTGGAGCCATAGTAAACTGGCTGGGGAGAGCCAATTCTTAAATGTTCAGTGTGAACATTTGGACGTTGGAAATGGGCAAATGTTACAAATCAGGGCTTGATCTTTTGTTCTGTCGTTTGTCTAGACTTAAGAACGTGATGGTGAAAATCATAATGCCAATTAAACTTAAAAGTATGTCACGTATACCTTTTTGAGGGGAAAGCTGATTGTTAAACATTTGTCAGCATAAGACCAAAAGAAAAATCCCTCATATTCATATCATCTATTACAGATAATTTTTTAAAAAAATTTTTTAAATATATTTTGTTAACTATTTCCTAATTACAGATAAAATTTTAAATAATCTTTTAAACAACTTGAGTTCCAAATTTTCTCCTTCCCCTATCCCTCTTTTGAGAAGACAAGCAATTTGATTTTGATTATACATGTGAGATCATGCAAAACATATTTCCAAATTAGCTATGTTGCCAAAGAAAACACAAACAAAATAAAACAAGAAAAATAAACAAAGTCAAAAAGTCGTCTTCTGTCTCCATTCAAAGTTCATCAGTTCTCTCTCTGGAGGTAGATAGCATTTTTCATTATGGGTCCTTTGGAATTGTCTTAAATCATTGTCTTGATCAGAGGAGCTAAGTCTTTTACAGTTAATCATCCTGATGGTATTGCTGTTACTGTGTGCAAAGTTGGCAAGTGTTCTGCACACTTCACTTTGCCTGTTAGTATGTCTTCCCAAGTTTTTCTGAAACCATCTTGCTCATTATTTCTTATAACAAAATAGTATTCCATCACAATCATATACTCCAACTTGTTTAGCCACTCCCCAGTTGATGGGCATCTCCTTGACTTCCAATTTTTTGTCGCCACAAAAAGAGATCGTATAAACATCTGTGTACAAATATGTGATTTCCTCTTATCTTTGATCTCTTTGAGATATAGAGCTAGTAGTGGTATTGCTGGATCAATTTTATAACCCTTTGTATGTAGGTCCAAATTGCTCTTCAGGACCAGTTCACAACTCCATCAACAATGCATTAGTGTCCCAATTTTCCCCTTCCCCTTCAGTGTTTCTCATTTTCCTTTTCTGTCATGTTATCCAGTCTGACAGGTATGAGGTGGTACCTCAGTTGTTTTAATGTGCTTTTCTTCAATCAGTAGGGATTTAGAATATTTTTTTCCTACGTCTATAGATAGCTTTGGTTTTTGTTATTGTTATTGATAATGGTCAATTATGTTGATAATTTTCCTCGTATTGAATCAGCCTTAGATTCCTGATATCCGTCTCACCTGATCATAGTGGTCTTTGTGATATATCGCTGTAATCTCCTCCTAGTATTTTATTCAAAATGTTTTGCATCAATATTCATTAAGGAAACTCAGCTATAGTTTTTTTTCTCTGTTTTCGTTCTCCCTGGTTTAAGTATCAAAACCATATTTGTGTCATAAAAAGAACTTGGTGGGACTCCTTTTGCACCTACTTTTCAAATAGTTTATATAATATTAGATTAATTATTGCTGAAATGCTTGGTAGAATTCACTTGTGAATCCATCCTGGGAATTTTTTCTTAGGAAGCCATCAATGGCTTCTTTGATTTCTCTTTGTAAGATAAAGTTAAATATTGTATTTCCTCTTCTGTTAAGCTGGGCAGTTTATATTTTTGTAAATATTCATCCATTTCACTTAGATGATTAGTTTTACTGGTATATAATTGGGCAAAATAGTTCCTAATAATGGCTTTAATTTCATCTTAATTGGTAGTGAATTCACTCTTTTCATTTTTGATACTAGTAATTTGGTTTTCTTCTTTCTTTTTTAAAATCAAATTAACCAGTCATAAAACCATTTCCTAATTGTATTTATTTATTCAGTTGTTTTTTTTTTCTTGTTTTCAATTTCATTAATATTGACTTTGATTTTCAAGTTGTTCATGTCTGTATTTAATTAGGGATTTTTAATTTATTTTTCTTTCCTAGTTTTTGTGTGTCCCGTTCATTGATCTGTTCTTTCTCTCTTTTGTTGATGCGTGCATTTAGCAATATAAATATTCAACTAACTATTGCATTCCACAAGTTTTGGAATTTGGTCTCGTTATCTTTAATGAAATCATTGATTGTTTCTATGATTTGTTCTTTGGCCCTTTCTTTCTTTAGGATTTGATTGTTTAGTTTTTGATTAGATTTTAATTTATGCTTTCACGACCCTTTATTGAGTATAATTTTACTGCATTGTGGTCTGAAAAAATGCATTTAATATTTCTGTCTCTATACTTTTGGTTACGAGGTTTCGATGCCCTAAAAAGTGGTTAATTTTTGTGAAGATGACATGTACATCTGAGAAAAAGGTATATTCTCATTCAATTTTTTTTCCCAGAGGTCTATCATGTCTAACTTTTCTAAGATTCTATTCTTCTCCTTGACTTTTTTCTTATTTATTTTATAGTTAGATTTATCTAGCTCTAAGAGGGGAAAGTTAGGATCTATAGTTTTACTTTTTCCTCCTGTGATTCGTTTAATTTTTCTTTTAAAACTCTGGGTGCAATGCCATTTGGTGCATATATATATGTTTAGGATTCATATTACTTCATTGTCTATAGTTCCTTTTAGCGAGATGTAGTTTTCCTGCTTATTCTTTTAATTAGTTCTACTTTTGCTTTTGTTTTATCTGAGATCATGATTACTACCCTGCCTTTTTAATTTTGGCTAATGCATGATAGATTCTGCTCCAGTACCTTATTTTAATTCTGTATCTGTCTGTTTCAAGTGTGTTTCTTTTATGTAACATATTGTTGGATTCCGGTTTCTGATTGATTCTTCTATCATTTTATGGGTGAGTTCATCCCATTCACAGTTGCAGTTATGATTACTAATTGTACATATCCCTCCATCCTATTTTCTTATGTCTCTTCTCTCTCTCTTTTTTGCACTGTCCATCTTCTAAAGTCTATTTCTGATCGATGTCTTCTTCTATCTGCCTTCCTTTACATCCCACTTCCCCCTTCCCATTTGTCTCATTTCCTTTTCCTCCTACTTCAATCTGTCGTGTAAGATAGATTTCTATTGCCAAATGAGTAACACACACACACACACACACAAACACACACTATACATACACATACATATGTTCCCTTTGGGGATCCAATTTAGATAAGAGGTTCAATCATTGCTGACATCCCCCCTGCAACCTGCCACTATTTTCCCCCTTCACTTGAAAAGTTCTTCTTTGTATACCTCTTTTATATGAGATAAGTTCGCCAATTCTTCCTCTCCCTTCCCCCTTCTCCCTCTTTCTCACCTATCCTTTTTTTTACATCATCCAAACATTACTCACTTCCATACTCTTTTTCTATGTAAAATCCTTTAAATGCCAAATTATGATAAAATATACCATTTTCCCATATAGAAAAGCAAAAAACTTAACCTATTTGAGTCTCTTGTGATTTCTCTTTCATATTTACCTTTTTATAGTTTTTTTAATCTTGTATTTGAAAGTCAAATTTTCTATTCAGCTCTGATCTGCTTAAAAATCTTCTATTTCATTAAATATCTATTTTTTTCTTGAAGGATTATACTCATTTTTGCTGGGTAGGTTATTCTTGGTGGTAATCCCAGCTCTTGCCATCTGAAGTATCATATTCCATATCCTATTGTTTTAATGTAATAACTGCTAAATCTTGTGTGATCCTGACTGTGGCCCTGTGATGTTTGAATGGTTTCCTTCTTTTCATTTGGTCTTTCAGGTGGTAAGAGGTATATTCTTTCATTTTCTATTTTCCCCTGTGGTTCCAGGATATTGGGTCAGTTTTCCTTGATCATTTCTTTAAAAAAGATACTTAGGCTCTTTTTGATTAATGTTTTCAGGTAATACAATCATTTTCAGGAATTCCCCTCCCTCTTGATTGAAAATGCTCCTCTGTGTTTTTGAATTGTGACTTAGAAGTAGGTATAGGCAATGGAGTTGCCAAATAACATCTGGCCAAACTAGCACAGGGGTCTCCTGTAATCTCTTTCTGACCATTTGCCGCAGCCCCTCACTACCTCTGCCTTGGGTGTCCTGAAGTTGCTGCTGCTTCTGTTACCACTACCTAGTCCCAACACTGGTGTTTCATCCACATGGGCTCTGGGGCAGTCCCCATCCTGTGTCACAGATCTCTCTTTTTGTCTTAGGTTGGAAGAATATCTCCCTATGATCTTTGTTGGCTCTGATCCTTCAGAATTCAATTTGAAGTATCATTTTAAAGTTGCTTGGAAGGGAACGCAGAGAGAGCTTGGCTGAGTGCTTTTTTATTTCATTATCTTGGCTCTGCCCCCTACGAATAAATGCACTTGATTTGATGTAAATCCAAATCTTCTGACTCCTGGGCCTGTGTTCTTTCCATGCGATCTCTCCTCCCCCTCAATCAGAGACAGGCAGGTTTCCCAGAGAGTCAACTCTTGAATGTGGGAGCAATTTAACTTCATACAAGGCTTCTGTTATGATTCAATTTGTCCAATTTGTTCATCGGTTTCCCAATAGACATTTTCTTTACACCTGAGCAGGATATTTTCATATGCATTATTTTTCTCCTTGGCTGAATTTAGTTCATTGCTTTTTCTCAAAGGCATTTGGTCCTTCATAATTTTGCTCTTTCTCATTCTGTACAATTTTGTTCTCTCACTTTGTTGATAATTTTTTCTTTTGCAAATTAAATTTTATTTTATTTTCAAAGATTCCCTCTTACCTCCCCCTTAATATCCCTACCCCCATTGAGAAAGCAAGAAAAGTAAAACTTTTGCTATAAACATGTATAGTCAGGCAAAATAAATTCTCAAATTCACCATGTTCAGTAACGTACGTCTCAATCTGTACCCAGAGTTCTTTGCTTCTATCAGGAGGTGAGTAAGATATTTCATCATTAATCCTTTGGAATGCTGGTTGGTCATTACATTGATCAGAGGTCTTAAGTCTTTCAGAGTTGGTTGTCTTTACAAGGTCAAACAAATTGTTCTCTCGGTTCTACTCACTTCACTCTATATTAGTTCATCTAAGGCTTCCCAAGTTTCTCTGAAACCATCCCCTTCGTCATTTCTCATAGCATAATTTTATCATGTCACATGCATATACTGTTCCTTGTTACTTGGGCACCCGCATTACTGTGCTGATAGTTCCTGGAAACAGCTAAGCCTGGAGAGCTCTACCTTTTGGGAGTTAGGGCCTGCTCCTCTGGAGCAGAATCACTAAAAATTACCCCTATTTATTGGACTAAATTGACCACTTCGCATATTGAGGCCTTTCATTAAGTGATCAATAAAACCAGATGTTTCAAGATGCAAGAAGCTTGATGTTGACCCATGTTGGGTTTTGCTTACTCGCCATTGTAAGCTGGGCCCCTTCCAATCCAGTCTGATGGTTTGGTTTCAGAAACAGAACACAACTAGACGCTTGTAGACCATCTAATAGTTTAAAAAAGACCATAGGAGGGAAAGGATATTAAACAAAGATACCATACTGATTCAGTTGAGTGCCCTCTGTGTTGGGCATGCTGGGCTGTCGTTCAGAGAAGGGGACTGCTACCCCTTCCAGGGCTGCAGCAAAGCAGCGGCTTTTATATTTGAGTGACCACGAAGCTAATGACTAGAGCCCCAGTTCTTTGAGCTAGTTAAGCCTCAAGGATGGTTTTGATATTTTTTAAGGAAAAATTAGCCCAGGTTGTGTGGTGAAGGCCTTGGGATACCGCTCCTACCATACTTGTTAATTGACAGAGTTGGCTCATCCCAGTTGGGCCTGTCCATGGTTGGTATAAATTAAGGAGAGAAATGAGTGGGGGGGGGGGGGGGCGGAGACATCCATATAGCTCTCCACTGTAGTGACAATTTACCTGTCAGATTCAGTGACACTAATCTTTGCGTGTGGCTCTCTCTGGTTTGACTTTTTAAATCCCCTTGTAGTTGAAATCTTTGAAGGCTTGTTCTTTGGGGCGATTGAAAAATGATGGGCATGTTATATGGTCATATTATTTAAGAGGAAGGGAGCCCCCAAATCACCTTCTCAGGGCTTCCTCTCAATTCCGTCCCAGTCTGAAGTATTATTGTCTTCCTCCCAGGTATCAGGAAACATGTGGGTGGTTGCCTGGAAGCAGCTTTATGTAGTGTGAGTAATTGCTTGGTCACGCCTATCAATCAGCTGAAGCTGTCCTTGAATTTCTCTGATTAGCTACAGACTTCGGTGGGGGGGGGGGTAGATTTTGGACTTGGAAGCAAGTCTGCAGAACACATATGTTTTTTTTTCCCTCCTATCTCCTGAAACATGGCACTGTGCAAAACGAGCCATACCTTGCTTCTGTGTCCCAAAGTGAGCTGATCTGTTATAGGGACTGGAAAGAAAACCAGAAAGCTCTCTCTCTCAAACTCAACAGCCAGGCTCTTTTCGCATGACTTCCACACAAACACCATAGCCTTCTCCGGAGTCTCCATCCCACTGTCCAAATTAAAAGCCATTTTTACTTTCCTCTTTGCTTGACCGCTTTACTTCTCCTCTCCAGTCTATAGGGACTGGACCTGTGATTTTCCACTTTCAGGCAAAGTTATTCCCTCTGGCAGTGCAACTTAGCATCTTAGAGCAGGGGTTCTTAATGTTTTCTTGTCTCATGGACCTGGGGCGGGCTGTTGAAGCCAGCTTGAACTGACTGGAGCGAACCAAGTTGATAAGTTTTGAATGTGAGCTCAGTCCTCATTACAAGTCAGCGTTTAACTAATCGTTTTGCTTATTGTTTAGACTTAAAGTAATGGAGAAAATGCTAATGATGCAGATAAAACTTAAAAGGGTGTGTGTACATAATTTTTTTTCTGGAGAGTCAATAGTTAAACATTTACCGACGTGCCACTGCATGCTACATGTAGCCCTTTAACTATTTGGTGACATTTATGGATTCTTTCAGGATAATAATACTTATGTTCTCAGAAAATCAAATAGAGCATATTACAATGGAAACCAATTCTATTGAAATACAGTCAGCAACTTATTTATTAAAAGTTTGTGAAAAAAAAAAAAATAAAAAAAAAAAAAAAAAAAGTTTGTGGACCCCAAGTTAAGAACCTCGGAGATCTGAGTTTGCCCAGAACAGGAAGCAGTTTAAGTGATTCGACTAAGGTTATATAGTCCATATGTAGCCCCGGCAGAACTTGGACCCGGGTCTCCCTGGCTTGTCGGACCAGGTCTTTAGCAAAAACTTTCTCAACATGTTAGAAGCCAACATCTGCATCAAGTTTCTTTGGCTTCAATAGACTGCAGAGAGATGTCTTGGGAACCCCTCTGGGACAAGGGCCACGGAGATTCAATTTCTCTGGTCTGGCCTCCCAGCACTTCCGATGGATAGCGCTTAGTCAATGCTGAGGAGGAAGTCAAGGCCAGCACGGGGCACAGATGAAAGGTTCCTACAAAGTTGGCCCCGTCAGTTGGGAAATGGGTCAACAAATTGTGGTTCGTGAATGTAATAGATGTTACAGTCAGGCCCTGAGAAATGACCAATATGCATCCAGAGAAGCATGGGAAGACTCAGATGAATCAGTGTGTCGAGAAGGAAACAGAACTAAGCAAATAATCAAGAACGAGCACAAAAGAATCAAAAGGGAATGGTGCAAAACTGCAAAGGACCAGTATGGCTCCAGAGAAGAGAGGGGAGAAGAAACAGCCCCCTGTACCATTGCAGAGGTGGAGGTCCTCAGATATGGGATACTATATAGTTTGGCAGATATTTTTTTTAATGTACTGATTGAGTATGATGACTTTTCCACTTCTTTTTCTTTTAAAAAATTCTTGGTTGCGTGGAATGGCTCCTCGGGAGGGTGAGAAGGGAGGATGAGAGATACAGGGGAAGATTTATTCCACGTAAAAACAAAACACCGATGACAATGTATTTCAGAGAAGATTCATGATTCCTGACCCTAGTAAGGGTCACCCCAAATCATTAGGGCGGGTTGCAGTTAGGAATCCGTCCTGTCATCCACAGGGGTCCTCTGTCTACTTTGGAACATCAGAACCCTTCTGGGATATATTTGTTGTGGCTATTCCCTTTCATTGCTGGCTGTGGCCAACCATCTAGTCGAAAGCTAGCCAAGTTTAGAGGGCTTGAAAGAGATACCGGGTTGGTTTGCAACCAGAAAGACTTGGTTTAAATCCTGTCCCTGAAACTTAAGTGCTGGGCCCTTGAGCAAGTGATGTCACTGCTCTGGGTCTCAGTTTCTCCATCTGTAAAGTGGAGATAATGTTACTGCAGAATCTGTCTCTCCAAATTTTTGGAAGGTTCACATAGGATCGTGTTTGGAAAGTGCTCACAGAACTTAAAGCACCATCGAAATGTCAGTAATCATTATAATAACGAACCCTTGATTGCCAGCCTAGTGGAAGACTCACTAGGGCTTGCTTTGTGCTGCCACAGCCTTTGAGAGCCCAGAACCACCTGCACGCTAGCCTGGGGCATTGGGTTAGGACTTTGTTGGAGGATCAGAAAATTGTCAAAACAAATTTAATTTTACTTCAGTTTCAAAATACACATTCACCCGGTACAAGGTGGGGGGGGGGGGAGAAGGGAGAGGGAAGGGGAGTGTTTGACAAAATTGAAAAAAAAAAAGCCAGTTTGGGAATCAAGTCAGGGAAAATGTATAAGAAATGGGGAGAGGACCTGGTACATGGAAAGTCCAGGGTGAGGGAATTCCCTCTTCTAGTGCAATTTAGCACTTTCTCTGCAACCTGGACACTTAGCTCCGGGGTTTTCAGCTTTTTTGTATCATGGTCCCTTTTGGCAATCTAGTGACATCCAGGCTCCTTCCCAGAAAAAAATCCATTATTGAAAGAAATTCTAAATTTTAATTAAACATTAGTGAAAAGAACAATACGGTTTTTTTCCCCTTTCAGGTCCCCCCAAATCTAAGGAGTCTGTGTGCCCCCACAACAAGAACTGTGCTGAGATCCCAGAGTTCCTTGCCCAGGGTAACGGAGCCCATGTACAGCAGAGACGGGACTCTGTTCTTGATGTCTCTGGGGCTAACTGTCTATCCATTAGGCCTTCCTACCTTTCTGAGGGGGAAAAACATTACAAACATACACCCATAGACATTTATGCACATATAGACATCTATATGCACGTCCACGCATAAAACTCTAAAGTATAAGAGCTGAGGACTTTTTTTGTCTTCCCCCATTTCAATGATTTTTTTTTTCCATCTTTGATCTCAAAGTCCCTCTCCATTCTTTAAAAAAAAAATGCTTTCCCTCCCTCCCCCTTCCTCCCCAACACCCCTGTCTTAACCCCAGGTTCCTAGGCAATCCGTGCAGGCCTTTCTGGATTCATCCATTACACAGCAGTGCCCCCCAGGATGGCACTTCCCGGAGCGAAGCTGGAACATACAGAGAATGACATCACTTTTTTTTAACACCACTCTGTGAAATTAATTTTGAACCCAGCAGTTTAAAGCACCCCAAACACCTGCAAGTGAGGAGCTAGTTGGTGCAGGGATAATTAATTAGTAGTGGGCCCCAGGACAAACCTGTGAATAAATGATGACTCCTTTTTAAGTTACTAAAGAAGTTGCATTTAAAATGAAATTGCTTCAATAAATACATGGGGAAACACAGGACGTGTTTCTAGGAATGCAATTTAAAACAGTAAGAGAGGAAATGCTAAAATTAACCCTTGGCATAAGAGCCTTATCTTGAGCTCGGTGCCTTTGGGTCTCTAGGTGAGTCTGTAAATTCAAGAAGGATTCATTTTCTGAAACAGTGACCTGCCAACTGACTTCCACACTATTGGGAGACTCTTAACTCGAGCGTTCCTGGGGTTTGTTTGCCCTCAGCTTCCTTCTTCGTGGTTTTTGCCCCTAAAGATGATTTTCTGAGTTTAGTTCCTCTCAATCTCCAGGTTTTGGCTATAGGGGCTTGGGCTTTGAAAATGTTGCCAGCATAGCCTTAGGTGCCAAAGATTTCTTTGGGAGAAAAAAGCTTTCTAAGGGGTGCCATGTTTTCTGTTGTACTGACATGAGCCGTGGGATGAATGTAAGAGAGGCAGGGAGAGGCCGAGTGGTACCATGAAAAAGAAGCTGGATTTGGGATCAAAGTCACTAGATCTGCCACTTACTAGTCGTGTGGCCTGGAGCTGTTGTTGGAATCTCTCTGGGCCTCAGTTTCCCCATTTGTGAAATGAAGGAAATGGTCTCAGTTGGAGGATCCCCTATGCTCCTAAGTCTAGGATCTTATGAGTCTAGTTGCAGCTAGAAGGAATCTCTAATTCCCTAGCTTTATAGATGGGAAAAACTGAGGCCCAGAGAAGGAAAACAACTTACCTCAAATCCAGTAACAAGTTAGCGGCAGAGCTGGGATTAGAACCCAGCTTTCTTGATTCCAATGCAGAGTCAAAATCAAGTTCATAAGCTTTCATCTGCATAAGCAGAGCCGAGCGTTCCGAATTCCACAACCAAACTACCATTCCCGCCCCTATTAGATAGAGTTCCGCTTTGCCAGACGGCTGAGTCTAAGGAGATCTTAATTAAAGTCAATGGAGAAGAAAATGAAGTCATTTAAAACACTATTTCTAGACTTGTGGCACTTGGAAGTGTCTAAACAAGAAATATTCAATTATTTATGGTGCTGACTTGATTTGTGGCCACTGAATTCCTCAGTTTGGGTTAAGCCATCTTTCTCCCGTCTGGGGGTGGAGAGAAGAGACACATAAAACCCAATTGCTGCTTTGGGGCCCATTTTAAAGTCTTCTCCATGAAAGCACAGAGTTGAGGTGAAGAGACAAATGGCATTTTACAAGCTACGCCTTGGAGGGAAACTATGCCAATGGGAGGGGCCTTCGGGGGTTTCACAGTTCCTTCAGTTGCAACGGGAGCTGGGAGGCAGAAGATCCGGACAGAAGCCCGGCTTCATCATTTCCATCTGGATGGCCTTGCAAGTCACTGGCCCTCTCTGAAGCCAAGCTTCCCTTTTTCTGCGACGAGCATGTCGGACTAGATGGCCTCTAGGGTCTCTTCCTGTTTGGCCATTCTCTGAAGTGAAATTTCCTTTCAGTTGTAGTTTCATGACAGACAAATGCTGGTCGACTATGATCTCACTTAGACAGGGATCTCACTTTCTGTCCTGTTGGGCCTGTTTCCTATTGCCCTTCCCCTCCCTCCCAATCCACAGGGGCTCCCGTTATTGGACCATGTCTTTGGCTGAGCTTTCCTTAAAAGTCATTCCCTCCAGCCTCAAGATCTCATTCCTTCACATTTTTCTACTACTGGGTGTGGTGAAAATATGGGGTTGGCTATGGGCAAACTGGGAGTGACTAATCTGTAACGTATGGGGACTGATCCTTCTTATTATTTGCATTAAAGAAAAGGAAATTCTATTTTGTGCGCCTGCACTTTTGATTTCCTTCATGGGCTAATAGTACACTATTTCAAAGTCCGACTCTTTTTATACAGCAAAATAACTGCTTGGACATGTATACATATATTGTATTTAACTTCTACTTTAACATATTTAACATGTATCGGTCAACCTGCCGTGTGGGGGCAGGTGTGGGGGGAAGGAGAGGAAAAGTTGTAAGAAAGATCTTACAATTGTCAGTGCTGAAAAATTACCCATGCGTATAACTTGTATATAAAAAGCTATAATAATAAAAAAAAAAGGGGGGGGGGGGAAGGAAAGATTTCAACTGTCCTTTCTCCCAGGTCCCAGAACAAATGGTCCTAATCCATATTTTTTTTTACTCCTAAAAGTCAGAGGGTATGGAACCAGAATGAATTGTAGCAACCATCTAGTCTAGCTCTGTAACATGGTAGATGAGAGAAAACTGAAACCTACAAGGACCCCCTGCAAGGCAATGAGTTTGCTTTCTGTCTCCCTTTGGGGCTATACCCCGCATCTGGCCATGCAGTAGTGGGCTCTCCCGCACCAATGTCTCACAAGCTTGGCTCTATCTGCCTTGAAGAAAGCGAACTGGTCTGAGCTCCCGCTGCCTCCATGTCCCTGCTGCCTCGGGGACTCCGAAGGTGTTGGTGGATTTTTATAGAACTCGATATCTCTGGGAGGGAAAGTGGATCTAGCTTCTCAGTAATTTGGGGGAGATCAATTAACATCTGGCTCCTCCTCGCCAGAAGCCCAAGAATAAGCCTCATTTCGGTACAGAGAGGTATCTTGGTCTGGTCTCTAAGCTCAAGACCCCTGCCAAAGTCATACCTGTAGCTCCTCTGCTTCTTTCCATGCTGATGTTTGTTTTCTTTATTTTTTTTTCCTGAAGTCAAATGCTCATCGTCATGCATGTGCCTTCAGCTTCGGGAACTACAAAGTGACTCACCCAGACCCAATTACCACTCCATCCCATTTGCCCGTCATCATTAAGGAGCCATTTTAAACCTCAAAAAAAAGCCTGTTTCTGTGGTTAATAGAGATGGGAGATAAATTAAAGTATATATATGCGAGCGTCCGTGTGGTCATCAACTCTCTATTATCTGCATCAGCTCTCCATTATCCACAGCACATTTTCCCTCCCTGGCTGGCTTCCTCCAACTAGCCAGCACACTCCAGCAGCCTCTTCTGCTGGCTGCCCAGCCAGCGTGTGCTTAGGGAATGCAAATTAATATTAATAGCAATCAGCCTCAGCCAAATCAGTCCTTCCTAACTAGGGAGGTAAATCTGCATAATATCAAATGGGATAATGTATGTGAAAGCACTCGGGGACGCATATAGTGCTATCCAAAGCGGGCTTGGATTACGATAAAAACCATAATGTATTGCAGAACCAAATACAAATTATTTTTAAATGATCTGCTATTTGGGGTGATCTGCACCATTAGCAAGCGCTTGATAAATACTTGTTGAATGGAGATCATAGAATATATTTGAAGATAAATATCTTATCCTTTCTGGGAGTTTTTCTACCTTAAACTTTCCCGGGTTCTTAATAATCTTTTGGTGGGACATAATTTTCAGATCCCTTCATTACCTCTGGCCGCCTACAAAGCAGCCAGCTGGCTCACTTGATAGATAAAGGTGGCCCAGTGGACAGAGCCCCTGGCCTGAAATAAGGAGCACCTCAGGAATTTTTTTTTCAGCTGTAAGATGGGGTTAATAAGGGCACCTATCCTTCAGGGTTGTGGTGAGTATCAAATGAGATATTTGTAAAGCACTTAGCACAGCGCCTAGTAGGTACTTTATACGAGTTTGTTCTCTTCCCTTTCCCCCTATTGTAGCTCATCAGAGCTGAAAGGGAGCACAGTGGTCATCTAGTACTCTTCAGCTAATTAAGGCTCCTCCCCAAAATGGAGTGACCGGAAGAGAACCTTCCATATGTATCCTGAGCAAGAGAGGCCTTCAGTCCCTTGTGATCTGGCTGTCAGTTCTAGTAATGTCTGACGTCATTTCTCCCACCCCTTCCTCAACTCTTCTTGAGACACAGAAAAGAGCAACTCCTTCTGCCATATTAAAAGGTGAGTTCTGAACCACTCTGATATTAGCTAACATTTACAGCTTTACAAAGAATTTTCTATTCCCCAGCCTTGTGAGGGAGATAGTTTATTATGTCACCCCCATTTTACAGATGAGAAGACCACTGAGTCTTAGATAAGGGAAATACCTTGCCCACAGACACATGGGCGGGAAGTATTTGGAGCTGAGACTGCTCAGCCGAGGCATTTCAGGTCTGTAGTTCTTTCGGCTATTCTAGCCTGTTTCTGTGCCATTAAAAGGAGCTGCTTACAGAGCTGCCATTTTTCTTTTTCTTATCTATGAGGCAGTTGCAAAAAAACCCAAAAAACTAGTCCCCTTCTCCTTTGCTCATTTCACCGGCTGGAGGACTCATCAAAGAGATCCCCCCAAAGCCACTTTAGGTTTAAAGATAGCATCCCAAGAACTGCAGGCTCTGATTATCTGACCCGTCCCATCCATCACCTCCAAAGGATCAGCTTGTTGATCTAAAGCTCGTGTTGGGGTTTAGGTGGAGTACGGCAATCGTCAATCATTACCATGAGTCTACACGACAGCCAACACATGTTTTGGCAAAAAAAGAAACACTGATGCTAAAATATGGTAGGGGCATTATCTTAACTCTCAAACTAGGGTCACTTTTTAACCTTTAATTAGTTCCCCTGACACAGTAAATAAACTGACAACCTGACAAATCATCTTGTATCCTATTCCTAGCTCGCTCTAATGTGCACAGTAAAAACATGGGTCTGGTAGAAAATCTTTGGGAGCGATTTCCCCAGAATTCTTGTTTTGTAGAGACAACCTGATGTGGTCTCTGTGCTCACATCCAAGCCGGAGGTCCGACCATTCGTTCGGGGGCAAATGATAAATGATGCGGTGTAACTATGCCAGGAAATAATACCAATAATTCTCTCTCTCTCTCTTTTTAATTTAATAGCCTTTTATTTACAGGTTATATGCATGGGTAACTTTACAGCATTAACAATTGCCAAACCTCTTGTTCCAATTTTTCACCTCTTACCCCTCACCCCCTCCCCTAGATGGCAGGATGACCAGTAGATGTTAAATACATTAAAATATAAATTAGATACACAATAAGTATACATGACCAAAATGTTATTTTGCTGTACAAAAAGAATCAGACTCTGAAATATTGTACAATTAGCTTGTGAAGGAAATCAAAAATGCAGGTGGGCATAAATATAGGGATTGGGAATTCAATGTAATGGTTTTTAGTCATCTCCCAGAGTTCTTTCTCTGGGCGTAGCTGGTTCAGTTCATTACTGCTCCATTGGAAATGATTTGGTTGATCTCGTTGCTGAGGATGGCCAGATCCATCAGAACTGGTCATCATATAGTATGGTTGTTGAAGTATATAATGACCTCCTGGTCCTGCTCATTTCACTCAGCATCAGTTCGTGTAAGTCTCTCCAGGCCTTTCTGAAATCATCCTGTTGGTCATTTCTTACAGAACAGTAATATTCCATAATATTCATATACCACAATTTATTCAGCCCTTCTCCAACTGATGGACATCCACTCAGTTTCCAGTTTCTAGCCACTACAAAGAGGGCTGCCACAAACATTCGTGCACATACAGGTCCCTTTCCCTTCTTTATAATCTCTTTGGGATATAAGCCCAGTAGTAACACTGCTGGATCAAAGGAATACCAATGCTTCTCTTGAGAGCTTAGGACAATGTGGACTTGAGAGGAGAAGTTAGATGGAGGTGCTAAAGCTTGTGTGGGAAGGGTCCCTCTTCAGCTGTAGCCAGCACAGGGACGATATCTTCTATATCCTTGGGACCCTGACTCCCACAAGATGAAGTGAATTCCTCTTGGGGATCTTACTTAATAATCATTTCTCTGGTTTATTTTATCCCTAGCCAGGATTTTCCCCAAGGAACATCAGAATTTGGCTCATGTCTTTCTAAGGACTCTTAACTCCCCTGCAAGCATTCAGTTCAAAACCACATTAGATTCGACAAGATTTTGTCTAATACGAAATAAAACCCCACAGAATGAGCTCAGAATAAGCCCTTCAAAAGCCAGCGAAACTCTTCTTCTTCTTTCCAAAAGATATTAAACAAGACGAGATAGGAAGCCAATTCTAAAAACGGGAGTGCAGAAAGAGAGATGGTAATTACGGAGAACGTGCCGTTGAGTCTGGGACTTGTTGCTCATTTTGCAAATGGAGATTTGGTACAAAAGTAGACTGGGGGCATACAGATTAGTGTGGAGTCTGAGAGCTTGAGCCTGTGGCAATACATGCTTATTGCAGTGCTGGATTTGGCGTCAGAGAAGCTGTATGACTTGGGCAGTCACTTTAATCTCTCTGAGTCTCAGTTTCCTCATCTGTAAAATCAGGAGATTGGACTAGATAAGAACTTGAGCTTCCTTCCAAATCTAAGTCTATAGGCTTTGAACGGGAGGCTAAGAAGGGGTGAATATGAAGGCTGGCACCTCTCGGCTGCCTCAAGGTTTTGCCACGGTCACGGTGGAGTCCGGAGGAAGGGCAGATCCTTATTCCCCTGACGGGGATCTGCCTTGTGGCCCTGGGGAATCACATAGGAGGGATTTTTCTCAAGTGAGGAAAGGATGAAATGTCCACAGTCCATGTGGGCAATGGGAGATATGCCAGTGATAGCCCAGATTGTCTTTGTCCATGACATTCGCTCACGCAAAACTGTTCTGCCTCCTACCGAGGTGAAAAGGAAGGCGCATGGGTTTGCATATTCTGAATGCCTATGAAACAGTAGGAGCTCCCTGGATTGGAAACGGCCCCACGTAAATAGACCCTGGTAATCTAATCAAGTGATATTAGCCCAAATTAATCTTGGAGGTATATCAGTGCTCAGCATCTGAAGATAGCAATAATGCATATGTACTGAGGATTATGATTATTTTTATTATAGGTAGTTCAATGGGCTTGGCCTCGGGCACTTTCTCCTACTACACTGCCAATAAGATGAATCTCTCCAAAACGACAAACTCTAGACTACATTTACGCATCGGATTTTTTAAAGGTCAAAATAAAAGATGCAGCATAAAGCCGGAGGGGCTTATTGCCTGGATATATTATATATACATATGTATGTATATATATATATATATATAAAACACACATATATGTACATGTAAACATATATATATGTAAACACACACATACACACTCAATAAAGTCAGGAATTTGAGAGAAAGGGTTGAGGTATAAAGGGTGATTTCTCACAGTAGGTCTGCTTATTCTTTTCTTCCATGTCCCCATTCATTTTCATGGATACCCTAGAAGATCTTGGGCAGAAGGACAAAAACTAAGATTACTTCAGACCCAAACTGCTCTTGTGGGATTATTTTGGCAAAAGCTCTCCACCCCAAATGAATTTGAGGGTACACAGGATTCCCATGTGGATAGAGAAGAGAGTTATAAGGAATTTTCTAACCCTAATGCAGAGACTTGGGATAGAGAAGTTGCCCCGGCAGGCAGAAAAGTGGGGTCTAAAAGCAGATTAAACAGCTGTGTGTTCTTCTTAGCTGTCCTGCTATCCCATTTTTTAAAAGAGTTCGGACCTTGGAGGGGAAATCTCTCCTTCCAGAGAAAAAATCTGGATAAAACTAAAGTTCTGGAAATCAATCAATCAATAAACAGTAAGTGCCTACTGTGTGCCAGACACTGCTAAATGCTGGGGATACAGAAAGAGAATAAAGGAAGTCCCAGCCCTTATGGGTGGCAGAGGGGCATTATGGGTCAAGGGCTAGTATCAAAGCCAGCAAGACCTGGATTCAGTTCTTGCCTTAGACAGCTCCTGGTAGTTGTACCCTGGGCAAGATATGACTCTAAGCAACTCTCTAAGACTATTGGTATCAGTGCTCTGGGAGTTCACCTCTATCAGTGAAATCACAGAGTCAGTCCCTCTTCTCCCTTAAGGAAAGACAGAAAGAAACTAAGGGCATTTCCCTCCTGATGACTCTATGTGAAGAGCCTACTAATAAAATATTGGGAGCTTACATCTCTAGGCTAGAAGATCAAAGAGAGATTTCTTGTAGAAAAGGTTTAACACTTCAGCTCAAGTCCTGATAGCAGATCCGCACCCAGGGGAGCAAGGCCTAAAAGTCCCCACGATACCAGGAGGGAAACCTCAGCCAGTGACCAGACACCATGCCCACTGGGAAGTTGGCCCGGAGGGAATAACAGAATGACATTGGCAGAAGCCATTGGTGGCCCTTTGGCCTGGAGATCTGAGTTGCCTCTCTTGCTGTGTTTCCCATAAGTCAGTCCATTCTTCTCTCTGATCGCGTGCATGTCTATGGGAAAGCACGCTCCAGGTTTCTGGCAGAAACATTTTAGTGATCCTTTTCCCCCTACACTGTTTCATTAAATGCCTTTGCTTTGAACTAATGGGCATCCTCCTCCTGACTGGTAAAAATGAACCATGGGTTGGAGCTCATGAGCTATATTTTCAATGGACTAGGGCCCTCAGGCTACTATGAACCTGAGGCTGTACCACAAAGTCTCACTTGGTATTCTATCAGAGTAAAGGTGAGTGAGAGCTCTCAAAGGCTATACCAACAGTTCCGGAAGCTCTTTCCCAGTTAGAAAGGCTTAGGGACATCTACTTCAAGCCAATTTCACAGAGCATGAAATTCAACCCAAATAAGGAAAGTGACTTATCCAGATGTGTACCCAAGGTCCCTGAGCAAATTAGTGGTAGACTTGGGACTAAAACACAGACTCCAGATTGAGTTTTCTTTCTATTACTGTTTATAACCACACTAGAAGCCTTTTCAAAATATAGATTGCAGACCACGGATCAATCAATAAACACTTATTAAGCTCCTACTGTATGCCAGGCACCAGATGCTTTTGGATCCCTGGGGATCCAAAAGAAAGCAAACAATCCAATGATCGCCATGATATAATGGGAGGCCCACTGTATTTAGAGAACCTTGGCTTCAACTCTTCCTTCCATTCCCTGATCCTCCCCTATCCCAGGCACCACCTAGTCACTACCTACCTGTGTGAACCTGGGCAGCTTACTGGGAGTTAATTTCATCATCTATATAATGAGGCGGTTGGTCTCTAAGATTTTTTTTTGCAGCCTTCTGATCCTATTTAAATTGATGGCTCACAGCTCGTTCCTTCCTATTAGCAGTTAAAATAAAAAAACAAACAAACAAACAAATGAGAGTTTAGTTTTAAAAAGAAATAACTATAGGAGGGAGAAAGAACCAAGTGTTCTTTAAAACAATCATTTCTGACCATGGTGCTACCTAAACTGACACACTTAGGCAATTAAAAGCAGCTCACACCAGCCGACCCCCTCTCCACAGAGAAGATGATTAACTGAGCCACTCACCTGCTGATTAATCACTGAAGAGAAGCTAAGGGGATCTCAGAAAACAATTCTCCATAAATCAAGAAAAAATGAATTATCAAAAATAATTCTCTTCTGCCAATCATCTTTTATAGAAAAATGCATACTGAGGATGGCTTTTGCCCTTCCATTTAGATTAGTCTAAATTTTGATACTGAAAGATTTAAGGATAGCAGGGGAATGAGGATTTTGCCGAATGTCCAATCACCTTAGGGTTGGTACAGATAACGGCACGTAGACAACATGCTGATTTTTAATTGGTTGGCAAGGTAAGCCAAGATTGGTTTGGATGACAAATAAAAACATATTCAATTTCATTCTGGAGCCTAGCAGATTTAACATTAAACTATCACATGTGAGCTGAAATTTTGTCTCAAAAGACGTGTTGTCAGAAGGCATGGTTCCCTGCTTTCTGGAAGGGCTTTGACTATCCTAGGGAGGCAGTATGGGATGGTGAAAAGAACTGGCAGAAGACTTGGATTCAAATCTCGCCTCTGCCACTGGCTAGTTATTTGAATTCTGGGGTCTATTTTCTTCCTCTGTAACATGAAGGGATTGGACTGGATGGCTTCAAGAGGTCCCTCGCAGCCTTAGAGCGGGGATCCTATGACGATAGTTTAAGTCTTGGCAAAAAGAAGGGACCCCTTTCCAACAGCAATTCTTTGGAGACAAAGCTATGTTTCACTTGCTGGTTTAGTGCTAAATATTCTAGGTTCCAAAATGAAATCTAAAATGTTCTCGTTTGCCTTAGGAACCAATCTCGGTTTATTTGTACAGTCATTTAATTCCTCTGGGCCTCAGTTTCCTCAGCTGTAAAAATGAAAGGATTGGACTAGATGGCTTCTGAAGCCCCTTCCAGTTCTAGAGTCTTTAATCTGAATGGCCAGCCTTTTCTGAAATCCCTTCATTAAAGGATATTCTCCAGCCTTCTCTAGGAAATAGAGCCCGAAGCAGCACAGAAGGAAGTTGGGGAGGGTAATGAAAAGCAGAGCAAATCTGGACTTTGAGAACTGGATTCAAATGGTGACTCTGCTACTTCCTGCTAGACTGAGTGACTTCTCCATTCAGGTCCCCAAAAGGCAGCAGGGCCTAATGTCTAGAGGGCTGGATTTGGAGACAGAAAGACCTGACTATGCTTCTTTACTAACTATGTGATAATGGGCAAATTGTTTTGACTTTCCTGAGCCTCAGTTCCCACATCTGTCAAACAGCAATAATGCTTGTTATAAGATTAAAATGAGTTAACATGAAGAGGCCGGATGGTACAATGGAAAAAACTACTGACTTTGGAATCAGAGGACCTGGGTTCATATCCTACTTCTTCTACCAAGTGACCATGAACAAGTCATTTCTTCTTTGTCCTTATTTGAAAAATAAATAAAATGAGTTAAATAAGACATAATGCCAATTTGAAAATTCAACAAAAATGACTGATGTTTGCAGCATTGGATACAAAATTCTGTCATTTTGATCGTTATTCATTGTACTTGAAAAACACACTTCAACACTGTCCGTAAAAGGCAACAATACTCAGATCAAATTTAACGGACAACACGGGTACCGTACTACAAATCAAAGCCTACATTCCTCCTTTTTGCAAACAACTGAGCAACTACCACAGTAGGTGTTGGTAGGTGGTATCATGTGGCAATCATGCTTTCAGAGGGGTGGATTTCACTGATTTTGGAGTATGGCCTTTATAAAGATTGGAGTCAAGGTGATAAGACCAGTTGGAATGTGTGGTTTCTGGCAAAACAAACTGTCAATAAATGGAACTAGACCCATTTCTAGAGTAGGGAACTTGCAATGAAGAAATGCCCTCTACCAGTGCTAGTTGACACCTTTGCTGTCATTTATATGCTTAAGGAGCTGCTTTGGTCACTGAGAGGTTCAGTAAGTTGCCCAGGACCACACCGTCAATACATGTCAGAAGTAGACTGAAACCCGGGGCTTCCTGATTCCAAAGCCAGGACTTTCTCCATTCGGCTTTTCGTAGCAATAATTCCAAAAGAAAAATTAAATGCATGGAATTTAATGTCTCAGGAGCTGGTTGGAAAAATAGCAAAGTTTCTGTTTTTCCCATTCCCATTTCCATAGGAGGTCCTTCTTCCAGTAGAGATAATGAGTCGGGGAAGTCATAACCCAGTCCCAGAAATGAACCAGGAGCCCTGAGTAGACATTACAAAGAAGCCTGTTCAGGTTCTCTTTCAGGAAAGCTTCCTACCCATAAGGAGCTGTTGAAAAAAGGGCAGGGCTATCCAGAGAGCTAATAGCTGCCAGGGTGTTATAATAGGGATTCATGTTCTGGTATGGGTCGGACTGGATGACCAACCTAGATGTCCAACTGGATGGCCATTGAGGTCCCTTCCAAGTCTCAGATTCTGTGAACTGATAGTCTCAGGATAAGAAAAAAAAATACATTTGCTTGCTGCAGCATGCGATGAGATACCATGTTTCCTTCTGAGAACCCATTAAATACAATATTAAGTCTAGTAATATAATAATAAGTCATATTTATGCAGTGTTTTGCAGTATACAAAGTAACACCCCCCAAGAGAATGAAATATAGCACAGACGAATGTAAGTCCTGCAATTACATTCAAAATCATTAATTTCACAAGATGGGGGAGGCCAGACTTGGCAGTACTTCATGTACAAAAGACCTTAAGGTTTTAATACATCCCCAGATTCACTCACCATGAGCCATCATTGTGATCTAAGGCAGTATTCATAGGAATACAGTGTTCACATCAAGAGAGGCAAGAGTCCCGCTGCTTTCTGCCCTGGGTAGTCTGAGGCTGGAATTGTGAATATAGCTTTTGGCGCCGCATTCTAAGATAGACCGTGTCAGACCAGTGGACTGTCCAGAGGGGAGTGACTAGGATAGTAGGGACTTTGGAAATCACGTCATATGAAAAACCATTGGAAAAATCAGGATGTTGGGCCAGGAGAAGAATCTAGGGAAGACATTGCTAGGGTCTTCAGCTATTGAAAGGGCACTGCTATTAGGGTTATTCTTGCTTGACCCAAGAGGGCAAAACTGAATCCTTCTGAGGTCCCTTCCGGGTGTATAATTCAGTGGGTAGAACTGACATGGAAAGATATTTTGGCCCAGAAAATAGGAGTAGTTTTCAACAATTTGAATTGTCCAAAAGTGAAATGTGATTCCTCCCAGGAAATTTCCTGACACTTTCCCATTTCTGTACTAACAGTTTGTGAGATTTTAAGCTAAATGAGACTATAGAGATCCTCCAGTTTAGTCCCCTGGTTTTAAAAGAGAAAGAAACTGAGGGGAAAAAACAGGAACTTAATGAGAGTAAGATTATGTAGCTAAGAACAAGAATGATGAGTGAAATACTACCCTTCCTCCTTTCCCACCTTCTTAGGTCAGTCAGTCAATAAATAAATGTTTATTAAGCATTTCCTGTATATAAAGCATTTCCCTAAGTGCTAGAGATGCAAAGGAAGGCAAAAGCCCAGTTCCTCAAGGAGCTTGTATTCTGATGATGAAGAAAACATGGTACAACAACTAGGTATATAAGTCACACACACTCTCACACACGCAGAGTGTAAATGGAAAGTACTCTCAGAGGAAGGCCTCAGTGGAGGCAGGATGGAGGAGAAAACCAAAAATGTTCTTTCATTAGATGGGATTGGAGTTGAGGATTCAAGGAAGCCAGGAACAAAAGGTGAGGAGAAAAAACATTCCAGCCGTGGATGAAAAGGCACAGAAGTAGATGGGATGACACGTGCAAGGACAACTGGGAGGCCATTGGAGCTGGATCACAGAGTACATGGAGGTGAGTAAAATATAAGAGATCTAGAAAGTTAGGAAGGGACCAGGCCATAAAAGTATTAATGTCAAACAGAGGAGCATATATTTGTATGTGGAGGTAATAGGGAGCCACTGGAGTTTATGGAGTACTGAGTAGGGTGGAACACAATCAGACCTTCGTTTGAGGAAGATTGCTTTGATAGTTGAGTGGAAGATAGACTGGAGAGGAGAGAGACTTGAGGCAGGGAGACCTGCCAGCAGGCCATTGCAACAATCCAGGCCCACCCCTAAACTAGAATCTCCTCTTTACCATAGTCAACGAGTAGCCATCCTTCCTTGACTTGGAGACATCCAAGGAGAAAGAAGCCTTGACTTTCTGAGTTAGCCCACTCTACTTTGGGGCAACTCTACTGACCAAAAAGTCTCCTTCGGCCACAGCGCAATTACCCATTAACAATTACTCCTTGTGGCCAGCTATCCAATCGGTTCTATTACTGCCTACTCCATCTCTCCACCTTCGCAAGAATAATATGATATATGTTATCAAAAGTTTTGCTAAAATCTAGGTAAACTATAACCACAGTATTCTTCTTATTTACTAGTTTAATAATCCTAAATAAAGGGCAACAAGCTGGACCTGTCATGGCCTGTTCTGCATGAAGCCACACTGGCTCTTGCTTAGAAACAGTTTCCTTTCTAAATATTTGGCAACAATCTCTTTAATCATCTGTTCTGGAATTTTCCTAGGAGTCTAAGTCAAGCTCACTGACATATAGTTTATAAACACTGATCTCTTCCACCCCCGTTTTTATTTTTTTAATTTTTTTTCTTATCTCAATTTTTAAAAATTATAACTTTTTATTGACAGAGCATATGCCTGGGTAATTTTTTTTACAACATTATCCCTTGCACTCACTTCTGTTCCGACTTTTCCCTTCCCTCCCTCTACCCCCTCCCCTACTTGGCAGGCAGTCTTATTATACATGTTAAATATGTTATAGTATATCCTAGATACAATATATGTGTACAGAACTGAACAGTTCTCTTGTTACACAGGGAGAATTGGATTCAGAAGGTAAAAATAACTTGGGAAGAAAAACAAAAATCCAAACAGTTTACACTCATTTCCCAGTGTTCCTTCTCTGGGTGTAGCTGCTTCTGTCCATCACTGATCAGCTGGAACTGAATTAGATCTTCTCTTTGTTGAAGAAATCCACTTCCATCAGAATACATCCTCATACAGTATTGTTGTTGCTGTGTGTAATGATCTCCTGGTCCTGCTCATTTCACTCAGCATTAGTTCATCTAAGTCTCTCCAGGCCTTTCTTAAATCATCCTGCTGGCCATTTCTTACAGAACAATAATATTCCATAATATTCATATACCACAATTTATTCAACCATTCTCCAATTGATGGGCATCCATTCACTTTCCAATTTCTTGCCACTACAAAGAGGCTGGCACCTCTTTTGGCACATTTTGGCACATACAGGTCCCTTTCCCTTCTTTAGTATCTCTTTGGGGTATAAGCCCAGTAGTAGAACTGCTGGATCAAAGGGTATGCACAGTTTGATAACTTTTTGGGCACAATTCCAGATTGTTCTCCAGAATGGTTGGATTCGTTCACAACTCCACCAACAATGCCTCAGTGTCCCGGTTTTCCTGCATCCCCTCCAACATTCATCGTTATTTTTCCCTGTCATCTTAGCCAATCTGATACCATCCCCTCTTTTAAACCAGGAGAATAATTTCTTTCTCCAGTCTTAGTGGACCTTCTTGTCCTTAGATGCTCACTGTCAGTCTTTTAGGACCCAAGGATGTAGTCCAGCTCAGCCAAATGACTTACGTTCATCAAAGACAGCTACAGGCTCTCTTACTGTCTACTTTTGGGGGTTGGGTCAGTACTTGATACCATTGGTGAAAGTCAGTCTTCATGTCCTGTATTGCCTGAAATTAGAAGAGTTGGATGATGAAAAAGCATATGTTTGGGATTTTTCATTTGATTTGTTTATTGATTTTTAAAACCATCCCCCCAGTGGCCTCCTGTGCCTCATTGTAGGATGGAGATGAGCCCTGTCATCCGAAAGCCAGCCTTGTGCTCAGTCAGGTGCTCTTTGACAAAGGGCTGGCCGCCAGACATGGACTTCTTTTATTTTTTTTTTATTTTTTTTTAATTTAATAGCCTTTTATTTACAGGATATATACATGGGTAACTTTACAGCATTAACAATTGCCAAACCTCTTGTTCCAATTTTTCACCTCTTACCCCCACCCTCCCTAAATGGCAGGATGACCAGTAGATGTTAAATATATTAAAATATAACTTAGATACACAATAAGTATACATGACCAAACCGTTATTTTGCTGTACAAAAAGAATCAGACTCTGAATTATTGTACAATTAGCTTGTGAAGGAAATCAAAAATGCAGGTGTGCATAAATATAGGGATTGGGAATTCAATGTAATGGTTTTTAGTCATCTCCCAGAGTTCTTTCTCTGGGCGTAGCTGGTTCAGTTCATTACTGCTCCATTAGAAATGATTTGGTTGATCTTGTTGCTGAGGATGGCCTGGTCCATCAGAACTGGTCATCATATAGTATTGTTGTTGAAGTATATAATGATCTCCTGGTCATGGACTTCTTTTAACCAGAGCAATTCGGGAGACTTTGAAGGTTAGGAAGGAGTTGCTATCTGCATGAGTAGAACACACGTGTTCTCAGAACAAAAATATATAGATCATTGATGCACAGAAGTCAGTATTCAATTTAGAATTCGTTTTTTAAAAAGTTGGATCTAATTTAAAAATAAGACTGGGGCGATTGTTGGCTTGCAATATTTGTAAAAGATAAGTAGTCATTTTAATCATGAGAACTAGCATTTCTAAGGGGCTTTAAGGTTTGCAAAGCCTTTTTACAAATATTATCTCATTTGATCCTCACAACAACCCTGGGAGGTGGTGCTCTTGTTATCCCCATTTTACAGATGAGAAAACTGAGGAAAACAAAGACTGAGCAACTTGCCTGAGATCACACAGATAGTGAGTGTCTGAAGCTGGATGAAAATTCAGGTTTTCCTGTCTCCACTGTATCATCTAGTACCCTAATTGTAGAAGCAAAGTAATCTAGATCTGAATTCAGGACAACTGGTTTCAAATTTAGACTCTTAACAATTAGTAGCTCTATGACCAGGGGCAAATCACTTTGTCTAATAGTGTCAGGTTTTTTCATCTATACTCAACCTCAAATCTGCCATGAGCCTTGGATCACTCAGATGTGGTTCTTCCTGCCAATAATACCCATCGCAAGCAAAGATCCGTGACAACCTATCCTATGCACCTCTCCCACAGACTCACCCCAGGCAGGCTGTTCCATGTGCTGGAGGCCTTTTTTGATTTCTCTTAACTTTGCAATGGAAACGGTGGGGGTACTCTGGCAATCTGGTGGTTATTGGTTGGCCTTGTCATAGAATGAAGCCAAGATTTTTTTTTTAACTACCTCGACTCCAATTCCATTCCTTATTTGTTCTATGTTGCGGCCAGCCCCTCTCTAGCTTATGTATGATCTACCTAACCTAGCAGTCTCCATTGCCCTCTAAGCAGTATCCATTTTTAACTTCACATGGACTTTAGTGTTCTGGGATTCTCGGACATGCGAGAAGACAGGAAGAATTCTGGTGTTTAAAAAAATGAAACTTGGCTTCCGGGAGAAATCTGGGATTGTTTCAGGAACTTGACAATTGTCCAGTGCTACTCTAGCCTGTCCTCTTCTTTTTCTCAATTTCAGGCCCCCTCTCATTGTCCAGTTGCAGTGTCAGTCAGTAATTAATACTAAGTGCTTATTACGTGCCAGGCACTGCACTAAGTGCTAGGGATACGGAGAGAGGCAAAAACAAAAATCCAGTCCTTTCCCTCAGGCAGCTTACAGTCTAAAGCAGGGGCAACATGGTAACAACTGGATCGATTGGAGTGGGCTTAGAGAGAAAAACTGTAAGATTAAGGAGGCCTGGGAAGGGTTTCTTGGAGAAGGTGAGACTAGCTGAGACTTGAAGGAAAGCCAAGGGGAGAGATGAGGAGGAACAGTGTTCTGGGCAGGGGGGGCCGCCGGTGAAAATATTCAGAAGCAGAATATGGAGTGTGTGTGAAGAATAGCAAAGAGATCGATGTGACTGTATTTCAGAAAAGGTGGGAGGGAGTACAATATTAAAAAAAACTGGAAAAGTAGTGAGGGGCCATGAAGGAAGGGGTTATGAAGAGCTTGGAAAACCAGTCAGAAGATTTTATTTTTAAATCTGGGGGTAGTAGGGAGCCACTGGATGATCTGATCAGATCTGCATTTTAGGAAAATCAATTTGGCAACTGAGTGAAGGGCCCATGATCAGGCTATTTCAAGAGACCAGGTCTGAGGTGATAAGGGCCTGCCCCGTGATGCTGACAGTGTCAAAAGAGAGAAAAAGGTGCATATTATGAAGGCCGAAATGACAGGATTTGATCACTGATTAGCTAGGGGAGAGCTGAGAGGGAGTGAGGAATCAAGAATGACACCTTGGTTTGGAGTCTGGATGATGGGAAATATAGTAGTATTAGGAGGACATGGGATTTGGAGAAGAAAGCCATTGAGTTCCATTTTGATCATGTTGAATTTAAGATGGATATTTATGAGACACCTAAGATGTAGATATTGATGGGCAAGTGTGATAGGTTGTCCATATACCTTCATGTGATGAAGTGAGCAATAGGCATCCTTCTCTACCTGGCGTTTCTTTATTGAGAACTAGAATAAATTCAAGTGCTTTGAAATCCCTTCCAGAGGCTTTGCAGCATTCTGGGACTTGATGCAAGAAACACAGTGACGCTCCAAAATGGGAGCATCTAAATGCCTGATAGGGAAGCAAGCCTTCTTCAACCTAAACCCCATCCTGAATCTCTTCCGTGATTGTGACAAACACCTTTGGTGGGCATCCAACTCCTTATTTTTATTCCTGGTCTAAAATGATATAATGTCTATTTTACTTCTTATAATAATACCATTTTTTACATCTTAAAAGTTCCCTAAAAACCTGAGATACTATCATGATTGTTGTGTGGCATTTATATGCCAGACAGTATTCACCCCTCATGGATACAAATTCGTTATATGAGAAAATTCTCTGATAAATTATGTCTTTCTTTCTTCCTTCCTTCCTTCCTTCCTTCCTTCCTTCCTTCCTTCCTTCCTTCCTTCCTTCCTTCCTTCCTTCCTTCCTTCTTTTCCTCCCTCCCTCCCTCCCTCCTTCCTTCTTTTCTATCCAGAAAGATACTGATGGGAACTTTGAAAGTTAATTTTGGTCTAGATAATGTTTCCCATGCTAATGGAAACCCTGGCAAATAAGACAATGGCATCATTAAAAATCATTTAATTGGAAAATTTCTGTACTCATTCACCAAATGAGTATCTCTTCACTTCTCTCGTCGCTGGCAAAGTCTATGAAGGAAAATCCTTGTCCATACATTCTCCTGCAAATTGGGTAAAACATGACATAACATGGTTTCCCTCAGGCCCCCACAGATCTCTGAGACCCCTTGCTGCTTCTTCCCAGGTTCCATGAGCCCCCATCCTGTGTGTTCTTTGGCAGACCAAAGCAGTACAACATATGAAAACACTAGCAAAAGGAATTTAATGAAAATAGGGAAGCACAGTATATGTGGCCACACTAATTTCCTCCTTTAACTTAGCTTCCCAAGGATTGATTCTTATTGACCATTCTGGCTCAGAAACACAGTAGGAGCAAATTACTCATGGCAGGCTATCAACCTGAGGAACTAGGAGCATAGTTGAAAGTGTCATAATTTCCTTTCAGTGCAAGAACCAGTTGTGATAGAAAGCCCTCTTGCTTTACCTCGGCATGGGAACCAAGACAATCATCAGAGCTTAGGAGACCCCGGCAACTCACCACTACCTTCTCCGACCCCGCGTCTGTTCCTTCCGGGGACATTCCCTTGTGCCATTCAAAATACACAGTCTTTGGGGGATCTAAATCCCAAAGCGAACATGGGGTCTGTAACTGTAGATGCATAGTCTCTCTCTAAAGGCAAAGTCTCCACAAGCTTCGGCCCTCCTCCACAGAGTCCAACCGCGTGTCCCATGAGTCAGGATTTAATTAATCATCTGCTCTTACTTGTTCTCACTTGTTCTTGGCCACCCACTGATTGTAGCTCTTTGCCATTAGTCAGTCCCTGACTACTGCTCTCCAAAGTATCTACACAGACCACTCTGCATGAAGGCTCACCTCCTCTCATAGCTCACCCAGCAGCCTGCTGGCGGAGGCCAGCTGAGGCTCTGGTCCCACTCCACTCAGTGATTCAACACCTGCAGTGCTGCCTGCCACTCGCATGGCTTGGCTGTTGTCTCCTAACTGCGATGACATTTCTTTTGCATTTCCAGCACGGTGCCTCACAGGAATTCCGGGTCTGGCTTTCTAAAAGCAGGTCCAACATTTGGGACTTGGTCAGGCAGGTGACAAGAATTTATTAAGATTTACTCCATGCCGGGGGTATGCTAAGAGCTAGAGATAGAATACAAGCTAAATTAGAGACATTCTCTGCCCTTGAGGTACTTAGAGTCTAAAAAGCTGAAGAGTTATGGGTATACAAAAGTGGGCATGGTGGCAAAATCTAGAGAGTCGGAAGCATAGCTGAAAGGAGAATCCAATATGGCTGGCCTGGGCCTGGGCCCTCAAAGGAAATGTAGTCCTGCTAGAACAAGCTTGCATTTGCTCTACAACGTAAGGAGAAGCGAGACTTGCCCTATTCCATAAGGTAGAGTATACATTTTGGAAAAAATTCACATATTTCTGCCCTTGACTTTTCTTCCCAAATAGAAATGGTTCAGAATTAAGATAGCAGTATCTCAAGACTCATTTAATTGATATGGGTACTCCCTGCACCAATTCAGATTGTGATTGATCTCCCCGTGACCGTGTAGATGGTCTTACTGTAGCCAAAACCATCGCTCATCCTGCAGACAACTCCGAACTTAGCCAGGCTGGTCCTGGGACAAGAAGCTTACTCTCTGCCACTAAGTCTTTCCATCTGGAAGAGATAGGGCCCGCCATTCTGTCTTCTACTGGCACAGCTTTTTAGACCTCAGGGTCACTTTTGCAGCTTGAGAAGAATTTAGTACAAGGCTCCTTATTCATTTTGATGTCATGGACCTCTTTGGCAGGCTAGTGAAGCTCTTCTCGGAATCAGGTTTTTTAACACATGAAATAAAATACGTAGGGTTACAAAAGAAACCAATCACATTGAAATGTAGCTAGCAAAAGCAGTTTTGAAAGCACACAGATCCCAGATCTAGAGAAAGTTAGTTTAAAAAAAATATTGCCAGTTGTCCAGAACTTCATGTTTAAGTGGCCATGATCTTCAATGAAAGCCATAAACATAATTGCCCAATCTTCATTATTTTCCTAAATACTTTTTGAAAAAAAAGAAAGATTCTTCTATTTGAGTGAATTTTTAGGAGTTCATGAAAATTCACTGGGGATTTTTCCCTCTTTCAAGTTTATCTATGCAAGCTACCTCTTTATCAGCTTAGCAAATAAGACAGAAAGGTTTCAGCTATTTCTACCTTTATCCCACCTCTCCCTTTTTAAACACAGGGTTGTCTCTACTGCCTTTCAGACTAATTGAAGTATTCCAAATGTTAGCCATTTTCATTTACAAACTTTGAAATGGTAAGATCGGGCAAAGATTTTAGAAACCTTTTATGTGTGGGATAAAGTTTTTCAGATGCACCGAGGCAGTCAACTTTTCCAAATTCCTGTCACTAAGGCTGTTTTCTCTGTACTGAAAAATTGCAGCCAGCTAACCAGATATTTTTAGCTTTTTATCCAGATGTTTTGTGTTGCATAGACACAGTCCAAGACAGAAAGTATTTGAGCTCTTAAGACCACAAACAAAGACCACAAATGTGCTTACATTTTGTTCCCCAGGGACTTTATATTAGTTTTCATATCTTGGGTTGGATTTAAAACTGAATCAAAAAATCGACATTACCATTATCAAACTGCCTTAGAATAGATCAGAATTCTCTCTCTCTTTCTCTTTCTCTCTCTTTCCTTTCTCTCTCTCTCTCTCTTCCTCTCTTTCCTTTTTCTCTCTCCTCTCTCTTTTCTTTCTCTCTCTCTTTCTTTTCTCTCTCTCCTCTCTCTTCTATCTTCTCTTCTCTCTCTCTCTGTCTCTCTCTCTCTCTCTCTCAAATGCTGCTTTAAAAAATTGACTTCACATCAAAACATCCAGCCATCTAAGTATTTTGACATGAGCTGACATCTTTTTTATCTCAAATAAATTCAAAATACTTTAATTAGGGTTGCACAGTTTGCTTTACACAAAAAATTTCAGTGACTATTTTGCTATTCAGGAACTTAGCAAAACCTTTTACAACAAAGAGGCCTAATTAACTGGTCTGTGGTTTATAACCATTGGGACCTTTTGTCCTCAGGGGACTTGTATAATGGAGATTTCAGCTCCAATGCTGCTAGGGGATGGAGTTTAGAAGCCATCTTCTTTGAGACTCTGGCTTATGTGGAAGCATTACGTGCTCTACCTTGCTTTATCAAACTATCTGAGAAAAAGTAGTTCCTCTGCCATCCATACCAGTGGGATGCTCACACACCAAGTCTCTTCCTGAGAAGAATTTATCCAAGAGCAGGCTCTCTGACACCAGGGCCAACCATCAGCTACGTGGGTATTTCATGTCTTCTTGAGGTGGAAAACCATTTGTCATCTTGGGATGTAAGAAAGGAATTGACTCCAAAGTCAGTCACTTACCTGAAGGCCCTATTACCAGCTATGCACTCACTCTAGCATCCAAACCTTTCTTCTCTAGTATCTGAGCAAGAACAGACTGAGGTCACTCTCCAATATAGCAGGACCTTGGAAAGTGAGAGCCCCGGTCAAATAGTACTTTCCCAGGTGGATTGCTGACAGATCCTCCCCTACCCCCTTCTTCTCCCGATTCCTATTCATTGCCTACTGAAGTGAAACTTGATGTCCTCTACTGCCTTTTCCTCTTCCCTCAACCTTTCTCAATTCAGATTTCCCTCCCCAGCCCCTTTCCTTTTCTGCCCTCCTCTTCCATTGTACCTTCTGGAACCTTTATCCCATCTGTAACAGATGTCTCTTCATACTAGATTTCTTGATCTCTTACACTTTTGACCTTCTGGATTCCTTCCAAAATGATTCTGCATCCATGGCCACTATCACCAGTACTAGACTCTCCTCTTATCCCTTCCGATCTACGGAGCCAGGAAGAAAGGTTAGTGTATTCCTTGTTCCTCACTGCCACTTCCAGATCTGCTCTCTGCCACCATTACTTAGCAGCCTCTCCCTTAAGGTTCCATGCTGCCATCTTTCATCTA
The DNA here is from genome assembly GCF_902635505.1 of Sarcophilus harrisii. Taxonomy (NCBI): domain Eukaryota; kingdom Metazoa; phylum Chordata; class Mammalia; order Dasyuromorphia; family Dasyuridae; genus Sarcophilus; species Sarcophilus harrisii. The sequence goes on from NC_045432.1 coordinate 40,735,652, forward strand.
GAGCTTTACACTAGCCCCTAGGTCACTCACCCTCCTTTCTCAAGGGCCGCAGTATCAGCTTTTCTTGCCATCTCAACTACAGTCTTCATCCTAATAATTTCAATACACATGTTGACATTATCCATGCCAAATTGACTAACTAGCCATTCTCCATATTCCTGTTCATTCTCTCTTCTCTGTATATTCACAGACTATTGACCCCTATGCCTAAAATGTCCCATCTCTTAGAATCCCTAGCTTCTTTTAAAGATTAGCTCAGTTGTTGCCTCCTATTGAAAGTCTCTCCTGATGGTTAGTAATGCTCTCCCTCCCTCCTCAAATTATTTAGCATAATTATCCAGGATAGCTGGGTTCATGTAGCTTCCTCCCAATGGAACAAAAGCTCCCTGAGGGCAAGGAGTGGTTTTTTTTTATCTCTGTAGCCCAGGGCCTAACATAGCACCTGACACACAGTTAACACTTGAATTAAATTTAACAAGTATTTATTTATAAAAATACATTTATATAAATTTACATATAAATATATAAATATTTATTTATGAAAAAGACCTTAAATTGTCATTCCTAGCCAAATTTCACAAGAATACATTTAGCAGAGAGTCCCAAAAGTTAATTAAATCCTAGGTGTCACTAATGGGACTTTGGCCAGAGCCATTTGATAATAGTCCCATAGTACTCTAGGTTGGTCAGACATCTGGGGTACTGTGTTTCATTTTAAGTAGCCCATTTTCAGATGTACATAACCAGAAGGAATCAGAAGCAGGGTTGTGGTCAGGGCTATAAAGTTCTGGGAAACTTGTCTATTTAAGAGTAGAGTGGGTTGCTGAAAAAGTACTGAGTTTTCCATTTCTAGAGGTGTGCAAATGGAAGGTGAGTCATCACTTCTCAAGGATGTTGTAGAGGGGCTGTCTGCTCAGGTAAGGGTTGAACTGAATGACTTCTAGTGTCCCTTCCAGCTCAGAGGTCCCGTGATTTCATGTGGAAATTGGTCTAGGGAGATGAGAGTGGTTGACTTGGATTTATGAAGAGCTGTGATACATTTTCAAATACCTTGAGATAAAGGCATTGGATTTATTTGGAATGACTTGGGGAATTTATTTGGAAGGGAGTGGTGGACAGAAGCAGGCTCATTGTATAGAGGTGGCAAGAAAGTTGATTGTTGCTTAATGTAAAGAACACCTTTCCTATACATATAGCCATCTAATAGTGAAATAGATCGCCTTGTGAAGGAGTGACTTCCCCTTCATTGGGAAATTCAAACAGACGCCATATGGCTAGTTTTCCAGGCTACTCTGGAATTTCTGCAGGGGGTAAAAGGTTACATGCAATGACCTCCAAGGGTCCTTCCAACTCGGAGATTCCCTAATTCTACAGTATCCATTCAACAGTTCATTCAACAGGTATTTATCAAATGCCTGATAAATCAAATGCAGATCACCCCAAATAGCAGATCATTTAAAAATAATTTGTATTTGGTTCTGCAATACATTATGGTTTTTATCGTAATCCAAGCCCGCTTTGGATAGCACTATATGCGTCCCCGAGTGCTTTCACATACATTATCCCATTTGATATTATGCAGATTTACCTCCCTAGTTAGGAAGGACTGATTTGGCTGAGGCTGATTGCTATTAATATTAATTTGCATTCCCTAAGCACACGCTGGCTGGGCAGCCAGCAGAAGAGGCTGCTGGAGTGTGCTGGCTAGTTGGAGGAAGCCAGCCAGGGAGGGAAAATGTGCTGTGGATAATGGAGAGCTGATGCAGATAATAGAGAGTTGATGACCACACGGACGCTCGCATATATATACTTTAATTTATCTCCCATCTCTATTAACCACAGAAACAGGCTTTTTTTTTTGAGGTTTAGAATGGCTCCTTAATGATGACGGGCAAATGGGATGGAGTGGTAATTGGGTCTGGGTGAGTCACTTTGTAGATCCCGAAGCTGAAGGCACATGCATGACGATGAGCATCTGACAGATTTTAATGGGTGTGTGTGTGTGTGTGTGTGTGGCAGTGACAATCTAGAACACATCCAGAGAAGAATGACCAAAGGAAAGAGAAATGGCTGAAAGAATAGGGAAGGGTTAACTCTCAAAGAAGAGAAGATTTAGGGGAGCCACAAATGATCACTATAGGGCTGTTATGTGAAACAGTGGCTAGATTTATTCTGTATAACTGTAGAGGGGAAAACTAGGTCTAAAGGGTTGAAAAAAATCCTTCCTACCAATTAGCAACATCCATAAATTAAAGGGCTGCCTTCCAGTTTCCTGCCACTGAAAGTAGCCAGGCTCAGGCTAGTCAGGGATCTTAGAGACAGAACTGCTACATTGGATGGGAAGGTGGACTAGATGGACCGTCCCACACTTGCATTTTATGATTCTAGGTGAAGAATAGGAAAATAATACAATTTCTCTCCTTATCTTTCCACTCCCTGTCCAAATTAAGAAAGGTTTAATTCTTGTGTTTGCTCACATGCCTAACAGAATAGCCCTGGGAATTGATAATGCGGGGGATATAATCAAACTCATTTTCCCTACTGATCACTCAGATATAAAGGCGGGCCCACAAATATTTTTGGCTCTGGGAGCACAATTTTTATAACTAAGTTTGCAGACTTTTCTAGGACAATGAAGTGAAAAGGGACGTCTGTTATCTTCTGTTGCCATGAATTTAATGTACTTTCCAGAATCTCATTCCTCTCTTCTCTGCATCTGTTATCATTTTTATCTGAATGTAATAAAAATTGGACACAAAAGTTTTTTCATTTACCATGACTTGAACAATATTATCTTAGTTTCTCTAAACTATTTCAAATGTTCGGTGACAGGAAATTAAGTAATACTCATATCTGCCTTCTTCGCAACAGCTATCTCAAAATTTATTTTACTCTACAATGTTCTCAGTAAAAATCAAATGAGATAATCAGTAAAAAGAAAACTTTAGCAATGTTCTCTTCTGACTTTAAAATAAAGACTCATCTCTTTGGAACAGTACAGTTAAAATGGCCTTTCATTCCAGTAAAACTTCCACAGTTTCTTCTAAGAAGTGGAATAGTCTCTATGACATTAAAAAGTAAACTTATACTTTCCTGCTCTTAGTAGAGAAGTAATGAATCATCAAACATTTACTGAGTGCTTTCTCCCTGCCTAGCTCTGTGCTGAACGCAGAGCAAAGGCCAAAGTGAAATCTCCTCCCTCAAGAAGCTTATGTTCTAACAGAGAAGATCCTGTGTGTTATAACATCTCTTTTTAAATATATGTGTATGAATATACATAACACACACAGAACGTTGACAACAGGAAGACCATGGGTATAGAATGTTGTAAACTATCAGACATTGACAATGGATGTTTTGCCCAGTTGAATTTCTCAGGGGAAATGAGGCTCTAAAACAGTTCTCCTCTCCTGGCCTACACTCAGATTAACAGCATGGATCTCCAGAGCTCAGCTGGCTTTATACTCTCCTGCCCTTCCCAGAGTTCTAGGGATAATTGTGAGGTATCGGGGGTTCACGAACTCCCGTCTGTCATAGCTCCCGAATGTCACTCACAATGATTACTGCCCAATGTCACCGTGATCGATGACCAGTTTGTATCTGTTCTATCACTGTTAACCAACAAGCATCAAAGTGACCTTTTACCAAGAGATATTTGCTGAGATGTAGGATGATTCAAAATACAGAAACCTCAAGAACTGGGAACAGCCTTTCCTCTACCTCCTCAGTCCTTGGGAAGAATCAACCCAGATTTCCAAATGACTACTCTTAAATATTCCCCCACTAAATTCACTTCCAGTGTTGCCATAGCCAGTGGACAAGTTGCTCTTCACCCTGCGGGATCCAGTGTCTAGGTTGCTGGGTACCAGCAGCTACCAGAAAAATTCTACTATTGACTCCAGTTTCTGGCCCTGTGATGATACTTTCATAACTCATGAATTCTGTCTCTAGTACCCATTCACCTAAGATCAGGAGAAAAGAAACACTACACAAGAGGAGACCAGAGGTGCCATGAGTTCACTGCCACCTAGCAGCCCTAGTGGAAAGATAAGGTAGGCAGCAGTAACCTTTCTCCCCACTCCCCAGTGGCTTACAACAGTTCTTCCTCCTCCTCATTCAGAAACCACCAAGGAAGACAGCGAGACACACAGACATACAAAGAGAGAGACAGAGACAGAGAAATTGTGCCTCTTCATACCTTGTGTATGAGTACTTAGTTCCAGCTGAGCATCCACTTAAAAGGCTGGAAGCTGACAGGAAATAGTCACAAGATACCTACCTGTGCTCTGAATTGGGGAGCAGAGCCTCTCCTGGGCTTAGCAGCCTCAAGTTTGAGTCTTGGCTACCTCTTACTGGCTCTGGGATCATGATCAAGTCTTTTAGCTACTTCATATATAAAAGAAGTTATCACATCTTGTATTATTCAGTTCATTCCTGACTCCAGGCCCAGCTCATGTAACTGCTGTTACTACTTCATCATAACCTTGAGGAACTTTAGCCCAAAGGTTGCCTTCTATGATTGGGAAACTCCCAGCATTCTCATTCTTTGGCTTCCAGAAGTGTCAACTAGGAGGGAGCCTTTCTGAGTTGAGAGTCACAACTGGTCACTGATTTTGGGGTGTTCATTGAGAGACTGGTTGTGTTGGTAGAACATTTCTTTTGGAACGCATCTTAAGTGATATGCCAATCGGGCAGGATGGCTAACAACTCTTTTAGGTAGTGTTTTAACATTGGGACAATGATAAGGGTTTCCAGAGAAGAGGAAAGATGAGGAAGGGAGGTATATTTTTTAAAATGCTGTGTTGTAAATGAAAGCTGAATGAAATAGTCAAAATTCCCAAACAGTAGCATATGTCAGATTTTCTGGTGGTAATTACGTCATGAAGGTGCTGCTCCCGTGTTTTGCTCCAATAGACTCTAGGTCTAGCTGGAGGTAGTATATAGCAGAAAGGTGGGTCTTTGAGTGCCTTAGAAAGAAGAGGGCTGTGACTGTAAATAGAAGATTAATTGCGGTTCGTGGGCAGAAATTAGGTCGAGAAGCAGACTAGAGGTCAAATATTTCTTAGTTGCTCCCTCACCACAACCCTAAACAGGAGAGGAGGTGAACCATTTGGGCCAAAGTGTCTATTACCACCACTCCAGTCTTCTGATGGGAAAGGAACCAAGTCTCTACAGAAGTCTAAAGCTAGAGAGCACCAGCACACACAAGCAAATGCAATAACGGGCTTTATGCCAGTCCCCGGTTCCTGCTAAAGCGAACGTCCCATCTGCCCCACCCATTGCCACCAGTGGCATCTCTTTTTTAGGATCGGATGCCACAGTTCTGTTAGCATGTACAGGGGAAAGGTGAACCGTCCTCTACTTGCTCTCAGAACAAAGAGGGAACCAGCCCTACCCACAGCCACACTGCATGTTTGACACGGCCCAGCACTTCTGGACAGCAGCTTGACAGCTTGTGGCGTCCTGACTGTAAGCTGAACGGGGACTTGTGTTCTGCTATGGAAGGAAGGTGTCCCGGTGGCAGGATCAAAAAGCCCCAGAGCTCAGTGCAGGGGCCCCTCAGGAAATGCCCAGGAGGCTCAGCCCTGAAGCATAGTCCATTGCTCATATCCCAGAAACGGGGAGCAGACCAGCCCATCTAGAGCTCCAGGGCTCCCAAAGACAGGAGGATGGCTACTCTGAACCCCAGGTAAAGCCTATTCCCTAATATCTCGAAGGGGACCTCGAGGGAATTTTCCTCTTCTAGGCTTACTCCACAAACAGGCCTCTACCTGCTTATCCTGGCCCCCTCCCTGTGGTAGATGGGGTCCTTCTTTGGCACTTTCTCCACAAGTTCTAGTCTTATCGAACTGCCTAGAGCCTTGTGACTTGACCAGGGTCACACAGCTGGGATGGGGGAGGAGATGGGTCGACAGAGTTTCCTGGCTTCAAGGTCAGCTATCTCCCCATGACATCACGCTGCCAAAGAATGACCTCCACAGGCCTCGATTTCTTCCTCTGAAAAATGAGGGGACTGGAACAGATGGCTTCAGCGGTCCCTGTGAACTCTAGAGCTAGGATTTTATGGTTCCTCCCTACTCTAATGGCCAGCAAATTTTTTGCTCCTGTCCCCCCATCCCATGATTTGGCAACATCTTTGGAGACAAAAATCAAAACAAAATATCCTACTCTGCTCTTGTCTCCATCCAGCTCAGCCCCACTCCTCCCCCAGTCTCTTTCATCCTCTGTCCTCCCTTTCAATTGTACCTTCTGGAGCTCCCCCTCCCCTCCATAGCCATTGTTAACAAACTCCCCTTCATCCTAGATCTTTTCTTTTCATCCTCTTTCAGTCTTCTTTTGCTTAAGGAAATCTGGGTCTCTTTGGAAAATACTGCATCCCCGACCACACTCTCCACAATACTCACGACTCCTTTTCTCATTCCCCTGACACACTGAGCCAGGAGGAAGGCTTGGCGTATTCCTCGCCAGATGGCCACTTTCTGACCCTTCCTCTGCCACCATCGCTTAGCAATCTCTCCTCCTTGGAAGTCTGCTTCTTGGTCTTTGCTATTGTTATTTATAGACCTCTAGGTCACTCTCTTTTTCTTTCTTTCTTTCTTTTTTTTTTTTTAAAGATCTCTTGATGTATTTTTTTTCTATTTTGTTTGTATCACAAACTTAAGCGTCAACAAAAATGAGTATTTCCAAATACAACGAGCAGGATGGTTGTATATGAATGTGTGAACTTTTATGCCACACACTTTAAAGCTTGTGAAAGTACATGTTAAATATAACACATTATTGTTGTATGATGTAGCAGGGGCTGGCGAGCATGTGTAGTGTGTTTAGCTGCTGCAATCCTTTGTGGGAAGAGGCCAAGGAGCCTGCTTCTGGAATGGCATGGTGACCGATAATGGCTATATGCACTGTGTTGCCATTTTCAGATTTTCATCAGATGTTCTACAACTGGTCCTGATACATTTACCAAGTGATGAAGAATCTTGCCTGACAGTGTAGCCATATAGTGAATTTGAAAGATACTAACTTACCAGCTGAAATGGTGCTGGTCCTTCTTCCTGCCTTGCTGTGTTCCACAGAAGAGGTAGGAACTATGGAAAGCTCTCAGTGGGGACAGAGACCTCAGGCCTTCATCTCCCCAGTGTGGCCAGTAAGTGTCTAATACTGTGATGGCTTCTGTCTCCAGGGTGTCTGTCTTTCCTGGTTTATGTGAAGAAGTACTGGAGATAGCTACTACCTTGTGCGCTTTGAAAGGTCAGAATGGTAAGCCGCTAGGGACCTAAAAGGCAAGGTCCATGCCAGGTTCTATAGCCAGCCAGCCAAAGAGGGAAGCCCCGAGGAACAATCTGAAGGACTCGGCGCAGTGGTAGCTGATGTTAGGACTGCTCCAGTGGCTGTGCCACATTTGGAATTGAACTTGGTGTTTATGGCAGCCTTGTTAAATTTGAGCTCATTGTCCTGAAGTAGTACTGGGGACACTGTATCCTAGGAATTGGGAGAAGACATTTATAACTTCTATTTTTGCAATACCTTCTCAGGAAATATGCTGTTGTAGAAGCTAATTGATGTTAATGGGTTAAATGAAACTGGGGTGCTAATCACTGGTGGTTAGTCATAGCAATGGGGATCACACTGGAATGGGGAATCAACAGCAGATCGCATCAGAGAGACACCCTAGGAATGCCCCCCCATGAGTCCATTATATTCCATATCCCTTTTCTCAATTGCTGGGCACCCGTTTTATTTGCAGTTCTTTGCTATAACCAAAGGTGATTCTATAAATATTTTGTAAATATGGTCTTTGACCTCTTTGTTTACTTAATAGTAATACTGCTGGATCAAAGGATAAATTACTTTTTTCCTCCTCCATTTGCTCATGTATTTGAATATTTGCCTGAAAAATCTTCCTCTCTACTCCCACTGCTGCTCTTGTTCAGGGATTTCAGTATACCTGTTGATGACTCAACACCTCAGTCTCTGAAATCAACTGCTTCAACTTCTATGATTAACATTTTTATTTGACAGTCTATGTCACCATCATACATACTTGTACAACCTCCATGATTTTGAAATTGAAAATTCCCCCTTTGTGACTGCTTTCCCTTTATGTCACTCTTTATCCTTTCCACCTAGGTGTATGGCGAGGTCAGGAAGGACGGTCACTTCTGCTGTGAGGGCTTGCCAAGCTCTTTTCAGGATACCTTTGATGTTCACCTGTCACCTAGCTCTCGCCTGTGGTTCCAAGAAGCACGAGCAGCAGCCACATCCCAGTAAAACAGACAGATTAAAGCAGGTTGAAGGTAACCCATAGACCTCAAACTCATCTGAGAATCAGGGGGCTATATAGCCAAAGCATGTGCAGACTTCCCTAGTGGGATGAGCAGATTTGAACGATTTGTTCCAATGGCCAGGAAGGTGCTTAGAGCTTGGTCGGGCATCAGTTATCCACTATATCTCGGCCCATCCCCAGTAATCTTTATTTTTGTCCTGCCACTGGACTTCAATGATTGAATGAGTGAAGCTGAGGACCTCTTACTTAAATCCAAATCACTTGAATCATTACCCTAGGATGTCATGGGTCCTCTTGGAAAACCAAGGAAGAACAGCAACAATTGTGTCACCACAACATCAAATCCTTCCAACTCTCCCTGTTCTACTGGTTCATCATTCCTGCTTCAGCCTCATTTTCTTTCACAATGTTGATCTTATAGTTAACAAATTCAACCAGGCATTGTACTCCATCCTTAATTCCCTTGTCCCCTTGGTTTTCACTTCTTCATGTCCTGCTGATCTTCAGTCCTGTATGCTTACCTTCTGCCTTCCTGTTAATACTCCAGTATTGTTGAATTCCCGAGGGCAATGCAGTCATGGTCACTAGGTTCTCCACAACTTCGTATCTAATTTTGGCTTGGCCCCCTCACTGCTGCAATCCTCTTATTCCATTCTGATTATCATACTCTACACAGTGGCTGTTCCAAATCTTGCCCACCCCTGTATCAGCACACACAGAGCACATGCTTTATATCCTTTATGGATATAACAAACCTGCTGACCCATTAAGGGGACCCAGCTCTGGATTCACATAGACCGGACCAGGTTCAGTCGTGAGTCTCATCAAAGAGATGAGCCAGGTTCTTTCCACTCCAGAATTCTAGGGTAAATCTCTGACCGCTTAGATTTGGCTCATGCCTAAAGTATCCCCAAAAGATCTAGAAAGATGTTGAATGTACAAAGTAGATTAAGTATAAGACAGCTGTTTATGTCCTACACCACAAGATGAATACCTAAAACGCAAAAAGACTCATAAGTGTGCAAAAAATTGAAGCATCATACAACAACACATTTCACTTAGCACACTCTCCTAGGATATTGATACTTAATATTTTATACTTATTATATTAATGCTAATTATAATTATATTATTAAACACTAATATTTAATTAATGCAATGTATTTAATAAATTTATATAATATATGAAAGAAATTCAATACATGTAATATATAATTTGAATTGTAAATTTTAATATTAAATATAAATATCCAATGAACACAGCATAATTAATTATATAAATAATTATAATTTATAGTAATAATATTAATTGTTAACATCATTGAGATAATTATTAAATGATATACATGGTATTATAATAATCACATGATAGGATAGGATGATTACATGATATAATATAATGATTAATATTATGTAATGATTATATATTATAATAATTGCATAGCATAGTATAATAATTACATAGTATAAAGTAATAATTATATAAGATAACATAATAATTACAGTAAATAATATAATCATGATATAATAAAATATAGTAATTACAGAATAAATAACGATATAAAATTATAATTATCTTATATACTAGTAGCATAATGTAATATAATAATTGTATAAGATAACATGATTACACAGTGTAATATGAGAATTCTATAACATAATAATTGTATCATAATTACATAGTACAATATAGTTATATAACATAATGACTATATAATAATTACACGATGAAATATACTTATATAATATAATGTAATAATTACATAGTGTAATATGAAAATCATATAATCATATAAAGAAATATAATGATTATATGATATAATAATTGCACAACATAACAATTATATAAGATAACAAAATAATTGCATAGTATAATGATAATTATATTATAAAATATAAAAATTGTATACTATCATAATTACATAATATAATAACCACATAAGATATAAAATTATATAATAGTCATGATATAAGAATCACATAGTATAATATAATAATTATATGATATAAGTATACAACAATATGATAATTATATAATATGATAATTACACAGTAAAATATAATTATTATATGATAAAATAATATAATATAGTGTTTCTATGGCATAATATTTATGTAATTATATAATGTAATATAATAATTACAAATGATAATATGTTATATGGTGTAACATAAAAATTATATGATGAAATATAAAAATTACATAGTATAATATAATTAGTACAAAGTATAATATAATTAGTACAAAACATAATATAGCAATTAAATTATGTAATTGTACAATAAAATATAATAATTATATAACAATATAGTAATCATATAAGTTACATGATATAATGTAATAATCACATAGGCTAATATGATAATTATATAACAAATATTATTAATTACATTATATAATATCATAATCACATAGTACAATAAAATAATTATATAATGCAATAATTACATGGTGTGATATGATAATTAGATAATAAAATAATACAATGATTATATAATGAAACATAATAATTACATAATATAATATAGTTACTATATAAGAGTATAATAATTACATAGTGTAATGTTATATTCTCTCTATATATATAGAATATATAGAACCACATATATATATGTTATATATACTCTATATACATAGAGTAATGTTATAATTCTATAATACAATACAATAATTGTATAATATGATATAATACATAGCGTAATATAATAATTGTATAATGAAATACAATTATTATTGATGAAGCATAATAATTATATAAGAATATCATAATTACATAGTTTAATGTTATATTTATATAAATTATATAATATAATAATCACATAGTATAATGTAATAATCATATAATGTGATAATTGCATAACATAACATAATAATTATACAGTGTATTATGATAAGTAGATAATGAAATATAATTATTATATAATGAAATACAATTATAATATGATGAAACATAATAATTATGTATGACAATATAATAAGTACATAGTGTAATGTTATAATTCTATAATAGAATACAATCATTATATGATAAAACATAATAATTATATAAGACAATATCATAATTACTTAGTGTAATATTATAATCATATAATAAAACATCACAATTGCATATTATAACATAATAATTATATAATGAAGTTTAATAATTCTATCATTTTATATAATAACCAATAGTATAAGTATATAATGTAATAATCACATAATAGGGTATAATAATTACACAATAAAATTTAACAATTACATTATATCATATATTAACCACAAAGTATGACATAATAACCACATAATATAATATAATTATACAATATAATTTATTACATTCTATAATAACTGCATCATATAGTATAATAATTATATAATATAATAATCATGTAACATGATATAATAATGACATAGTGTAATAAAATCATTATATAATAAATTAAAATATTATATAATGAAACATAATAATTGTGTGATATAATGTAATAATTATATAAGATAATATAATAATTACTTAGTGTGGTGTAATAATTATATAATAGCATATGGCAATAATATAATATAATAATTACCTAAGATAATATAACTATAGGATTAATAAAAGAGTTCCATGGTATAATATAATAATTGTATAACATAACATAATTACATAGCATAACATGATAATTGTATAATAGAACGTAATAATTATATAATAGAATAATCACATGGTGTATAATTATTATATAATATGTCATATAATATAGGAATTACATAATAAAATAAAAGAATTGTATGATATAATATAATAATTATATAATTGAATATACTAATTATATAAGAACACAATTATATGATGTAATGTGATAATTTTATAATAGAATATAAAAATTACATTTTATAATCTTATAGCATATAAAATTATATATTAGTCACATAAAATTACATAGTACTATTTAAGGTATATGTTATATAATAAGCACATAAAATAATATAGTAATTGTATAACATAACAATTACCTAATATAATAATTATATTATACACTGTAATAATCACATAATACAATAATTTTGTAAGGTAATATAATAATTAAACGCTATAATTTAATAATTATATACTGTAATAATCACATAGTTACATAATATGATGAAATAATTGTATAAAAATAACAGTATAATTATAAGGCATAATATAATATTTGCATGATGTAGCATAATAATTGTCTAAGCTAACATAATAATTACATTGTGTAATGCGATAATTATATAATAGAATATAATTGTTGTATAATATAATAATTACATAGTATATAATTATGTTTTATGATATAATAATTACATAGTATAATATAATTATGTGATACAACAATTATATAGCATATAATAATCAAGTACTGTAATAATTACATAATATAGTATAATAATTATATAATAAAATGTAATTATTCTAAGATATAAGATAATAATTATATGATAGAATATAATAATTACATAACACCATATATAATATACTATATAAATTGTGTAACATAATATAATTATATAATATAACATTATAACTATATAATGGAATATAATAATTATCCAGTATGATTACAAAGTAGAGTATAATAATTTTGTAATATAATTTAATAATTACATTTTATAATATGATGATTACATAGTAGAATATAATGGTAATATTATGCAATAATCACATAATATAAGATAATAATTACATAGTATAATATAATCATTATATAATGAGATGATATTTAATGAAATATGATATTTATATGATATATCATACTTATATAAGGTAATATAATTACATGGTCTAATATGATCATCATATAATAGAATATAATGATTGTATAATATAATTATTACATACTATAATAATTATATGATATAATAATCACATAACATAATATGATTATATGATATAGTACTTGCATGATATAATAATTATATCAGAAAACTTAATAATTAGAAGGTAATATGATGGTTATATGATAGAATATAATAATCACACAGTATATAATAATTATTATATAATATAATATAAGAATTACATAGTATAATATAATCATTATACGATCAAATATAATAATGATATAATAGAATGTGGTTATATAAGATAATTACATAATATAATATATGATGTTATATGATCATATGACATAATAATTATATTATTGCTGTTGTTATTATTCTTTTCCTGATGCTATTGGGGTTAAGTGACTTGCCCAGGATCACACAGCTAGGAAGTGTTAATTGTATGACAGCAGATTTGACCTCAGGTCCTCCTGACTTCAGGTCTGGTGCTCTATCCCCTGCGACGACAAACAGCTGCCCCTTAATGTAGTTAATACTGATACGCATCAAAAACCGTGAAGCAGTTTCTAACACAACTGAACTGGTATTTCACTTCCACCTCAGCTCTGAACAGCTCACTCAGTGTTCATATCTCCTTGAAAGTCAGAGTTTAGCTTGGGCTGATCATGACTTGTGATGGAAAGACTCATCTGCATCTAGAGAGAGAACTATGGAGACTGAATGTAGCTCAAATTGTTTGCTTGTGGGTTTTTTTTTCTTTTCTCATTTTTTTTTCTTTTACCTTTTGATCTGATTTTTATTATGCAGCATGATGAATATGGAAATATGTTTAGAAAAACGACACATGTTTAACCTATATTGGATTGCTTGTGGTCTATAGAAGGGGGTGGAGGGGAAAGAAAGAGAAATTTGGAACACAAGGTTTTGCCAAGATGAATATTGAAAACTCTGCGTGTATTTGGAAAAATTAAAAGTTTTTTTTTTTTAAAGTGCTGTAGTAAATACAGGGAATATCTCTCACAGGGCAATCAGCATCGATTAAGGAACATAGGAACTCTCAAAATGTAGCTACCAGGTTCAAAAAGTGCAAACCTCAGGATTGGATCACTATTTTATCACCTGTAGTTACCAAAAGAAACATAAAGCTAAATAGGCTGCTAATATTTTGAAATTCAGTCTCAAATTCGTTCAAGCCAACACTTGCTCAAAGCCACTATAGAAGCTGTGGAGGAGGGGCATATGAGAAATTCCCATCCCTAAGCTTCCCTACACCACGGGAAATCCAAGGAAGAATTGTTAGAGTCTCAAACCACTCATTTACACGAGGATTAAGAGAGATGAGCAGAAATTGTCTTCCTTTAAAATCTACTGATTGAGTAGCTCTTGCAGTTCTGTGGCCAGACCTGTTTAACATACCTCCCCACCCTCTTCCTTGAAATGACGACTAGCAGAATCTGCCACATAGCACTTAATAAATGTTTGTTGTTTGGGGGCTTCCATGAGAAATTAAAACATAGGTTAGTTCGTAGTATATTTTAGGTGATCTGTTATTTCACAATAATGAGTTTGTCCTTAAGGTAGTTGGCCAAAATTTTCCTTCCTCTGGCTGAAAAACTGCAGTGAAAAGCACCTAACGTTCAAGATTTCCCCAGTAAAAACAATTGTTCTGTAAATGATTTCGTATACATCGAGCCTTGGGCATTAACAAGAATGGTATTTAAATAAATATTGGAAATAACGTCATAACACTTAACTAATTTGACAATGTCTTTGCAATAAGGGGTGGATTAATTGAAAATTTATGTGTAATAACATGAGCAATTATTTGTACTAAGCCAAATTTACTTATGTTAATGGGCTTAATTGGACAAGTCTTTTATTATACAACTTTATTAAGGGAATTAGACAAATGAGGAAATTTGAAGGCTCTGTAATCATTTCTGAATTATTACTTGAAATGGATGGGAATGACCTAATCTGTTTACGTAAATGATTATTAATTTAGAAATTGTGCAAATGAGCTTGCCAAGTGTGAACATCAATATACATAAGCAACTTTCTTGTCTGCCACTGGCATACATGATTAAAATGTAGGGGATTTTGCTTTTGCCTAACTTTTTAAAATAAGTTGGGGGGGGGCAGAAAGAAGGAAACCTGATGAAGTTATTGGAGCAGTTAACACTCTTGGTGCCATGAAACTACAGAAAACACTTGTATTTCTACCGTTTATCTGAATCTGTGCAATGCTCAATTCCAATTTCAAACATTACTGAGCCTTCCCCGCTCCCTCCCACCTCCCCTATTTATCACGAATAAAATAGAGTTTTGGAAAGACGGAGCATAGGCGGCAGTACCCGAGCCCGTAGGGTTTGGCCTTTTTGAAGCCTCCCACTTCAAGTGGCTACCCCACCCCCACCCCAAAGCGGTACGAGACCCTGGCAGTCACGCTGATCTAGCTTGTCACTTTCTGAAAGGGCGCTCGGGGGTAACCCACGGGCATTTTTAAAGAGATTTCGATTTCTGAAATGTGCCGATTCATATCTGAGTGAAAGGAAGAGGCGTGGAATAGGGGAACGCGGAGGGGATGCCCGAAACACCGCTCATTCAGGGTCAGTTTGCTGTGGAAAGGGGAGGAAAACGCGGGTGACCGGGCCAAAATCTAAGCGCAACGGCAGTTCCCCTTCGTGAGAAGTCTCGGGGACGAGGGTGTCGGGGTACGCGCGGAGCGGGAGAGCTGGCGGCGGTCGCCTAGGCCCGCCGGGGCTGAGGGAAGCCGGCGGCGGGACTGCGAGGCTCTTCACGGCGGTGATGTTAGCGAGCGGGGGTATCCAGAGAGAGGATTTCTTTGGGGGTTCTGCGAGGCAGTTGGGGTTAAGTGACTCGTCCAGGATCGAGGGAGAACTTGTAAAAGGTCACAAGCGCACTTGCGACGTCCCAGAGCGAGGCGACGAACCACGGTCAAATCCCCCTCCTTTCCGCCCACATCCGTCAAATTCCGGCCCCGCCCCTCGAGGGAACTGAGACCCAGGCTGAGACATGACGGAAGTGGGACGGGTGTCGTAAGTGACGTGACGCACTTTGACGTAGAGGCCCGGCCGGGCTTCCCAGTGCCTCGGTACCTGACAGATGTTTGCCTGAGGGCTCGGCCGCCCCGGGACGGCGGAGGGGGGCGCGCGCTTTACGGCTGGCCCTGGTGGGCAGCGGAGGCGGCCGCAGCGGCTGCCATCGGGCCGGCCTGAAGGGGTCGCGGGGCCCCCGGAGCCGCCCTTTCCAGTGGCCGATCAAAGCGTCGCCGCCGCCGCCGCCGGCGAGCCCGCCGCTTCCTGGGGCGCAGCCGCCGACGGCAGCCCCGGGCCCCGGCCCAGCGGGTCCGGCTTCCCTGCGCCCGTTGCTAGGAGAATGGCAGCGGGGCGGGGTGGGGGGAGAGGGGCCGCGGGAGAGAGGCCCCACAGCCCGAGGCCACTTCTCACTGCCCACAGCGATGACCCCGAGCCGGAGTTCGAATGCCTGCTGCGCCGCTCACCCAGCCCCCCTGGCTCCGTTTCCCTGTTTGTACTTTGAGACCAAATGATCTCTTGCTAATAGATCTCGAAGGACCTTAGAAGTTATGTGGTCTAACTCCATTTGACAGATGCCACTACTGAGTCCCTTGGAAGTCACTTGAAACTAAGTGGGAAAGGAGGGGGACTGACATTCAGACTCCGGTCTGGTGATTCAAGTGAAGTGACTTACGAAATTCATTGGGTTATGAAGTGAATTTGCAATGTCCTCAGGCTCCAAATAAACTTTCTCCACTTTACAGCATCGCTTCTCTGTTCCCTCTCCCAGCTAATAATAACGGAAATAAAGTTTTTAGGGTTGGCCAAGTGCTTTCCTTAACTTACTACATTTGATCATCGTGAGCCTGTGAGGTAGCTGCTGCTGGGTTATTGCACGCTTAAATGACATGTTTAAAGCTCTCCGCCAACCTAAAAGCCCTATATATAAACCTGAGCAGTTTCCACCATTTTTCCAAGAGGCGCTCAGAAAGCTTAGTCACTTGCCCATCATCTCGCAGCTAATAAGCGTCTGAGATGGGAGTTCTAACCCAGTCCCCTTCTGGACTCCAAGTCCGGAACTCTATCCAAGACTACGGCCCACGGTCTCTTCAAGATTCTGTAGCATAATTTTGCTACAGGTACATACTAGGTATGTGCTTAGAGGGTGGAACAAGCGATGGTGTCCCTCCAGAGTGCCAGTTCCTCTTCAGTAAAACAATGATAAAGAACATAAGGCAGAAGTAAGTCTTAAAGGGCTATATAAATGTTAACAATGATCGCTGGCACTTGTTCCCTCACGGGAGTGTTATTAAAATCACATGCAAGCATGTTCAATGAAAGCTCTTTGTAAACTCTTAAAACACTATATAAATGTCAGCTATCGTAATGATACCTCTGAAGGGCACCTCCCTTGTAGATAGCATAACACACTTTCCTCACGATAGCCCTTGGAGGCTGCCGGCATAAGCTTCCCGGTACTGATTTGATAGATGAGGTAACTTGACAGGAGGTGTGTCTTGGCCGCAGTCACCTAGCTAGAAAATAGCAGGCCTCAGGTGAAGTTCCGTCTTTCCCCAAATCCATGCTGCCACCACCCGCCATTCTTCCCACGTAAATCCCTGGTGAAATTCCCTATTTCCTTCCTCCCCCCCTTTTTTATTCATTCATTCATTCGTTTGTTTTATTTTTTTCCTTCCCCTTTTTTTTATCCCTTTTGCCTCTGTCTTCCCCGCCTTTTTTCCCATCTTTCCCAATCCTTCCAGTATCTCTCGGCTGAAATTAGAGAAATCAGATCAGACTCTCCAACTCTTCCACTTAGAATATGTGCTGATTATCCTGGGGAAGTCACTTTGCTTCTCTGGGCCCTGGGGTCTTCCTCTGGAAAATGGGGTGGGGGAGAAAGGGAAACTCGGTCTCTAAGGTCCCTTCTAATTCAGATATTCTGTGTGAGTCTGTGCCCAGCACTGCAGGAGGCCTTCAGGCCTATAGAGGTTGCTGAATCCTGTGTTATATTCATTGTGGATTTCTGTGCATAATAGAAATGGAGTTGTGAGCCCCTTAAATGCTCTCTGCTTTGAATAGGCTGCCTCACTAAAGAGAATGTGGAGAACCCATAGAATTTGCAAGCTAGAATGGACCTAAGACATCACTCAGTTCAATCCATTTTACATTAGTTTCTATGATGTGTATGCATCTGTGTGTGTTTTATATAGATTATATATAAACCATACACACAATACATGGGTACACATAGCAGCAGTTTGAACTATTTGGTGAGCAACAGATAAAAATCCAGTATAATTCATGATCTTTCTTTTTCTGACTTTTTCCCTTATCTTTTATTCACCACAAATGAATGGACCAAGAAGTTTTTATTATTATTATTATTATTATTATTATTATTACAACTACTAAGCCTCCTGTTCTTCACAGTAAAAAATGAGGAAGCTTTTGTTGAAAAATTAACAAAAAAGGAACATAGGAATTGCTTGAGATAGATTGACAATCACTAGGAGCGTAAACAATACTTTTCAGATTGGATTTGCTGTTTTCTCCAGTGGTCAGGAAATTAGAAGAAGAGATTGGAGGAAGTAAAAGTGGTTCTTCACCTAATTCACATATACTGGTCCCAATTGATGTGAATCTCTTCAATTTCTAATTCTTTGCCCCCCAGAAAGAGCTGCTATGAGTATTTTTGTACATACAGGTCCTATTCCTTTTTGGGGTTGTTTTATCTTTTTTGGAATTTAGGTCTAGTAGTGGTATTGCTAGTCACAAGTTGTGCGTGGGTTTATAGTCCTTTGGGCATAGTTCCACATTGCTTTCTAGAATGGTTGATTCAGTCCACAACTCCATCAGCAGTACATTAATATCTTATTTTTCCCACGTTCTCCAACATTTGCCATTTTCCTTTTCTGTCCTATTAGCCAATCTAATAGGTATGAGGTAGTACTTCAGAATTGTTTTAATTTGCATTTCTCCAATCAACAGTGAAGTACAACATTTTTTTCATATGGCTATAGATAGCTTTGAATCCTTCATCTGAAAACCATCATCTCTTTTGATATCATTTGGGGAATGGTTCTTATTTTTATAAACTTGACTCATTTCTCATTTGACAAATGAGGCCTTTTATCAGAGAAACTTGCAATTGTTTACTACATTTCCTTCCAGCCTGTTCTCCCCATCCTCAGTTTATTCTAATTTCTCTCTCTTTTCACACTGTCCCTCTTCAAAAAGTGTTTTGCTTCTGACTACTCCCTCCCCCAGTCTGCTTTCCCTCCTCTCATTTCTATACCCAATTGAGTGTGTATGTTATTCCCTCGTTGAAGTTCACTTACTTTCCTCACCTCCTCCCTCTTCCTCTCCACTGCCAAAAGGGTTTTTTTGGCCTCTTTTCTGTGAGCTAATTTACCTCATTCTACCTCTCCCTCTCCCTTTCTCCCAGTTCATTCCCCTCTCACCCATTAATTTTATTTTTTTAGATATCATTCCTTCATATTCAGCTCACATCTGTGTCTTCTGTCTACATATATACCTTCTGATTGACCTAATAATAAGAAAGTTCTTAAGACTTATAAGTATAATTTTCCCATGTAGGAATGTAAACAGTTTAACCTTAAGTCCCTGATAATTTCTCTTTCTTGTTTACCTTTTTATGCTTGTCTTGAGTCTTGTACTTGAAAGCCATTTTTTTTTATTCAGCTCTGGTCTTTTCATCAAGAATGCCTGAAAGCCCACTATTTCATTGAACATCTATTTTCTCCCCCGAATGATTATACTCATTTTTGTTGGGTAGGTGATTCTTGGTTGTAATCCTAGCTCCTTTGCTCTCCAGAATATCATATTCCAAGTCCTCCGATCTTTTAATGTAGAAGATGCTAAATCTTCTTTATGGCTGGGGCTCCACAATACTTGAATTGTTTCTTTCTGGCTGCTTGCAATATTTTCTCCTTGATCTGGGAGCTCAGAAATTTGGCTATAGTGTTCCTGGGAGTTTTCTTTTTAGGATCTCTTTCAGGATATGATCAGTGAATTCTTTCCATTTCTGTTTTTTAACCCTCAGGTGCTAGAATACCAGGGAAGTTTTCCTTGATAATTTCTTCAAAGATGATGTCTAGGCTCTTTCTTTGAGCATAGCTTTTAGAAAGTCCAATCATTTTTAAATTATCTCTCTCCTAGATCTGTTTTCCAGGTCAGTTGTTTTTCCAATGAGATGTTTCACAGTTTCTATTTTTTAAAAATCCTGTTGGTTTTGTTTTATTGTTTCTTGATTTCTTGTAAAGTCATTAGCTTCCATTTGCTCAATTCTGATTTTTAGGAAATTATTTTCTTCAGTGAGCTTTTGTACCTCCTTTTTCCCTTTGGCCAATTCTACTTTTACTTTAGTGAATTTTTGTGCCTCTTTTTTCATTTGGCCAATACTGCTTTTCAAAGTGTTGTTTTCTTCATTATTTTTTGGTGTCTCCTTCACCAAGCTGTTGACTCGGTTTTCATGATTTTCCTCCATCACTTTCAATTTTCTTCCTAATTTTTCCTCTACTTCTCTTACTTGAGTTTCAAAATTCCTTTTGAGCTCTTCCATGGCCTGAGACCAATTCATAGTTTTCTTGAAGGCTTGGGATGCAGGAGCTTTGACTTTGGTCTCTTCTGAGTGTGTATTTTGATCTTCTTTGTCACTATAGTAACTTTCTATGATGAGAATCTTTTTTTCTGTTGTTTGCTCGTTTTCTCAGTCTATTTCTTGACTTTTAACTCGTTGTTAAAGTAGGGCTCTGCTTCCAGGGTGGAGGGTGTACTGTCTCAAGCTTCAGGGGTTTGGTGCAGCTGTTTTCAGAGATATTTTAGGGACCTATAAGTTTTCAGTTCTTCCAAAGTGGTATGATCTAAGGATAGGTGTCTGTGGAGCAACCACGAGCACTCTTTCCTGGCCTGGAACTGTGATGTCAGCTCCACTGCAGCAGCAAACTGTGGTGTGCCAGTGCTCCTCCTCACCCTGGGACTGCCACCCGGAACGGCAACCTGGATCTAATTATGGGTAAAGCAACAGACTCCTACCTCAGTTCTAGAAGAGACTCCTGTAATCTCCTTCTGAATCACTATGATGGTTCCTAGTTTGTTGAGGATTGGTCCATGCTGGCACAGCCCAAGCTAGACTTTGTTCTACGTTTTACCCAGGTGGGATGGACCATTCCTGCTGACCTTCTAAATTTTCTTTGGCTGGAAAATGATTCCCCCATCCTTTTGTGAGTTCAGCTGCTCCAGGAACTGTTTTATGTCATTATTTAAAGATTTTCAGAGGAGGTTGAGGAAGAGCTCAGTGAATTACTGCCTTTTGTCCGCCATCTTAGCTCTGTCATTGTGTGTTTTTCCACTGTGCTTTGGGTCATCTGAAATTTTAATTCTTCTAAGATTATATTATTCCGTGGTTCTCAACCATATAACATCAGAGGAATGTTGGAGTTTTTTTAAGATAGACTTTTGTAGCTGGAAGCAGTTTGTGGTTATGCACTCGTGCTCCATGCAAACCATGAAATCATCAACGGACATTTATTAAGCATTCATTTGTGCCTGGTATTGTACACGAGAAAGAAGACAGACTGTCAGGGCGACATACAAAGGATTTTTGCCTTTGTAGGGACTGCGAGAGGTGGTGGAAAAGCTGGACTCGTTTGTAGTTTCTTTCTGTTTCTCCTTTTCATTTTTGGATCAATTGTTGCTTTTGCAGTTCAGCAACTAAAGGTGACTGGGGAAAAGTTTCAAAGCTTCCTTCAAATCCCAGGTGACGCTTCACTGTTGCAGGAGGGAGTTAGCATGCATGCAGAGTGAGCAGCCTTTTGAGTCCAAATACACCACCTGGCACTCAGAGTGTCGTCCAAAGAAAGGGGATTAAAGTGCATAGAACAGAAATCACCCTTTATTTGGGTGGTGGACAAGGTGGCTAATTAAACCACTCTGAGCTTGAGTAGATACACCTGGTCCCTGCCTTATCAGATTGAATCTCGGTCTGAGTCTTTAAGATCCTCACCTGTCCTGTTGCACACTATGACTGTCGCCACGTGCTGTCATGATCCTACCGCATCTGAAGTGGCCTTCTGTTTTCTAGCTAAACCTGACGAGACAAGAAGGCAAGCCCATGAGAAAGCAGTTTGAAAAATATGCCAAGAAATCGCAGAGGTTTATGAAGCTTCATTTTGAAAACGCAGCCTGATGAAATTGACATATAAAAAAAAGGAAATTAGACTATCTCTCTATAGGCAATCGATACAGGAGTTTCCTAATGACAAAACAAAACATTAGCTGGTCAGGAGACAGTTTAGTATGTTAGGATGAAAAGCACACTGGCCTGGGTGCCAAGTTGGCCTGGCCTTCCAATCCGTGTCTGGAACCTGTTCTTTGAGGCTCAGGCCAAAGTCACTTTCCGTTCAGGGCCTCAGGTGCTGCCTCTGGAAAATGGGGACAAGGGGGCCGTTTGGCCCAATAATTACTCATATTCATCCCAAATCCAGTACTACAAGTCTATTAAGACAAACTGATATAAATTCCTTCCCTCTTTCCTTGCCCACCCCAAGTTAAAGCAGGGCCAGTGCACAATATTCACAGCACTATTTGCAATAGCCAAAGATTAAGAACAAAGCATTTATCCAACCCATCACGTAGTACTACGGAAATTAAAGTGGAACATCATTAGGCTATTAGAAATAACAAATATGAAAACTTTTAAGAACTATAGGAAGATGTAAATGAAGTGATAGAAGGTGGCAAGAACAGAATGGGAATGAAGACATAGACATTTAAGGGCAACAAAATCCTGCTTAAACACTCTGGGCAGTGTCTGTGTTGCCTTGTTGAAGTCAGGCTTCCTTTCTTTTAACTAATGATAAATTACAAAAGTGCATGTGCAACCATCCCCAACACTTGCACGTTGTCTGACTCCGTTGGCCGAAGGAATGGACTCTCTTTTGCTTTGGGTCTTGGGGGCTTTTCAAAGAAAAAAAAATGACCATTTAAACACCGAATAAAGGCAGAGACAAGGATAGACAAGCCAAAGAACACGATGGCCAAAAAGTAAACTTTTTTTTTTCCAAAAGCAAGTCCTTCGACAGATAAATTTATAACATGATCTTATAATTTATTGGATCCATTTACTTAAAAGTTGTTAACGGCGCCTCCTGTCATGAAAGTATTAATCTGGGGAAACTAAAGCTACATGCAGTTTTTGTTGTGAGGATCAAATGAGATAATGAATGTATAAGTGGGGATGGGGGAAGGGGGGTCTGGACATGTAAAGCACTTCCTAACAGGCTAGTCTATGTAAATGGCAACCACAGTAGACCGGGAGCCACCTGGATTTTGTAATGTATGTAAAGTGCTTTACAAACCACAGAACGCCATAGAAATCTGAATTGGTATTATACATGTAAACTATTATTGTTTTATCTTAAAAGGCTTTTTTTTCCGTTCATGTTGCAATTATTCTTAGTCTCATAAAAAACAATAACAGCCTCGGGGGATAGAAATGTTCTAGGGGATTAACAATATAAAAGAAAATGTAACAATAATGAATAAAAACGGGAGCTTTAGGAAAAAAAAAATAAAAGAACACCAAAAAATAAAACAAACCATGGTAGATCTAATTGTGGTATTATCAGTGCACGTTTCACATGTTAATTGATTAGTTTTCTTAAAGATCTTTGTGTTTCACAATCAAATGTGTTACTTAAAGTTTTATTTTAAGCATGAATTACACGAATGCTACAGGTATCTTTTATTTGTGTCTGGAAAAACCAAAACAGATATATGTAAAGTGCTTTGTAGACCTTGAAATGGCAGATTTTAGTAGGAGTAGTATTGTAGTTTATAAATTGAACGTTGCAGTTCAACTCCAAATTTTTTGTAGCAGTTGATCGATACCTAAGGATGGAGCTGTGACTTGTACAAAGTTGTCTTCTCCCAGGCATCTAGCTTTTGGCTTTGCCCAGATTAGAAGCTGGTGGCTAAATCCATTAATGGATATGCGTTGCCTCGAAGCTACGTTAGGAATGGAAAAATCAGCTGAATTTGGAGGATTTCAAATAGAAATAGTTTGAAAAAAATCTGAGTGGGAAAAAAGCACCCAGAAATCCTTTGCTGCTAGCATGGAAGCGTCTGTTTCAAGGAAAATCTGAATTGGTGTTTTTCTAATTCATTTTCGATTATATTCGTGAGCAAATAAAATGTATTTCTATTTAGTTAATTAAAATATAGCTTTTTAAAAGAACTGTTGAATATCCAAAGACATCTTTTGAGTCCCTGTCAGAGGCTCTTAAAGCCCATAGAAACAAGTAGGGGTGTTTTGTCAAATAGCTGGTCAGATTCCAAAAGGTCTCTTTGAATGTGAGTCTTTGGGTTCAAGAGCTGAACATAAAGAGGTCTCCCAGGTTCATTTTACATGAATATTTTAAATCAACTTGTGAGTTCTGGGTCTTTGAGTTAAAAAAATGAAAATTTATTTTTCTTATATTAAACAAATATCAAGTAACTCTAATTCCGTGATGAATGATTAATGTTGATAACAAAAGCCCAGCCGTTTGTGTCATTTTCTACCCTTCCAGTGATGGGTTTATTTTCACTATCTAATACCAACCCATACATACATGCACAAACACACAATCTAGCTCATTTATACTCTAAGGGAGAGTTGGGTTTGTGGATCTAGAATTGAATGGAGCATTTCTCCATGCTAAGACTCAAATCCATGCTGTCCGGAAACAGTGCTTGAAATCATGGTTTACACTCTCATTTTTTTTAAGGCTTTAAATTTGAAATGAATAGTTATTTCTGTTGTTCAGATTTTTCCACCCTCAAGACATTTCCACTTGTCTTGGGGAAGAAAAAAATTCAATTTGCCACACGCTCCCTTATGATTATATGTATAATACATCAAGTTCCAGGAAATTGGCCAAAAGGTCGAGGGGCTTTAGTTAGGAGACCTGGCATCTGACTACCATTGTCCCAGTGTGGGTGATTACATCATTTCCGGCCTAAGAAGAACAGTGGTAAACCAAGGATTAGGAGTTGGTCTGGCAAGGCCAAGGGTATCATTCTAGCCCAGTGACCCTTCATTTAACTCGCGTTTTCCTTTCCCCTTTTTCTCATATACAAAACAGATATGACAACAACTTACCTTATCCTGTCAATTGTGAGGGATTGTGAATTGTTTAAATTGGAAGAGGCTTTAAAGTGGTAATGAAAATGTTAGCTAATAACATTCACTAATAACCTTCTAGAATTACATGCCTGAAAATGTCAACCTCAGCAGCTGAGCATTCAAAGAGATATTTTGGCATGCTTTACCGGATTGAGTGGCCACACGCAGCCCATTGTTCATGGTTACAGGTGTAGGTAATTATTCATTACAGGAAATCCCAATTTCATTTTTAATAATAGAAAAAGGAAAGGTGGTCTGAGGTCCAGAAGTGCGACCGTAATGAGGTTATATGGTCCCAGACAGCTGAAGAGAGCCTTTGCTTTATTTTTTTAAAATAATATTAATGATAATAATAGGTAGCATTTAAGTAATGCTTTAGGCTTTACAAAGTGTTTCACAAATGTTAAGTCATTTGATCCTTTAGGTGGTTTAGAGGGCACACTTATTGTCTAAAGGTCAATGGAAGGGAAATTAAGTCTATTCTCTGTGGCTTTAGAGACCTGACAAGGGACAGATGGATGAAGGCTTCATGAGGTCTGATTTAGGCTAAAGAAAGAACTTTCGAGGTATAGTGGAACAAAGAACCGGACTTGAAGGCGAGGCCCCGGATCGGAATGGTCGCTCTAACCCTTGCTAGCTTAGACAAGCTACTTTGATTTTATTTCATCATTTGTACCATCTACCTTGAAATTTTATTGTGGATAACTGCTCGTTTTAAAATCTTAAGTAGCAATAGAGAAATGCAAATTATTATTTCTAACAAACAGAGCTGTATAAAAATGAAATGGGACCTGCTTGGTGAAAAAGTGAGCTCCCCCTCACAAATGGTATTCAAGGAGAGCCTAGATGACCCTTTCTGGGGGGCTGTTGTACTGTCTGGGAGCACATCACTTGGATGGCCCTTAGCCTGACAGTTTCTGCTTTTGTGACTCACATAGTTGAATCAGACAAAGAGACACGATTGTCTGAGTCAAATCTTAACACTGCTGAGTGTAGAACATAAAAAAAAAGACGAATGCTTAATATACCAAAATGACAGGCTTCCTCGGGGTGGCGGACTGGCATGTGAAGTTGTGGTATTATGAACTACAACCCTTATTTAGGAAACTAATGTATATAAAGCTTTTTATATTCACTCATTATACTTCCATGTAAATGTCAGCTAAGGTTGTTTTGATAGCCAAGAGTGTGGTTTGGGATTCAGAGGCCCCGGGTTCCCGTCAGTCAGTCAATAAGCATTTGTTAAGAGGCTGCTTTGTGCCAGGCACTGTGCTCGGTGGTGGAGACACAAAGAGGCGGACTAATGAGGGCAGAGACAGCCTTCAAGGAGCTCCCGATACAATGAGGGAGACAACAAACAAACGTGTACAAACGAGCAATATACAGGATGACTAGGAAACAACAGAGGGAAGGCTCTAGGATGAAGAGGAGTTGAGAAAGGCTTTTTGGAGAAAGTGAGGACTTGAAGGAAGCCAAGGAAGCTCCTTACCATCCTCCTCCTCCTGCACCTTTCCCGCTCCCCTTTCTGTGTTGTCTTCCCCCTTTGGAGTGTAAGCTCCTCGAGGGAAGGACTCCCCTTATTTGCTTGGATTTATATCCCAAGTGCTTAGTACAGTGCCTGGCTCCCAATAAATATCACTTTATCTTTCTAGATGGCTAAGAGCAGAGTCCTTAATAGTCAACCCGTGGGAGACCTCACTTCATTCCATTAAACAACATGCTCTGGACTTCCTTGGTTTTCTGTGAATCTAACCTTACAGATAGGGATCATTTGTTTATTCAGATCTAAGCTAGGTAAGACCCGAGTCCTCGCGGGACGCATCCTCTACAGGTTGATAAGATGCAAACACAGATGATTATAATACACAGTGTAAATCCGTGATGAGCAACTGGAAGAACTGCCCCCAAAAAGCTCTGCGAAATTTGAAGATATTTAAAAAGCAGGTTATAAAAACATCATTAGTCTTTATCCCACTAATATCACATAACACAAGCTTCAGGACTAAGAAGTATACTGTTACCAATATACCAAATTACAGTTTCATTTTCATTAAAATGTTTTGCATGGGCATTAGACCTGGGATTTCATTGGATGGGTACAGGTGAGTTAGTCTTGGGTGAGGGAATTCCCTCTACTGATACAGACTAGCACCTAAGTCTGGGTTTCTTAGTTTCTGGGGTATCTTAGACCCCTTTGGCAGTGCAGGTGAAACTCACGGACCTCTTCTCTCATAACCATGTTTTTAGATGTATGATAAAGTACATCAGATTCCAAAGGAGACTAGTGGTATTGATTGAAATCCAGTTATCAAAATGTTTTTTTCAAATACGTTCCCAAACCCGGGTTAATGAGACTCCGTCTCCCTTGCCTTGAGCAAAAACATCACACATGCCACCAGCAAAACTACAATGTATAAGGGGCAGCTAGTGGCGCAGTAGATAGAGAGCACCCAAAGATAGGAGGACCCGAGTTCAAATTTACTCTCAGACACTTAACACTTCCTAGCTGTGTGACCCTGGGCAAGTCACTTAAGCCCAATTGCCTCAGAAAAAAAAAAAGCTATCATGTATAGTCCAACCAGATTTAAATGTCACTGGGAAAATAAATAAAATACGCCACAGCATAGATAATGTTAATATGTGGTTTTTCAAGTCAATACGCTGGGGATTCATTTCAAAATGGGTTAGAGCACCAAGGGCTGAAGTGATTTGCCCACCATTGGTCATCCGGCTAGCATGGCAGAAACAGGACTTGAAGCTAGGCCTTCCTCACTTCAAGACCAGTTCATTATCCCCCACTACAAACTGCCTTTGCATTTCCAATTCTTATCTAACTATAAGGAGATCCATACCAGCTACAAGGTCCCTGCTGCTCTAATTTGTTCTAAAGGATGTTCCAAAACAAGGAATTTAGAGGAGAGTTGTGGTGACCAGAGTTGGGGAAATTCAGCAGAGTAACATTATTTAGAAGGAATGATTATTGGTTCATTCAGCGTTTATGCACTAAGAGAAATTACTCATCCTAATCAACTTTCCAATGATGACAGCAAGATTAACTGTTGCAGCAAGTGTCCTTCCCTCCCCTCCCTTATGTATAGGAAGTATAAGGTCAAAGGACCAAGTCACTCATTAGCCTGACTTGCAGGAAATACAAACCTAGAAACTTTCTACTGGCTTTATAGGGATGGGTGAGAAAGGAAGAAGGGAGAGGAGAAAGAAAAGAGAAATTGAGAAAGAAGAGGGACAAAGGTGAGAAAGTAAGGGAAAGAGGAGGTGAAATAAAAGGGAGAAAAGAGAAAGAGGAAAAGAAAGGGGAAAGGGAGAGAGAATGTAGAGGCAAAAAAAAAAAAAAAAAAACAACAAAGGACAAAGGAGAGAGAAAGAAAATAGAAAAAGGGGGAAGGAAAGGCTAGAGAGCCATAGGAGAGGAGAAAAGAGGAAGGAGAGAGGAGGGGAAAGATAGAAGAAGGAAACAAGACATAAGGGAAAGTCCAGGCAGACTTTTGGTATTAAGAATTGAGATGAAATAAATGATCTGCTTGTGAGTGAACAAAACCAGGAGTCTCAGCACTCGTTTTCTATAGTTTCTACAGTATGGAAGTCTTCTGTGTCTGGGATTTGGCAAAATCTACATTTGTGACCACTATGCATAGAATGCATGTTCACTATGCACAGCCGTTTCTTTGCTATCTGTCCTTTCCTGGGTAAAACTGAGTATGGGTTAATAAAGGCAACCAGGTGAACAAAGATAGGATTTAACTATGTAATCTGAGTGTTTGAATGAAAGTGAAAAGAGAAGTAAATTTTGAACAGGATACCTAGCTTCAAGGCCCAGCTCTGCCACCGAATTATCTTGTGACTATGCAACTCCCACCCCTCAGGTCTCAGTTTCTTAATCTCTATTTTTACATTTTAATGATCCACATTTTTTTTTTAATTTAAATTTAAATTTTTAAAATTTTAATGATTCCACTAATGCAGAGTATAGAACTCTAGCCTTTATCTTAGGAGAAAGATGGGGTTTGTGAATTACTGTATTTTGACTAGAATAAAATCTTTCACCTGATGGTCCACCTCATTTGAGGAGGTGGAGAGCCTCCACAAACACAGCCAGGCTAGTTCTCTGAACACACAACATGTTCTTTGTCGATGGATCCTTCGCTCAGAGCCTTCCCGGTATGGTGGAGTTCTGGCCTGGGTCTGACACAGGGGGATTTTCTGGAAGTTGACATTTGGCATTGGAACAAAATGGAACCCTCATAGATCATTCGGCAGCTAACAGAAGGAGCTTTATCTTGACGTAGCAGAAGGATAATCACCAACAGTATACACAAAGGACAACTCGAGTTGATTCACTTGAGAGACGCTCTCTTGCCTGGGTTGCCCATCATGGTTCCCCAGCCAAACATCAGAGTACCCTGACTACCTGGAATTTCTAGTGGCTGTTTTGTGCTCAGACTACTAAGAAATGAGGTCAACCATCTGAGTCTTTAATCTGCTGCGCCAGTCAAGTCTCTAGGCTTGGTTTCAATATCTCTGGAGAAAGAATTAACTTACATGGATGGGTGGGGTTAGGCTAGTTCCTTCTTAAAAGAAATTATATTTTTTCCTATTTTGTATTTGTTTAAAATACAAAAGGTATATCTTAAGACGCATACTGTCTCGCTGAATGTGTTTTGGTCAATCTTTGACTTCAGGATGGAAGAGGACAAAGTCTTCAAAACTGTACTTTTAATAGAGCCCCATAATTTTATATTACCGCTATATATTGTTATTAATACCATATTTTGGTAGCTCTCCCTCTTTGACTTGAAAGTCATACTCCACTCTATCAAGCACTGGTGACAATGGATTTAGAAGAGGGGCTCTTAAGCCTAGGGTGCCCAGATCGATGAGGGGGGGCATGAATGTGGATGGAAAAACCTTACACCTTTATTTTTATTAATCTTTGGTCTCCTTTGTACTATTACATATCTTTTTTATGCACCTAAAATATTATTCTAGGAAGGGGTCCAATACTACAAAAAAAGTTTTGGAATCTCTATTATAGAAAAAAAAAAGTTATTTTCCCATGAGTCATTGTCAACTCTCAACACTGGCAGAATAGTACAAGATGAGAAGCAATGGTACAATGAAGAAACACTGAATTTGAAGTTGGGTTTGAACTCTCAGCTGTCAGAGGCAGGTCTGACTCTAGCATTCTCTTAGTACCGGTTCAATGTTGGGATGAAATGAGGCCCTCAAAAATCCTGAACAGTTAGCAAAGGGAGGTTTACTTTGCCCTAACACAGTAAGGATATGCAACAAGATACAGTAGCATTGAGTTTCTGATGAGGGTCCTCCCTCTTCTCTGTATGGAAATATATCTGATTGGAAGAGCAGAGTAGCAGGGCAGGGTATGGTGATTCTCTATCTCCAGGAATCCACCAAACTGGAGGGACTTCAACCCCAATTATATGGGGCTTTTACGCCCTCAGGAAACTTGTCAGGAAAGCAGGGCTCCTGGAATCACTTGGTTGGTGTCCTTTTAAGGAAAACTAGAGGAAGAAGAGGCATGGATCTAACCCATGTTATCTAACCTCAGTCTATCATCAATTTCCTCATCAGTAGAGAGATTGCCGAAGACGACCTCTAAAGTTCCTTCTCGACTGACTGTAAGCCTGTGATTTTTTTAAAAATTGTCTGAAATCTAGAAGTCCACATGTACAAGGGGAAAATGACAGAATTTGGAAACTGCCGGGCCCTCTCTTCCAAAAAACCCAAACTTTCATAGAAATAGTCAAGATGGTTTTCCATCGTCAACATTGACAATAAACATGAATTCGTTACTAAATGCAGTTACAAAGAAGCCCCTGCTTCATAGGGCTTAGAGTCTTAATGGTGCTTCCTATAGTGCCAAGAGCCAACAAAGTGCCACCAACTTAGGGAATGGCTCCCTAAGTTCAGCCAAAATTGATGGTGATTTTTTCCTCCTTGAATGATCTGGATAATTCCTTTAATCTCTTTGACTGGGAAAATTATTTGGTATTTCCAGGGTCTCACTCTGCAAAAACAAATCACTCACTTTGGTCTCCTTCTTTCTTAAATGAGGGGAATAGACAAAGAGGAAGAAGGGAGGTTTTCCATCTGGCATGAAAAAGGAAGACCTGAGACTCATATTTAAATTCTAAATCACCCTGTAAACCCCAAAATTGGCACTAAGGCAAAAGCTTGGGTGCCAAAAGCTTCCACACACATTTCTTCTTTTCCATTTGGAAGATTTCTTTTCCTCCCTCAAGGATGCCCTTGATGTTCCTTCTATCTATGAAACCCAAGTAAAAATGTGTGTGTGTGTGTGTGTGTGTGTGTGTGTGTGTGTGTGTATGTGTGTGTGTGTTGGGGTAATAAAGGAATCAATTTCCATAAAGATAATCTCGAAGGTTTTAGGAATGGTCTTACCTATTTTGGATTCTAGCTCTAGAGTAGGAAGAGATTTCAGATATCTAGTGCAACCACCTCATTTTACAGAGAAATTAAGTGATTTGGTCCTAGGATAGATGATGGTGCAGTGGTTAGAGCACTGGGCCTGGAGGATGACTTTAAGTTCAAATCTGCCCTCATTTACTAGCTTTTTGATCTTGGTCAAGTCCTTCTGCTTGTCTCAGTTTCCTCAGATAAAAGAGCTAATAATAACACCTACCTCCTATGGGTGTTGTGAGTCTCAAATGAGATCTTTGTAAAATGCTTACCAGGGTGCCAGGCCTAAAGTTGGAGACGTAGAAACTTCAGCAATTAGCCATTATCGTCTAAGACAGCCTCCTTAAACTTTTTCCACTTGTGACCCCTTGCTGACAGAGAAATTTTTACGTGACCCCGGGTATTTAGTTTATAAAATAGGTACACAAATCAAACATTTACTGCTAATAAATCATAATTTCACGATTCCTACATTGAATTACAAGACCCCATATGGGGTCACGACCCACAGTTTAGGAAGATGGAGTCTAAGGTTACACGGCCAGAAAACAACAGAGCCGGAAATTGGAACTCAGGTCCCATGTCTCCAAGTTGGGCACTCTTTCTACTCTCCTGCCTCCTGGAGGTCATGGAATATTTGAGCCCATCTTGCTCCAGTAGATTTTGAGCTGATCCGCAGTTAACTATGCCATTAAAAACAAGAGCCACCCAGCGGTTAATCTCTTCCCCTCTACGATATTATTATTGTTCATTTGTGACCTCATTTGGGGGTTTTCTTGGCAAAGACACTGGAATGGTTTGGCATTTCCTTCTCCAGCTCATTTTACGGAGGAGGAAATCAAGGCAAACAGGGGAAGGGACTTGCCCAGGATCACACAGCCAGGAAAAGTCAGGATGAATTGGAATTTCGGTTTTCCTGGCTCTGGGCCTGGTGCCCCACCTACCTGCCCCAACCACGGCAGCAGCAGCTATCGCCACCGCCACCGCCACCACCATCACTCCAGTCTCCACAGTACACTTCGCTCAATATTCTAACCCATCTTGCCACAGATTGTGATCCAAGCCATGGTAACAATGCCTTTTAAACCCACCCCCCCCCCCCCCCCCCTCCGCTGCTGCTGTCTTTCTCTCTAAGGCTGCCTTCCGTCTGCTCTGGATAACCTTGGAGGTACTTGGTTATCTGCAGGGGGTCTTCCTCATCACGGTGTAAGCATCCTGAGGGCAGGACAAGTTTTGCCTTTTTTTTTTTTTAATCTTCACTCTTTTGCAAAGTACCTGGCACTGTCATAAGAGCTTAATGATGCTTGTTGACTGACCGACTGACTGAGGATTACTTAATTTTTCATGCAGCTAAATGGAATCAAAAGACCATTTTCATTTCAACCTGGTGAGTTTTCTTTTAGTATCCGCCCTGTGTCCCACAGTTCCTGCCCCCTTCCCTGGGTCCTTTTTGCAATCTTCCAGCTTTAAGGAGAGCAAGGAGTCCCCAGATAACTATTTAGTATAAACAAACCATGTGGCTTTAATGGATTACCTCAGACTGCTAGTAAATAATTTATAGGAGGTAGTAAATAAAATATAGTTCTGTGTCTTTAAAAGAGTTGTCACGTGAAAAACACCCACCAGAGGGATGTTAACCGAGAAGATTGTCACACTGTAAAGACACTGATTGAAAGCGAGAGCCTGGTGGAAAGAAATAAAACCCGCTCTTCTGCCCTGAAGGGAAGGCAAATGTTTCTCTCCCTTTGAGGACCCAATACTTTCAGTGGGGTCTTCCTAACCAAGGAAAACAGATCAGGAAGAGGCAGGATGTCTCGGCGGATGCCTGGGCAGAGGAGCTGATAGACCACGTGGGGCTAGAGCTGGAAAGAACCTCCAAGACCAGCTAGAGCAACTCTCTTATTTTACAGAGGAAGAAAAATGGGAGGTCATGCAGGAGAAAGGACTTTACCAAGATCACACGTCACATCCTATATCCTGAACTCAAAGTCATCTCTGGGATCCCCTTGGCGGGGGTGGAGTGAGAAATAGGGAGGGCCAGGACACTGTTTTTTTAATTAAAGTATAATCTCGGGGCCACTTCAGAGGAGGCTTCCAGACCAAAACATTTTCTAGAAGCCTAAATCAGGGATTGTATGTTCTCTTTTCTATGATGCTGGCTGACTCCAAAGCAGGGGTTCTTAACCTTCTGCGTGTCCTGCACCCCTGTGGCAGTACGCTGAAGCCCGTGGACTCCTCAGAATCGTGTTTTGAGATGCACAAAATATAATACGTAGAATTATGAAGGAAACCAATTCCATAATTATTTTTAAAAATTCCCCCCAAAACTTCCACAAATTTATAGACTCTAGATTAAGAACCCTTATTCTAAATAGTGCTGACTTTGCACTTGGGGGTCTTGAATTTAAGACCCTGATTTGCCCTCTAGTCTGCATGACCCTAGCCAAGGTACTGGGCAGATACTGTTTCTCCTCCCTCCTTTCTTTCTTTCTTTCTTTCTTTCTTTTTTTCTTTATTTCTTTCTTTCTTTCTTTCTTTCTTTCTTTCTTTCTTTCTTTCTCTTCTTTCTTTCTTTCCTTCCTTCTTTCTTTCTTCCTTCCTTTCCTTCTTTCTCATTCCTTCCTTTTTATCTTTCTTTGTTCCTTCCTCTCTTTCCCTCCCTCTCTCTTCCTTCCTTCCTTCCTTTCTTTCTCATTTCTTCCTTTTTATTTTTTCTTCTTTCTCTTTCTTTCTTTCTTCCTTCCTTTTCTTCTTTCCTTCCTTCCTTTCTATCTTTTTTCTTCCTTCCTTTCCTTCTTCTCTTTCTCTCCCTTCCTTCCTTCCTTTCTTTCTTTCTTTTCTTTTCTTTCTTTCTTTCTCTTTCCTTCCTTTTTTCTTTCTTCCTTTTTATTTTTCTTCTTTCTCTTTCTTCCTTCCTTCCTTCCTTTTTATCTTTTTTTCTACCTTCCTTTCCTTCCTCTCTTTCCCTCCCTTCCTCTCTCTCCCTTCCTTCCTTCCTTTCTTTCTTTCTTTCTCTTTCCTTCCTTTTTATTTTTTCTTTCTCTTTCTTTTTTTCTTCCTTCCTTTCCTTCTTTCCTTCCTTCCTTTCTATCTTCTTTTCTATCTTTTTTCTTCCTTCCTTTCCTTCCTCTCTCTTTCCCTCCCTCCCTCTCTCTCCCTTCCTTCCTTCATTTTTCTTCCTTCCTTCCTTCCTTCCTTCCTTCCTTCCTTCCTTCCTTCCTTCCTTCCTTCCTTTCTTCCTCCCTTCTTCCCTCCCTCCCTCCCTTCCTTCCTTCCTTTTTCCCAGGTTTCTTCCTGGACCCCAACATAGAGCCTTGAATTAAATCGAGAGACTAGATGAATCCAGAGATCCCCTTCCAGTTCTCAATACACGACCTAAGATCCACCTTCCAGGAAAGCAGCAGCCAAACCGAGGAAGGAGGCTTTTTATGAGTTCCCGAGTGAGTGTCTTCTCGGGGGTCTCCCAAGAAGACAACCTTGACCGTGAAACCCGAGTCCCGAACACTTGACCTAAATTTCCAAGGGCATCTGTTTCAATCTAGTAATTGTCACCATGCTTCATCTGAAACTCGATCCTCTGGCACTAATAGTATTAACAGGAGCTGGAGGTTCCAACCTTTAGCCCAAACTCTCCGCTTTCCACTTCCTCGCGGAGCAAGGGAACCGCCTCGGTCTGCGTCTCGGAACCTTAAGGCGGCTCCTCCCAAGGAACAACAAAAACGTCAGGCTGGCAAGCCCGGGGTGGGCCGGGCCGGAGGGGAAGGAGAGGGGCGGGGGGGGGGGGGTGGGGGGGTGGTGGGAAGCCCCCGACGACAGATAACTGTTTTTCTCCCGATTAAGACAAAGCCCCCATTCAGAGAATGGAAAGTCTCGTTAACCATTTCTGAAGACTTTCTGTGGGGCTGGCTTGAAAGTACTTTTCACTAATTCTCTGGCTCCTGTTCGGAAACCAGACGTTTAATTAACGTGACTTTTGTTAGATCATTACGGATAATAAAGCGAACCTTTTCGATAGATACAATTATAATACAAGCTGTCTGGACACCTGCACGGATTACATTTGCCTCCAGCTCGGCTTATCATCTATTGCTTTGAATTCGCCTCCTTTTCTGACCAGAACATTTAATATGTTGCAAGAGATAGATTTCACGAAAACGTGGTGTCCCCTTCTGTAGCTACATCTGCTCCGACCTATTAGGAAAAGTAAGACATTTTGATACTAATTGCAAATAAATTGTGATGTGTTCACCGAGTAATTGATTTAATGAAGTTCATATTGAAACTTCTGAAATTGGTCAAGTAAAAGGCACCCTGGTGAGGCTATTGTGGAGGGCAGGTTTCTTTCTTTCTTGCTTTCTCTCTTGCTTTCTTGCTTTCTTTCATTCTTTCAAATCGAGGTAACACGGCAGAGGGACCCGGGCACAGATGTTACCTAGGAAGGCTTCATTGTGGTCTGGATAAAAAAGGACCCCCAATCGTCCCTCCTCCCCGCTCCCTCCCCCCAATAATTACGGAGGAAGCGCGCATCCCTGGCATATGCCGCCCTCGCTGGTTCTTAGCGGGCTCCCCCGAAAGCCTGGGGTTCGCGGCCCCCTCTCGGAGGCGCCTTTCCAAAGTGGGGGCCAACACTCGTTTCCGAAACAAAGCCAGCGAACACAAAGGGCAGGTTCCCGGGGCCGAGCGGGGAGCCCCGCCCCTCCCGGGCTCCGGCCGATCTCGGCTTTTTGTACCCTAGCTGCCGGGGTTGAGAAAGTGGCTGGGGGGTAGGGGGGGAGGGGGGGGGGGGGGGTCTGGCGGCTAAAGTTCTCGCCCAGGCCCCCCAGGCCCAAAGGCCCTGAAATTGTCCCACACACCCCCCCCTCGCCGCTACCTCACACCCGGGGTCCTGCATTTCTTGAACCAATTCAGCACCGGCCGTGGGAGGGAGGGAGGGTGGGTGGCGGGACAGCCTAGGCCCGACTTCCACTCGTAGACCCTCGGGGATGGGGGTGCGGGGGGGGGGTACCGACAAAGCGTTCCCCGCCCGGCCTGCGATTTGTTTGGGCCAGTTTTCAATTTGTGACGCGCGCGTTTCTCACTGTGTGTTACCTGTGTGTGTGTGTGTGTGTGTGTGTGTGTGTGTGTGTTTGTTTGTTTCCTGATAAGGCAAGTCTAGTAAGACCCGAGTCTGTCCTGCCCAAAATGGCTCAATACTCCTTCCCTTCCTTTCTCTTTGCTGTTTTCCTAGCTTTTCTTTTTCTTCCCTGCTCTCCCTGTCTTTTTTCTTCCCTCTTGCTTTTCCTTTTTTCCCTCCTTTCCCTTTCTTTTCCCTTCCTCTGCTTTCTTTCCTTTCCTTCCATTCTCTTTGCATTCATTTCTTTCCCCCCTTCCTTCCTTCCTCCCTTCTGTCCTTCCGACGGGTTGGGGGGGGGGTCGTCGAACTTGGAAACACGGCCCTCCCCCCCCCCCCCCCCTCCCCACTGGAGCCTCCCCAAAGGCCCCGCTCTGAAAGAGGCCCCCCGCTGGGCCCTCGACTGGCTTCAACTTCTCGAAAGCGGGGCCGGGTGGGGTCAGAGGGCCGGGCCCCCTCCCCAAGGCCCCGAAAGCCCCACCGCCTTCCCGAGAGCACGCGGGCAGCCCCGGCTCGGCCAGAGGCCGCGCTCGGGTGAGCAGAGCCCAGGGCGGCTCCAGGAAGCCGTGGGTCCGAGGGAAGGCGCCAGGCAGCTGTCCGCCTCCGACGGGGAGCCAGAAAAATGTTCCCAACCCCGTTCCCAAGGTGCAGGACCTCCGGCAGGCGGCCTCCAGCCCGCTCGGGGAACCATCAAAGGGAAGCAGCCGGGCTGGGGAGAAGCCTTGGAGCCAGCCCAGCCGGGCCGGTGAACCTCCCCCCCCCCCCCCCCCCCCCGGCCTCCACTCCCACCCCCGCACCTCCTAGTTAAAAGACAAATAAAAAGGAAGGGGCGGGGGGAGGGGCGAGTTCGGATAAACCAGGTCGGGGGCTGCTGGCTGCGCTAGCGATCCCGTAATACCTCGTCTCTAACCCCCCCCCCCCCGCCCCCCTCCATCATTGTTCTAATGAACTTTCACTGATTTGCCTCTTCCGGGACTCCGAGTGACAGCTAATCTGAGAATCCCACAAAACCCGATTGTCCCGAGCCGCGGGGACACTCTCATTGAGGCGCTTTGTCCCACGGGCTGCTCCGAGGTTCCAGGAGCAGACGCCGTCCCCCCTCACCCACACCCCCGACCACCAGAAAACACTGGCCCTACCTGGGAGGGAATTCCGAGGCTTCCCTCCCTTCCCGCCACCCCTCCCCCACTCTGTCTGGTCCCTCTCCCTCCTTCCCCCATCCCAGTCCTCAAGCTAGGCCGGGAACTTTGGAAGTTCCGATAATTGGGTGGGGGTGGGGGGGAGTGGGCTGGCCCTGTTTGCGTTTGGTTCTATGGTCTCCCCGGTTCTAGCCTTTAGCGGGGGGGGGGGGGGGGGGGGGGGGGGGGGGGGGTCTCTCTGAGGCGAGGTACGTGCTGCCCGTGCGGGCCAGGCCTAGCTACGAGAATTAGAGACTCGGGGCTGTGGAGACGGACCTTCTGGTCAAAGCTCCCTTTCCGGGATTCTCGGGACCAAAATACCCGCCTCGACTAATAATACACATTTACTCTCCATTGTCTCTGTGTCTCTCTGTCGTTCTCTGTGTCTCTCTGGCTGGCTCTGGCTCTGGCTGGCTCTTTCGAGCTTTCTCTTTCTCTCACTGTCTCTGTCTCTGTGTGTGTCTGTGTCTCTCTGTCTCTATCTCTGTCTCCTTCCCTGTTTCTCTCCCTCCCTCTGTCTCTATCTCTGTCTCTCTCTTTCTCTGTCTGCCTGTCTCTTTCACCCTCTTCATGCTTGTTTTAGTGTTCTCGTCATCTGCCTGCCCTACTGTGCGATATGCTGCGTTTGGGACTGGCAAAGGGTAGCCAGAGGCAGCGGCGCAAGCTCCCCGTTGGAAAGCACTGTACCCATCGTAGGCCCCCTCCCCACCTCCTCTGGCCTCCTGGTCCTCGATCTCCGACTGTGCAGAGCCAAGTCCGCCCCCAGGCCCAAGTTCCCGGTGCCAGGGTGGCGCGCTCTAGCCGCCTTCTGGCTGGCGCTGCCCACCCTCTCCCCCCTCCCCCCCTTTTCTCCCGATTTGGCTCGGGATCCGTCTGAAAAGCAGAGGAACCAGACGGCCGAAGCCCTTTTCTCCATCGATTAGATGCTCCCAACCGCCGCCCCACTTTCGGGAGAGAGGGAGGCCGCGATTCGGGTTTGGGTCTTCCCCGGAACCAGATGTCGTTTGGGCTGGTTCGTTAAGTGCCCTCCGAGGGAGGAGAGGAGCCCGGGGAACCGGTGCTCCACGTGAAAGCGATGGGAACGGCAATGGGGGGGGGGGGGGAAGAATCGTCCCTCCTCTCAGTGGAGACGGAGGGTACCCAGCCACCGCTTTCAGGTTGACTGAGCCGTCACAAAGATCATTTCTCACATGTCCTACAGGCTTTAATGCAGACCT
This sequence comes from Sarcophilus harrisii, assembly GCF_902635505.1. Classification (NCBI taxonomy): domain Eukaryota; kingdom Metazoa; phylum Chordata; class Mammalia; order Dasyuromorphia; family Dasyuridae; genus Sarcophilus; species Sarcophilus harrisii. The sequence goes on from NC_045432.1 coordinate 40,774,908, forward strand.
TTGGCAGGGGCTCTACGGGGAGCGCAAGCTGGGGTCGGCGAGGGCCGGGCTGACGACGGCCGTCTCGGCCTGCACGGGAACGGCCCCGGCATCGGAGCCTCCCCCCCCCCCCCATGACTGTCTCATCCGGGGCGGCGCGGCGCCCCTGCGTTGCGGCCCGGGCCTCTCCGTTCCGTGCGGAGAGTGTCTATCTGGGAATGTGCGTGTGCGTGCGTGCTGGGGCAGCGGGGGTGTCACGGTGGTCTGGAAATAGACTGGGGGGCAGTTTGCGGGCGGTGCCCGATGGCGATCCCTTAGGGGGCGGTCCGGTCTCTGCTGCATTCAGCCGCACCTCTGTGCCAGGGGAGCCGGGAGAGAAGCACGCGAGGGAGGGGGTGGCGCTTTACTGGACGTGCCCTCCGCTCCGCCAACGGCCGGCGGCAGCTGGGGAGCGCCCGCGATCGGGGCCCGGCGCGCCGGGGCTCGGCCGAACCACCGCGGGGCGCATAGCTCGCATTCCTCGGTCCCGTGTGAAAAAACAAAACAAAACAAACCCAACGTCCCCGCCGGCCTCCGAGTGGCGAGGGGAAGAGGCCGGCTTTTTTATTAGGTGGAAGTTTGCTTTCCCAAGCCCTTCGTTAGGCCCCCTCTGTCCCGCCCCCTTACTCCACCTCGCCTCGGGGGAGCCCTCTTCCCTTCCCCTTCGACGTCCCCGGGCCCAGGCTCCTGCCCACATCGCGTGCGAAGGCCGCGGCAACAGCTGCGCCTGGCACTAGCGGCCGCCGCCACCCCGCGCCCCTCTCCGGTGCCCCACGCGGCGGCCCCGAGAGCTGGGGCCCGGGAGCCCGTCTGGGGAGCCCGGAGAGGCGGGCCGCGGGCCGCCCCGAGGAGCCCGTCAGCCGCCGTGGGCTCGGCATCTTCGAGGGAGATGGCGGGGGAGGGCGAGATTTACGATCCCAGAGGCCAGAGCGTGAAAGGGGGTATCATCTTGGGGGGGGGGAGGGAAAGAAAGAAAACATATCTCCAGGCGCAAGGAGGGCCCTTCCCTTTCAGGCTCGTTGTTAGGACAACGCAAACTATCCTTGAAAAGATTAGTTCCACTTCAAAGGAATTTACATTCAACAGTGAAAACCGGGCCGGTTTTATGGCCGCCAAAGGCCTTCTCCCCGAGGACAGCTCAGGCTTGGGGCTCTCTATTTATTTTTCCGCATTCACCGGCCACTTGTAGAAAATCAACAGAAAGATCCGCCCAGAGGCTCATTGTGAGCGCCGACCCACGGTGGGGGGAGTCTGGGGAGCCCCGGGAACAGGTAGACGGGAGCGGGGGGAGGTGGGGGGAGGGCAGGCCGGGCTTCCCTCTCCAGCCTCGAGCCCCCCGCAACCCCCACACTCCGGGCGGCGGGGTTTACTCGGAAGGAGGAGAGGAAAACGGGTGTTTTTCTTCTTTCTTAAATCAACACCATCACACTTGACCCCGAGACCTCTACCCATTCTCCCGGAGCGTCTGCTGCCAACCCGAGGGATCGCAAACCGTCCGGGCTGGGAGAGGACGAAGCCCGAGGCACGTCCGGAAAGCAGAAGGCCCAGCTTCGGGAAGTTCGAACCCTTCCCTCTCCCACCTCGGCACCCCCAGCGGCCGTTCCCCTAAATGGGCACGCTTGCCAGAGAGTGACCTCCACTTGGAAGCGGGAGGCCCCTCTCTAACGCTCTCTAACGCCGGAGGGCAACTTAGCCTTGATTTGAATACCTCCAGGAATGGGAAACTCACCCCCTTTGGGGAGGGAGGGCCAGCGCAAGACTATACGCAAGGTTTTCCCCTTCGCGCCTCCAAAATCCCGCCCAAAGCAGCCAGTATCCGGATGCATTAAACAAGGCAAGCGCGCACACACACACACACACACACACACACACCCCCGGTGGGGCCCGGGGAAGAACTACAGAAAGGGGCCTCCTGTTGGGCCTTCCTGCCTCCCACTCCCCATCCCAAAGCGCTCCTTTCTGAACCCTGAATGATTTTCCTTGGCGGGGGGAGGGGGGTAAGAGTCGGGGAGGGGAGATTTTTCTTCAAGATCCCGACCTGCTAAGCGGGGAAACTCGCCCACCTCCAGCTCCTAATTCAATCCGTCCAAAATCTACGTCAAACGGCTATTTTTAAGAAGCTGCCCAGCAGTTGGCGGCAAGATTTCGCCTCCCCCACAAGTCCCTGCCGCAGGCCCCCAATTACTGTGAGCAGCACTCCCGAGCCAGCTGCCTCCTTCCTAGTGGAAACACGCAGATTCACATGTGGTAGTAACAAAGTGTCCCCTGCTATCGAAATGTGTATGTATGTCATAGATATAATACATGCATGTAATATGTGCAGGATAGTAATAAAATTGCTCTTTTTTGGTCCCTTTCTATACATTTTGTTTTCTTGTGCTCATTAAAACAAGAATGGCCGCACATCTCAAAGGCAGGAAGCAGGGCCCTGGGTCTCGGCCTTCGAGGGGGCCCTGGCCCGCTCCCCTTCATAAAATGACTCAGGTTTGCGAAGCACTCGCTCTGCACATCCTCATCCGAAGCCAACGAGCCCTCTAAGAGGCTTTGCTTTTTCCTCGTTTGAGATCCGAGGCCACTGAAGGGGACTTGTCAGATTCACAGACGTGTAAAGTGTCCTGTGGTGGGTGGGAAATCCAGGTTTTTTTGCCTCTTGCTCTAGTCCGATAGAGGCTAGAATGAGGAAGTCCTGAATTCAAGACCGGCCTCTGGCACATACCAGCTGTGTGAGCCTGGACAAGTCACTTCTCTCAAGACTATGAGTTTCACCAAGCGATTCAGGGCTGAGATTCCAAATCTGACCCCCTGTCCCCATCTTTCTGCTCTCCCTTCTCCCCCTCTCCCCACACAGCTAAGGTCACCTGACTCAATCCTTCTCCTTTTCTCACCTTTTGACAGAATTTAAGTATCTAAGAACTAGGGAAGCCCTGGGAGATGAGTTCAGGTTTAGGTCCAAACGCCTGGGGTTACTTAAGAGAAATGAAGGGCAATCAAGTCGACTGGGATTCTCCTTGGTCGTTGAATGTGAGTATCACACTCCTGGAGACACTGAAGCTGATCAGTGATTCTGAACCCCCCCCCAAAAAAAAAACTTTTTAATTTAATATCATCAAAATTTTCCATTTTGCATTTCATAATGTTCTCCAGTTCTTCTTTGGCCGTAAAATCCTTCCTTCCCCACAGATCTGAGAAGAAGACTATCCCTCCTTCCCCTTATTTGCTTACACTATCACCCTTTCTGTCTAAATCGTGAACCCATTTTGACCTTTATCTTGGCAGAGGGTGTTAGGGGTTAATCGATGATTCTGAGAACCAGGGAGTGACGTTCCCACCAGCTGTCAGGTCCGGTACAACCCATCTCCGGCCTTTCCACTCAACCGGAATCGCCCAGTGAAGTCCCTCATCCCCCCTCTCCTTGCTCCCTTAATAGCCTCCTAATCAGGTCTCTTGCCTCCAGCCTCTTCTCCGCTCTCTGCACAAAACTGCCAAATGGATATTTCCGAATCGAGGATCTGTCTGTGTCCCTCCCCTGCTCATGAAGCTTAAGTAGCTCCCTATTGCCTGTTCCATGAAATCTAGAAGCCGCTGTTAGGTAATTAAAGCCTTTCACGGCCTGGCTAGCCTAGCTTTTCAGGCTGATTATGCCTTTCTCTAGTTCATAAGATCTGTGTTGCAGACAAATGGGCGGATGGATGTACTATCTCTGGCTCCTTTGCCTTTGTAAAGCTCACCCCTTTGACGGGGAATGTTCTTTCTCCTCATCTTGACTGCTTGCCATTGCCTGGCTCTTTTCCAGGCTTAGCTCAAGGGCCCTGTCCTCCCCGGAAGCCTTTTCTGACCTCCCCAGCCCTGTTTTCTGACCTCCCGTGGCCCTGTTTAGCCTTTGTACATAGTAGGTGCTTAAGAAATGCTTGCTGAGGACCACAGTCCCACAGTTCCATAGGAGGGGCCTTAACAGGTGATACCTAGACAGTATTCCTCAGGGGGTGTGGTTGGCTCTGGTGGGGCAGGGTCTACCATAATCAGGCAGTGAGAAAAGGAAGTGAGAAAGCAAGGGAAGAGGAAGCTCTGGGAGAAGAAGGCACAGAGAAGGAGGCCTCCATCTGTCCCGGTAAGAAAAGCAAAGGTGTTTGCTGAGACCTGGGCATCGGCCTCTGGGGCAATCTGGAAGTGGTTTCCTTTACTTTGGGTTCTATTAGAAAAAAAACAAACAAACAATTTAAACCTATTGCGTTGACTTCGATGGAGCTGAAAGGGACCTTAGAGGCCATCCAATCCACCTCTCCCCCCTCATTTTACAGATGAGGAAACTGAGGCACAGAGAAATTAAATGGCCTAGCCAAGGTCATGAAGGCAGTTAGTAGCAGAGACTGGCATTCAAACCCTGGTCCTCTGGTTCCAAATACCCGTGGCCTTCTTACCATTAGTATGTTGCCTCCATCTGAAAGTTCATTTTTCATTTCTGATTTTTGTGTTTTTAGTTCCATTCTAGAAATTCCTGGGGAAATTCAGGACTTGGAAATATTGACTTCATGACTTTCTCAATATTATTATTATGGGTATTTAAAAGGAAGGAAGGAAGGAAACAAGAATTTGGGAAGCACTATTTATTTAAGTACCAGGCACGTGCTAGGTGCTTTAAAGATTTAAAACTTTTTTCACAGTCTGTTTTCCAATAACATATAAAGGCAATTTTAACAATTTTTTTTTTATTTTAAGTCCCAGATTTTCTCCCTTATTCCTTTGTCGTCACCTCCCTAAGATGAAAGCAATTTGATATAAGGGATGGATGTGCAATCATATAAAACACATCGGCACATTAGTCATTTTGTGAAAGAAAAGCACGACAAAGAAAAGAACCCCCCAAAAGTCAAAACGGGTTGCTTTGATTTGCATTCAGAGTCCGGCAGCTGTTTCTCTGGACGTGGATGGCATTTTCCATCAGAAGTCTTTTGGAATTGTCTTGCGTGGTTGCATTGCTGAGAAGAGCTAAGTTTTTCATAGTTGATCATTAAGTGCTTTACAATTTCCCGCCATCTTGTTTAATCCTTATAACAGTCTTAGGAGATAGGTGCTATTATTGTACTCATTTTACATTTGAGTAAACTGAGGCAGACAGAGGTTAATGACTTGATCAGGATCATACAGCTTATTCCAAGTGTCTGAGTCTATGTTTGCTTTTTTAGGTTTTTGTGAATGAGGTGCGGCACTCTGTGCCATATGGTGCCATCTAGCTATAGCAATAGCATGCTTGAAGAAAGTGTGTGTGTGTGTGTGTGTGTGTGTGTGTGTGTGTGTGTGTGTTTGGGGGTGGTTAGGAAGACAGACCTGGATTCAGATTCAACTTCTCACCTATCTTGGTTGTGAAATTCAGATCCAGCCCCCAACCCCTGCCAAAAAAATAAAATAAAATAAAACCATTTAGCATGGTCATGAACTAATATCTGATGTGCCACGAGACTAAAGGAAGGATAATGGAAAGAGACAGGTCTTAAACAATCACTATCTAGCTGCATGACTTTAGACAAGTCCTTTCTCAAAGCCTCAGTATCCCTCTCTGTAACAAGCCAGCGCTGGCTTCGATAACCTTTGATAACCTTTCGAGCTCTTGGTCTAAGATTATTTAGGTCCCCAAGAGTCCAAAGGGATCTAGAAAAGCTTGCCGGGGAGCAGATAGTCAGGAAAGAGCATCTAGGTTCCTAATATCCCACCCTATTTCTGGGCTTTGTGGTAAGACTGGCCAATGTAAGCTTCTTGAGGGCAGGGACCGTTCTTTGCCTTTCTTTATATCTAGGTGCTCAGCATCCTCCAGTGTTCTGAGACAAGTGTTTATTCAATGTTTTTGGATTCATTCTTCAATCTACCCTGACTCACTTACTATTATACGCTTCCCTGGCCAAACCGTTCCATCTCCCAGCCTTCCTGCCCTCAGCTGAAAAAGCAAATAATGATGATAACTACCTTCCTGGATGGTGGTGAGGTTCAAAAGGGCTACTTTGTGCGAAATGCCTTGAAAACATTAAAGCTGTAGTAGCTATTGCTATTATTATTATTATTACTATGCTTCAATATAATTACAGTGGGACTACTGGCTATTTCCAACCCTCGTCACTCCAATTCATCCTTTAAATACATTTGCTCAGGATGTTTTCAGTGCCTGGAATACAGTTCTTATTTCTTTTAAATAAGTTTTTAATGATGATCTTTTTTTTTTTTTTTTTTTTTTTTGCTGAGGCAATTGGGGTTAAGTGACTTGCCCAGGGTCCCACAGCTAGGAAATGTTAAGTGTCTGAGATCAGATTTGAACTCAGGTCCTCCTGACTTCAGGGCTGGTGCTCTATCCACTGTGCCATCTAACTGTCCCTAATGATGACCTTTTTGTATATCTCCAGCAGTTTCCTTAGAATTTCTTCTCTCTCCCCAAGAGTCACCCCTTATAACAAATAGTATTTTCAAGACAAAAGAAGAAAAATCAGTATAACTGATCAATACTTTTAAAAAGTCTGAAATTACTTGCAATGTGCTACATTTGGGCACTTCCTAGTCTGCAAAGGATGGAGATGAGGTCTTCTTGTATCTCTTATTAGGAGGCCTGCTTGTTCTTTGTGATTTTGCAACATTCACTTTTTTAAAAAAAATTATAGCTTTTTACTGATAGAACCCATGCCAGGGTAATTTTTTACAAAATTATCCCTTGCACTCACTTCTGTTCCTACTTGTCCCTTCCCTCCCTTCACCCCCTCCTCTAGATGGCAGGCAGTCTTATACGTGCAACATTCACTTTTGAATTTTTGTGTGTGTGTGTGTGTGTGTGTGTGTGTATGTGTGTGTATGTGGTTGTTCTTATTATTAGTTGTATGACCCTGAACAGGTCACTGAACCCTATTTGCCTAGTTTCCCCATCTGTAAAATGAGGTGGAGAAGGAAATGGCAAACCACTCCAGTATCTTTGCCAAGAAAACCCCATATGGGATCATCAAGAATTAGACACGACTGAACGACAACAACAAAAGTGATTGTGTAGACTGTTTTCTTGGTCCTGTTTCGTTTACTCTGCAGCATTTCATGGAGCTCTTTCCATGGTTTTTTATATTTGTGATTTCTTACAGTACAGTAATATTCTATTACATCCATGTACCATAATTCATTTAACTATTCCCCAATCGATGGGTATCTACTTCGTTTCCAATTCTCTGTTATCACAAAAAAGGTGCATCTGGGGATTTCCTTCTCATTAATGACCTCTTTGGCATATAAGCCTAGTAAGAGAATCTCTAGGTCAAAGGCTATGGGTGGCTTAGTTTCTTTTTCCAAAATGGTTCAACGGGCTCACATCTCCACCAACAATCTATTTACCTTCTTATCTTCCCACAACCCTTCCAACATCAACTATTCCCATATTTTGTCAGGTCTGATCACTTTTCGGATGTGAAGTGAAGCCTCGTGGCTATTTTAAATGTCTTTGATTATTGTTGTGGATTTGAAATGTTCCTTCCTGTGTTCTTAATAGTTTGTGACTCTTGAAGACTATTTTGAGAACTGTTCTTCTAGCCTTTGGCCATTTAACTAATGGAAAATGACTTTTGTTAATTGTTTAATCCGTATAAGAGAAATTTGACTCGTTTTTTTTTGTTTTTTTTTTTTTCATTTCAACACATCCCTTCATAGCCTAAGCGCATTAATTTTGTTTGTGCCAAAGCTTTTCAGTTTCAGGTAATCAAAGTCATCTGCTTTGTCTTTTATAATTGCTCCCGTTTCTTATTTGATTAAGAATAGCTCTTTTACTCATAACTGTCAGAGTATATGATTGGTTTCTCTTCTATTTTTTTTATGCTATGATCTTAAATATTAAAATCTTGTATCCATTTAGAATGTATTATAGAAAATGGTGTAAGGTGTTAGCCTAAGCTGAATTTCTGTCAGGCTGCTTTCCAGTTTTCTCGGCCGTTTTTCTCAAAGAGGGAGCTCTTTCCTAAGCAATTTCTGTTTTCTGGTTTATCAAACACTGGATTATTGAGTTCTATTGTTTCTGATTCTCCCTCGTGTGGTCTGTTCCATTGATCCAGCTCTTTGTTTTTTAACCGATACCAGATGGTTTTGATGACTGATGCTATAGAATATAATTTGAGGTCTGGAAGTGCTTGGAATACATTTCTTCTTCTCTGCCTCCTGAACATTTTCTTTTCCTACACAGGCTCAGCTCAGGTGGTACCTCTTCCATAAAGTCTGCCCTGGTTTTGCTTTCCACCCACTGAGCAGAAAATTATCTCCTTCTCCTCCTAAGTCTCGTATTATTCTGTCTGTTCATTTTGTACTTCACCTTGCATCATGGTTGTATGTGTGCAAGTCATGTCCCTACTATTAGCCTGTGAACTCCTTGTATCCCCCAGTGCCTACTACAGCACCCGATGCACACTAGATGCTTCATAAATGTTTGTTAAATTTAATTGAACTGAATGGAAGCTCTTTTATAACATTCCTAGAAAATACAGACTTGCTTTGAACATCTCTAGTGTTAGGGAATTCACCTTCATTAAAAATTTTTTTTTCTTTTAATGGCTTTTTTATTTTTTTAAATCCATGCAAAGGTAATTTTCAATATTTACCTTTGCAAAACCTTGTGTTTCAAATTTTTCTCCCTCCCCCCTCCCCTAGACAGGAAGCAATCCCATACAGGTTATTCATCTTAATTTTTTTTTCCTTTTTAATATTGTTTTCCTTTTTTCTGGTTATACATGTACGTTAATTTTAAACACATATTTCCTTATAAATCAGATCAGGAGAGAAAAATCAGAACGAAAGGGAAAAACTACAAGAGGAAAAATAGACGAAAAAGAAAAGAAAATGAAAATAGCATGTGTTGATTTACATTCAGTCTCCATAGTTCTCTCTCTGGATGCAGATGGCTTTTTCTATCCAAAGTTTATTCAAATTGCCTTGGATCAGTGAACTGCTGAGAAGAACCAAGTCTTTCTCTTTTTCTTTCTTTTCTTTTTTTCCTTCCTTCCTTCCTTCCTTCCCTCCTTCCTTCCCTCCTTCCTTCCTTCCCTCCTTCCTTCCTTCCTTCCTTCCTCCTTCCTTCCCTCCTTTCTTCCTTCCTCCTTCCTTCCCTCCTTTCTTCCTTCCCTCCTTCCTTCCTTCCTTCCTTCCTTCCTTCCTTCCTTCCTTCCTTCCTCCTTTCTTCCTTCCCTCCTTCCTTCCCTCCTTTCTTCCTTCCCTCCTTCCTTCCTTCCTTCCTTCCTTCCTTCCTTCTTTCCTCCTTCCTTCCTTCATTCCCTCCTTCCTTCCTTCCCTCCTTCCTTCCTTCCTTCTTTCCTCCCTTCCTTCCTTCTTTGCTTCTTTCTTTTTCTTTTCTTCTTTTTTCTGAAGCAATTGGAGTTAAGTGACTTGCTCAGAGTCACACAGCTAGGAAGTGTTAAGTGTCTGAGACTAGATTTGAACCCCAGGTCCTCCTGACTTCCGGACTGGTGCTGAACCAGGTCTTTCTTTAAAAAGGAAGGACCTCACTCATTCCTGGTCCAGAATTTACTCTGCCAGTTCTTTCTTTCCCCTTCAGCCATGCTCTGGAAGGACTTATGCTCCTTCCTTCCCGTTTTCCAACCCCCCTCCAATCTGCATAGAGTTCCCTCTTTAGGATATGAGTTCCTTGGGGACAGGGACTATCGTGCCATTTTTGTATCCCACGTCCATAGCACAGTGCCTGAAACACAGAAAGAGTTGATTAAATAATCCATCTTTCTGTCTATCAGAGGCTGCTAGCTTTTAGTCAATAAACATTAAGCTCCTATTTACTTTGTCTTAAGTATTGGGAATAGAAAGAAAAGCAAAAAAAGTCTCTGCCTTTGAGAAGCTCACAATCTAATAAGGGAGGAACAGGCAAATTTTGACAAACAAATGTTATATAGGAGAAACATTAATAGAGGGAAGGAACCAGAATTAAGAGATACTGGCAAAGGTTTTCTATCCTGAGAATGGAAGGAGTTGACAGGCTAATAGTAGGGACGTGACTTGCACACGTATAACTGTGATGCAAGGTGAAGTACCAAATGAACAGACAGAATAATACGAGACTTACAAAGGGAAGGAGAGAATTTTCTGTGCGGTGGGTAGAAAGCAAAACCAGGGCAGACTTTATGGAAGAGGTACCACCTGAACCGAACTTTGTAGGAAAAGAAAACTTTCAAGGGGCAGATGAAGAAGAAATAGATTCCAAGTGCTTCCAGACCTCAGATTATATTATATCATCAGCCATCAAAAGCAGCTGGTGGTGTAGCTAGGTGTGTTATGCCACAGTTCTCTTTTATTGTCCTGACTCAGTTTCCCTAATTATCCTGACTCAATCCTGCCTCGGTTTCCCTGCTTTTCAGTTCTGCAAAACCTCCCCGCCCTCTTTATCAGAATACTTGATAGAACATCAGAATGCCTCTCCCCACCCCAAGCTATTAGAATATCAGATACTGTCTTATCAAGATGCCTCTCCCCAAGTCCAGGGTGTCTCTCCCTGATTATATCATCCCCTCTCCAGAGGCTCACCCCACCTTGTCAGTTCCGTCTGACTCCACCCCTGCCTCAGTCTACCCTCTGTGTCTGAGCCACCTGTATATATGTCATTGAGAACTCTGATTGTTTGCTGGGTTCTTGGAGACCATAGTCTCATTCAGCCCTGGGACCAAACATGGATCCATTGGTCCCAGTAAATCTCTCCATTTAATCAATTATTAAGTACTCTCTAATCTCTGTCTTGCTCAGTTTCTCTGGCATTACATTTTGGAGGCTTCCCACCAAGATATTAGAAACTGAGCAGGATCAGAGATAAGAGACTGAGGCCTTACTATATTCGAAATAAAAAATAATTTTGAATTTGTAGACCCTCTGAAAGGGTTTCAGAGACTCCAACAATTCTTTGGACTACACTTTGAGGACCTGGCGTTGCTGAGAAGAACTAAGTCATTCCAAGTCGGTCGGCATCCGATTTTGCTGTTGCTGTGTACAACACAATATAGGAAGGAAGGAAGGAAGGAAGGAAGGAAGGAAGGAAGGAAGGAAGGAAGGAAGGAAGGAAGGAGGGAAGGAAGGAAGGAAGGAGGGAAAGAGGGAAGGAAGGAAGGAGGGAAGGAAGGAAGGAAAGAAGGAAGGAAGGAGGGAAGGAAGGAAGAAAGAAAGAAAGAAAAAAAAGAAAAGAAAGAAAAAGAGAAAGACTTGGTTCTTCTCAGCATTTCACTGATCCAAGGCAATTTGAATAAACTTTGGATAGAAAAAGCCATCTGCATCCAGAGAGAGAACTATGGAGACTGAATGTAAATCAACACATGCTATTTTCTATATTGCGCCTCAGGGTGGCTGGGGATCTGAATTCTTGGACTGGAGAGGCCAACACCCCTGGATGTTTTTTTTCAGAACCTCCGGGAAAGAGAGCAGATTCCAGCCACAAGAGCCTGACACCCCCATTTTGGCCATTGGAGAGTAAGTCTGTCTGAGTACCTTTTGGGGTACCATCTGTTCTGTCTGTACCTGTTCTGTTCTGTTCAACTTGTTCTGTATGCTAGCATCTGGATTCCCAGAATTATGAAATGCTGACAGGCATAAATTCTGGGAGTAGGGTCTTCTGGACGCAGGGGACCCTACCTGGGGTCTAAGACACGTCTGCTTCTGTGTGCCAGTTGGCACAACTCTGGGTATTCCAGAGTATAAATCTGGGTATCTTTTTTTAAAGACACCATCTGGCTAAAAAAACAAAAAAACTCTGTTTGGATTACAACTTCCCTCAGGGCTAGTCTAAAATTTCTACATAGCCCCTTGGTCTGTGTTAAATATTTTCTTTCATGTTTTTGGCCACGTGGTCATGTCCATGTGATTTATGTGACTTGTTTGTCACTTGTTTGTCCTGTTGGTTCATAGCTTTGCTAAAGTATGAAATTTGGGAATTGGTTAAAATTTACTGTTGATTTTAAACAAAAATAAACTGGCACTCAGGGAGTTTCAATTTAGGTATGGCTTGAATGGAGCTACCTTAGATAAGGCCTCTGGAGAACAAAAGGAGTTTATGCTGATTACTTTGAACTCAGGCTGGAGAAAACGTCTGATTAGAATGATTTTTTAAATTGTGGAAATAATTTTACTGTTGCCTTCGCAGGCTAGATTTGGCTATCTTTGAATGTAAGCTCTTAAGAACTTGTTGGAGTGAAGTTCTGTTAGCTACTCTAGCTACGGACTGCCTGGTTAAGCTTGCTGGGGCAGGTTAGCTCCCCTTCCCTTCCCCCCTGTCTCTTTGGAGGTGGAGTGGGGAGGAAGGGCCACCACGTGGAATTACACACACACACACACACACACACACACACACCCCTCTTTCTGCAGAGGCCTGGCTTTGGAATCATTCAGCCCTGGGACCAAATATAGATCCATTGGTCCCAGTATATCTCTCCATTTAATAAATGATTAAATACTCTCTAATCTCTATCTTGCTCAGTTTCTCCGGCATTACAGGTGGTACAGTGGATAGAGTGCTAGACTCTACAGTCAGGATGGCCTGAATTCAAATCCAACCTTAGACCGGGTGTCCCTGGGCAAGCCACTTAACCTCTGTCTCAGTTTCCTCATCTATAAAATGGAAATAATAATGGCATCTACCTAGCAGAGTTGATTTGAGTCTCAAATGAGGTCATATTTGTAAAGTGCTTAGATCTCAGGAGGCTGCCTAATCTATTCTGGACGGCTCTCCAGAATCCTTCCTGATTTTGAATTAGGCTGCCTCCCTGGAATTGCCACTGACCTTTTCTCTTATATTGAGGCCTCTGTTTTACAATTCTCCCCTCTGCAAGTACTGAAAGCACACAGTGCATGCTAGCCCAAAGGCTTGTCAACTTTGTAGTAGATAAGTGTAGGACCTTTTGTAGAACAATTCTTTTTTTATAGTATTTTCCTTGTTCCAATTATATGTAAAGACAACTTTTAACATTTATTTTGAATCAGATTAGTTAAAAGTTTATTAATTTTACGAACCTTTTCAAAGGTGCAACTTTTAGTTTTATTTATCATTTTTATGGTTTTTTTGTTTCCAATTTATTTTTCCTCTGATTTTTTTCAGTGTCTTTTTTTTTTTATTAAAGCTTTTTAATTTTCAAAAGCTGTATGGATAATTTTTCAGCATTAACCCTTGCAAAACCTTGCATTCCAATTTCCCCTCTTCTCCCCCTCCCTTCTCCTAGATGGCAGTAATCCAATATATGTTAAACATGGTAAAAAATATATGCTAAATCCAACATATGCATACATAGTTATACAATTATTTTGCTGCACAAGAAAAATCAAATCAAAAAGGAAAAAAAAAACTAGAAAGAAAACAAAATGCAAGCAAACAAGAAGAAAGAGTGAGAATTCTATGTTGTGATTCACCCTCAGTTCCCATAGTCCTCTCTCTGAGTACATATGACTCTCTCCATCACAAGATCACTGGAATTGGTTTCAATCATCTCATTGTTGAAGAGAGCCACGGCCATCAGAATCGATCATCATATAATCTTGCTGTTGCCACATGCGATTGAAGAGGGAACCCCAAAACTCTGGACTGAGCCGACCCCACCCAGATAACAAAGATGAAACTGTGCTTGGGGTGGAGTCCCCTAATTGAGACAGAGTCGAAGGAGGTTTTCTCCTTTAAGGATTTTCAGTTTTGGGGTTCCCTCTTCATAATGATCTCCTCATTCTGCTCATTTCATTCAGCATCAGTTCTTTTTAGTCTCTCCAGGTCTCTCTGAAATCCTCCTGCTGATCGTTTCTTACAGAACTATAATATTCCATAACATTCATATACCATAACTTATTCAGCCATTCTCCAACTGATGGGCATCTACTCAATAATTTTCAGTTCTTTGCTGCCACAAACATTTTTACATATACGGGTCCCTTTCCCTCCTTTAAGATCTCTTTGGGATGTAAGCCCCGTGGAGACACTGCTGGATCAAAGGGGATGCAAGTTTGATAGTCTTTTGGGCAGAGTTTAACATTTATAAAATTTTCCCTCCTCCCTTCTTCCCTCCCTTCTCTCTCCTCTTCTTTAAAGAGTAAACAATTTAATCTAAATTATATATGTGCAGTCATGTAAGACATATTTCCATATTAGTCTTGCTGTGAAAGAAATCACCCAAAAAACAAAGCAGCTGAAAATAAGATGCTTCCATCCGCATTCAGACTCCATCATTTCTTTCTCTGGAGGTGGATAGTGGTTTCCATCATGAATCCTTTGCGATTGTCTTAGGTCAGTGGTTCTCAAACTTTTGTTCTCAGTATCTTCATGTTGTTAAAAAACTATCGAGGATCTGTTCAAAGAGTTTTTGTTCACATGGGTTATATTTATAGCTATTGACTGTATTAGAAATAAAAAATAATTTTGAATTTGTAGACCCTCTGAAAGGGTTTCAGAGACCCCAACAATTCTTTGGACCACACTTTGAGGACCCCACGTTGCTGAGAAGAGCCAAGTCATCCCCAGTCGGTCGGCATCCGATCTTGCTGTTACTATGTACGATGTTGTCCTGGTTCTGCTCATTTCACTTTGTGTCAGTTCCTAGGAGTTTTTCTGGCATTTTCTGAAAGCCTCCTCAAAGAACAACTCTTGCAAATGACTGGGCTGGGCTCCCCAGGTAATTAAGTAGGAGATAATTGAAGCTTTAGGAGAAGCAAGAACCATAGAGCAGGGAAACATTTGAAAATATATGCAGATTAAAAACTGCCTTTTGGGGGTAAATGAGGTGTTCCATGAGCTACTTTGAAACTTTCTTCTCCCTACTCTGCTAATTGGAAAGAAAAAACTCCAGATTGATGAGGGCAGGATACCAAAGGAGGGACGGGAATGGGTGAGGGAGGATTTCCTTGTTCTCCCAGGCAGGAGTTCCCAGGTAGGAAATTCACTAACTCAGGCTGTGAGAAAAAAGGTTTTATGATTAAAGAGACCAAGAGAAAGACCTCCTTGGCGGGCAATATCATTCTCAGGAGAGAAGAGATCTCCAAAGAGACATTTTCTGAAGACCCGTTTCATGCAGGAGTCTAAGAATTCGCAAGAACATTGGAGTCTGCAGAACTTTTTGGCGGTGAGTTTACATAACTTTACCGGGCTGTCTCAGGGAGTTTTACTCTCATCAAGATCACTACCTATTGATCCCTGAAGGGATGAACAAAATGAGAAATGATTATGTTGAGATACTGATAGACTGTAAGAAGCAACAAACAAGAGGAATTCAGAAAAACCCAGGAAGACTTGTATGAACTGATGAAATGGGAAGTCATCGGGACCCAAAGAACGACGGTCGCAAAGATTAAAATGATGAAAGGAAAACAAACTGAAAGGCAACTGGATTCTGAGTAATTGTAATAACCAGTCTTGGCCTTGGAAAAGAGAGAAGTGGGAGACTATGGGGGCAGAATGCTGCATACAGAATCACTGTGTTGATTGACTTTGCTTATTTTGTTTGTTTATTTTGGGTTTTGTTAGAAAGGAGGGTTTGGAGTAAATATGTAGACTATATTCCGAGATGAATATGCTATGAGAGAAAAGATTTTTTACTTTAAAAGTTTGGTTGATTTCACATCATTTTCATTATATATACTTGGCTGAGGCAATTGGGGTTAAGTGACTTGCCTAGGGTCATACAGCTAGGAAGTGTAAAGTGTCTGAGATCAGATTTGAACTCTGGTCCCCCTGACTTCAGGGCTGGTTCCTTTTCTATATTTATTGTCATTTTCAATTATATCCTCCCCCTTCTTCCCATGTCAGTGAGCTTTCCCTTTGTTTTTTCTTTTATGCTTTCAATGAATGAAAATCCAACTTTTATCCTTCCCCCTTCTCTCCTCAATTGAAAACAAACAAAACTCTTATAAAATAATGAATAAAACAAAAGAAATAATATGAAATAGTACCAAATAATGACTAATCAAGCCAAGTAAATTCCAACATTTAGAAGAGATATATATATATATATATATATATATATATATATATATATAGCTATATATTAAAAAGAACAGATGCAAAAATAGGTCAGGTCAAATTGACCTGCCATATGGCAGAGATTTCACTTTGGCCTGGAGAGAGGAAGGGACCATGGCGAGATTAAGATAGAATCATAAAAACTGATGAGTGGTAACTTTATCTCTATTCAAGCAAACCAGCCCCATTCTGAAAGTTCTCCTTTCCCCACTAGTGGCAGTTAGATGCAGGGAATACAGCCCTGGGGCTTAGAATCAAGAACACTGATTTCAAATCTACTCCCAGACTCTTCCTAGCTGTTTGTTCCTAAGCAAGACACTTTTTTATTTGACTTTATTTTAAAGATTTTAATAATAACTTTTTATTTTCAAAATACATGTAAAGATAATTTTCAGCATTCACCCTTGCAAAAAACCTTGTGTCCCAAATTTTTCTCCCTCCCTTTCCTCCATCCCTTCCCTGTAAATAGCAAGTAATCCAATATATGTTAAACATGTGCAGTAGTTCTTCTATACATATTTCTACATTTATCATGCTGTACGAGAAAAAAATGTCAAAAAGAAAAAAAATGAGAAAGAAAAAATAGGCAAAATACTTAACCTCTATCTAACTCAGTTTCCTCAACTGTAAAATGGAGAAAAATCATTACACCTATCCTTCAGGGTTGTTGTTAGGATCGGATTAAATAATACTTAATTAATTAAATTAAATAATACTTAAGTGCTTAACACAGTGCCTGGCACTTAGCAAATACTTAAAAACACTTATTTCTGACCCTCCTCCTGAGCCATTTGTCCCTTCCCATTATAATAACAATGATGTTAACAACTGCTAGTTGAGTCTCTTAGCAACCCTATTGATTTGGAACTTCAAACATCATTATTCCCATTTTACAGATGACAAAACTGAGGATCAATATCGCTCTCCTCTAGGCAGAGACTAAAGATGCAGAATAAGGCATATGGGTGAGGATGAGTCATTGGGAAGAAAGGGTGACATTTAAAAAAAAATTTTGGAAAAGGTAGAAAGGAAGGCAAAAAGGAAGGAAGATGCAGAGGGGTCAGTGATTTTCCTTTGGTCACACAGCTAGCACGCGTTAGAGGCAAAATTCCAATTTAAATCTTGTTAACTAATTCTGATATTCTTATTGTTCTGTTTCTCTACTTTTGTTTTGCCCTGTCCCCCTTTACCCTCGCTATATTGGGCTCCCTTCCCCTTATTGTGTCTCTCCTTCCCCAATCAGCTCCTCTATTGTCTCTTTTCTGTTTGGGTCATGTGTTCCTCCAGTTGCCAGGGAGTAAGGAAGAAAGAATAAAAACAAATCTGTATTCTTTGGCGCTTGGAGAGAAAGCTTCAGGAGTTCCTAAAATCTGTGTTCGCTTTGATAGATAGATAGATAGATAGACAGAGATAGAGATAGAGGCAGATAGAGATAGACACAGAGATAGAGCCAGAGGTAGATAGATAGAGATAGACGGACGGACAAATGTCATCTATCAGTGACAAATTGCAGTGCTAAGAAGCCAACCTGAGGATTGCCCATCACTTTTTATCTCTTGTCTGAAACCTGCTGCCCCCTCGCTGAGATTTGTGGTGTGGGATCATAGTAGGTTCACAGAGATGGGAAACTGAGGCTCAGAAAGAAGGGAGTTTCCTAAGATTGCATAAATAATGAGGACTAAATGAACTGGGACTGAAATCCAGGTCCTCGGAACCTAAACCCAGCGGCATCTTTTTTTGTGTTTTGTTTTGGTTTTTTTTTGTTTTTTGTTTTTTTTTTTGTCACTGCACCGTCTCAGCATATGTCAGAATCCTTTGTGGACGGTTTGCAGAGCAGGAGCTCGGCTTGTTCTCCCAAGGCGCACGTGTCCTGGGAGGCCAGGTGTCCCCATCACCCCAGCTAATCCCCGATATGAATTCCAAACTCACCCAACAATAAGACAAGCACGCTCAGTTGGAGAGGGAGGAAAACAGAATCAGGTAAGACCTGAGCACGTGGATGGCTCCCCGATGAGATTAAGCACTTGGGGTTGATTGCTCAGGGTTTCTAAGACAACAGGCAAACCTCATCCAATGGACCTGCAATCCATAAGACTCACAATAAGGCGAGCAGTCTAGGGCTGTTTAAAAAGGGGGGAAAACCCTGAGTATTTATACAATAGACTTCAGTATTTTAGGGATGCAAACCCCCTGCTTTTCAGATGGGCTGCAATATTCAGACCAGATACAGTGAGCCAAAAAATAACAGCGTATGAGCATTCAGACGAGCGGAAGTTAGCGCAAAACAACTGGTTTGACTTGTAAGGAAGACACCAGAAAACCGACAAAAACAATTATGGTCGAAAATCAAAGAGCATAATTTAGTGCCTGTTTTTCTCTGGTGGATTTTGGAAAGTCGGGTATCCGAGATGGAAAGTCTCTCCATCGGGTATCTGCAAATTTGTAGGATGCGATGTTTGTCCCGGACAACCCCCCCCCCACCCCGCATATGATGCAGTCTCTGGACCCCAGTCTACTTCTGGACCAAGTAGGGTGTGCTCCTGGTTTGCAGGTATATTGGATAAAGCAATGGGCCCTGGGGTCAGGAAGACCTGAGTTTAAATGTGACCTCAGACACTAACTGTGTGAACCTAGGCAGGTTACTTCACCCTGTTTGCCTCAGTTTTCTCATCTGTAAAATGAGCTGGAGAAGGAAATGGCAAATGACTTCAGTATCTCTGCCAAGAAAACCCCAAATGGCATCACCAAAAGTCCGATACGATTAGAAAATGCCAGGACAGCTACTGCCAATTGACAATGATCTGGGCCCAGAATTAAAGAAAAGCAGACTGGGCTCCATTTGGGAAGCTGTGACCCTCCTTACGATCCCTGTTATTCCTGCTGCCAAAGCTGATTTTTGCAACACTAGTGTTCTCTCAAAAGTGCTTTATTGCTTCAAGTTATAGAGCATACCTCTCTTTGAAGAATCAAAGTTGCAGGTAACCCAATGGGCAAAGATGCTTGGAGGCCTTGAGTAGCTGGCAGCCCATAACCCATGACAAGTTTCCTGGATGGAACGGCGTAAAGAACGTCCCTGAGAGCATGTGTGCCCGGGAGAGGAGGCGGGAAATCATGACACGGCAGATGTGCTGTGGGGTACCCAGATGGACTGGGGACATCCGGGGACCCTGCACCCCTTCCCAGTCTACTTGGTGAGAGTAAAGGAACAGCTAAGTGAAGTGAGGTGAGGAGCGCTCAACTCTTTCTGCAGCTTAACTCAACTCTACTATGAAAGCAACTTTCTAGGGTTTTTCTTTGCTGAATGTCGTGTCTTCCACTGTTGAAATGGCCAATTGCAAGGTGCCAACATGTATGGTGGGGATGGGGATGGAGAACAGAGAAAAGAGACAAACCTCTTCCCCTCTGCTTCATTCTGGAAGAAGCACAAATAAAAAAGCAAAGAATGATTCCCACTTGAGATCCAGGTTCTTCCCCAAAACACCTTTTCCAAGGTCACGTAGTGGCTAGAATGTCGGGCCCAGAGTCACAAAGACCCAAGTTCAAAACCATTTTATTTGTCTCAGTTTCCTGAACTGTATATTGGACATAATGATAGTACCTACCTTTTTATGAGGATCTTTACACTTCTTTGACAATGTAGCCCCTCGGAGTCTGAAAGGAGTCAAATTTTGATCTTATCTTATGACCTAGGGAGACGCAATTGATCAGGGACACCCTGATTCATCCCACACCCCAACACACTCATGCATACATATATACATGAATGAAAAGATCTAGCACCAATCCATCTTCTGTGACCGATGAACTCGGGATGCAGAATTTTATATGTGTGCACACACACATACAGAATTATATACTACACACATACATCCATGTCTGTGTGTGTATCATGGCCAACGATGGAATTAGTCTTGCATGTTTGTTATTAGGGTGTCATTTTTCTTCCTCTTTTCTTTTAAAGAAGAGGTTTTTTTTAATTTTTCAAAATCTATGCAAAGATAGTTTTCAACATTCACCCTTGCAAAACCTTGTGTTCCAAATTTTTTCCCTCTCTCCCCTAGAGAGCAAGTAATCCAATATAAGGTAAACATGTGTGATTCTTCTAAACATATTTCCACATTTGTCATGCTGCATGAGAAAATCAGATCAAAAAGGAAAAAAAGGAGAAAAAACCAAGCAAACAACAAAATGGGGGAAATACTATGTTGTGATCCATATTCAATCCCTAAAGTTCTCACTCCATCCCAAGTCTATTGAAATTGGCCTGAATCATCTCATTGCTGAGAAGAACCAAGTCCATTACAGTTGATCAGCACATAGTCTTGTTGCCATGTACAATGATCTACTAGTTCTGCTAGTTTCACTCGGCATCAGTTCCTGTAAGTCTCTCCAAGCTTCTCCGTATTCATCCTGCTCATCATTTCTTACAGAACAATAATGTTCCATAACATTCATCTAATAGAACTTATTTAGTCATTCCCCAGTGATGGGCATTGACTCAGTTTCCAGTTCTTTGACACCACCCAAAGGACTGCTACAAACATTTTTGCACCTGTGGGTTCTTTTCCTCTTTGATGATTTCTTTGACTCTGCAGACCCATAAGAGCACTGCTGTATCAAAGGGCATGTACAGTTTGATAGCCCTTTGGGCAAAGTTCCAACTTGTTCTCCAGAATGGTTGGATCATTTCACAACTCCACCAACAATGCATATGTCCTGTTTTTCTCACATCTCCTCCAACATTTATCATTTTCTTTTTCTTTCACCTTAGCCAATCTGAAAGGCGTGAAGTGGTTAGGGTTTCATTTTTCAAGGAATAAGAAGGGGAGGTAGAAAAGAGAGAAAACAAATTTTGTTAACCAAAGAATATAATAGGTAGGTCTCTAGCACATTGGGTAGATCCTGTATCCGACATTTCATGTTTATAGTACTTGAAGGTTTATGTGGCACTTTTCATCCAACAACCCTGGGAGGGAAGGCAATATGAGAATTAAAATAGCCATTTTGTGGATGGGTCACATAAGTAGTGAGTGCTAGAGTCAAGATTCCAAAACAAATCTCCTTCTAATTTCTGATACAGTTTTCTTTTCTGGCACATCATGTTGTCCTCAGTTTTTAAGGAAGGATTTATATAAGGACACCGAGAAGAATTACACAGAATGAGAAAGTATAAACACATTGTAAGATCCCTTAGTTGAGAAACTGACCAAAGAGAGAGGGAGATAAAATGAAGAAGGCTTTCAGTTGGTTTGTATTTTCTTTTCTTTATTTAGTTTTGAGAGTGCTTCTCCCTCTCTTCTCAGGGCCTCCTCCTGGGCCTGATTCTACTGTTGGTTGGCACTAGCGACTTAGTCTGCTCCATTTTTTCTGTCTATTAATTAATAACTTCTCTCAATAGTATTCTATCTTTCCAAATATATATAAAGAGAGTTTTCAGCATTCATCTTTGTAAGATTTTGTGTTCCAAATTTTTTCTCTCTCCCTGCCTTCCTCATTTTCCCCTTCCCCAAGACAGCAAGTAATCTGATCAGAGTTATACGTGTACAACCCTTTTAAACATATTTCCACATTTGTCATGTTGTGTAAGAAAAATCAGACCAAAAGGGAAAAAAAATCACAAGAAAGAAAAAGCAAACAAAAAAGGTAAAAATCACCATGCTTCGATTCACATCCAGTCTCTGTAGTTTTTTCTCTGGATGTAGCATTTTTCCATTGGAATTGTCTTGGATCACTGCATTGCTGAGAACTAAGTCTATCATAGCTGCTATTTGCTGTTACTGTCTATACTGTTCTCCTGGTTCTGTTCACTTCACTCAGCTTTACTTCATGTAGGTCTCTCCAGGCTTTTCTGAAATCAGCCTGATCATTATTACTTAGAACAATAGTATTCCACTACATTCATACCCCATAACTTATTCAGCCATTCCCAATTGAGGGGCAGCTGCTCAGTTTCCAATTCCTGAATCTGCTCCATGTCTGACCTGGGATGGTTCATCCCTTTTTAGAGCAATCCGGTGACCTCCCACATCCAGATAGTCACCATATTAGTGTGGACAGCAATCATCTTTATCCCTACTGTAGCCCAGGACTCCTGAGCTCAAGCAATCCACCAGGTTCAGCCTCTCTCAGTAGCCAGGAGTCCAGATGTGTGCCCCCACACTCAGCCTGCAGTGGATGTCAGGGGCTTGGTCACATGAAGGCTGCACTTAGATGGCCTCTGAGCTTTGGGGATAATAGGGGAAGAAAGTTTCTTCTAGAAACGATATTTTTAGGACTGAGTTACAATATTTAATTTCTGATTTTCTTTAGATTTGTAAATGATGCTGAAGTTAAAGAAAAATATCGGAAGCCAGGAAATCGGAGATGACCTCAGACTCTACAGTCAGTGAATCAGGTGAATGACTGTCAATGCAGAATGTGTCCTATTTGCCTTGTGCTTTTAGACCCAATGTTGTGGGATTTGGTTTTGCTCCTGCCCTTAAAGGGAAGGAAGTATTCCCTAGCTCTGCACGGTGTCATACTCATAATATAGCCCTGGAGGTGTGATCATTTCTGTTGCTGACTTATTTTTCTCCTTTAAGGAAGCCCCAACTCACTCAGAATAGCAGCCTCCTAACCACAAATCCTCAGTGCTCCCATTTCAGGGACATTTTCTGGCAATATTACTAATTTGGGAAGTAGTTGGATCATACCCTTTGATGTTCTAAAAATCACTTGGAGAGTCGTTTAAGTGAAATGTGGTTCATTAGCTCCACCATGACACTAAACGTATAGTGTTTTGTACCTAGCTCTTTTTTGGGCATTGCTCGTTACATGTCCTCTCAATTTGCCATCATCATCACCGTGCAACATTCTTGGCCTTGCCACTGACTGACATATGATCTTGTGCAAGTCACTTCCCTTATTTAGATCTCATTTTCCTTCTCTGTAAAACTGAGGGGGATTGGATTAGATGGATTCTAAACTTCCTTATAGCTCTAACATACCTCTATCTTCAGCTTTCATAGATTTTTGTCCTGAGGTAACTTCTGGTCCTAAAATTCAATGAGTCGTTGTATCTAGTGTCCAATAACCTATTTGCCATTTTCCCTTCATGCTCTCTTTCTGTGTTTGTGTGTTAGTGAAATATGTATTTTGTGATTATCTCTAGCTCTTGTTTAGTAGGATAATCCTATCGCTGAATTATCTTCCAACTCCTAGCCATAACTGAACAGAATCTAAGTTGGTTCTCTTTTTACTTTTTTAGGGTGTGAACTTTAATATCTAGGTCAAATCCATTTTGAGGTTATTGTGGTATATGGTGTGAGATGTTGATTTAAACTCGATTTCTGCCAAAATGCTTCCCAGCAATTCCCCCA
Source organism: Sarcophilus harrisii (assembly GCF_902635505.1). NCBI lineage: Eukaryota > Metazoa > Chordata > Mammalia > Dasyuromorphia > Dasyuridae > Sarcophilus > Sarcophilus harrisii. The sequence continues at coordinate 40,798,263 of NC_045432.1, forward strand.
ATTAATTCGTGTTCTTAGGGTTACTAAACATTGGGTTATTGATTTTTCCCTTTGCTAGTTTGTTCTACTTTTCTGTTTTTAAACCAGTATAAAAGAGCTACAATGACCACTGCTTTAAGTGTAATTGACATTAGAAGAGCTATATTTTCTCTTCTTAGCTATGTTTTCCTTCTGTTATTTCTCTCAAGGTTTTATACCTTTGATTCCCCTAAGTGAATTTTGTTACCGTGTTGTGTAACACTCAGTTACCTGTTTTGGCTAGCGCTCGGGCACCTGTCTTGGCTAGCATTTGGGCACCTGTTTTGGCTAGCACTCGGGTACCTGCTTTGGCTAGCACTTGGTCTACTTGGTGACTTGAATGGAATCTCACTCTACTGAAGTGAATTCAGTAATATTATCATTTTTCTATGTTATGTTCCTGAAGTCCCTGACCGAGTCGAGTCTGGTAAATTAGGTATGGCTGCATGGTTACAGTACCCAACAGTCGTGACACTGAGGGGCCAGTTCTGTAGCTCCACAGATTTCTTGCCCGTGAACAGAAATCATCTCATTGTTCAGTCCTCGCTCTGTACACATAAGGGAGCCCTGTGGTTTGGGGTATTGGACCCCTCGCGTGCCATTTTCCCTGTTCAGCATCCACAACGTGCTCCCCTAGCCATTATTCTCAGTTCTATTCTGTGCCAAGGTGAGGTTTTTAGTCTGTCTGAGCTGATGGCTCCTGAGAATGCTGTGGCTCTCATTGGGGTCAGGCCCAGGATTCCCCCCGACATCTCCAAGCCAGTGATGTGTTCTTTCCCAGTTGACCAAGTGCCAGTCATCTGAGGAATAGGTTTCCTAGAGCCGGAGACCGGAGTTCAGCGATTGGTCCTTTCAGAACTGACAGGTCTGTTCCTGTTATCAGCAAGGGAGAGTTCTCCATGCCACTCACTGGCCTCCTGCATTCTCTGAGAGGAGAGAAGAGACAAATAGACTGTATAATCACTTTTCCTAGCTGACCTCAGGGAGGGACCCGTCAGCCAGGGGAAGAGCTAGAGAGGGAGCAGCAGCCTCTCCTGGGAGCCTGGAGGGGAGGAGGGAAGAAAAGGAGCGGGAGAGGAAGGAGAAGGAAGGAGAGTGGGCCAAGGGAAAAGGGAAAAAAGGGAAAAGAACCCTCGGGTAAAAGCAACCCAGATACTTCTGCCCTGGGGTGTTTTATTGAACTTTTGGAAATACAAATCTAGAGAGTCGGGTGATCGATGGCCAGCTCCGTCTCCCTTCCACAGTCAAGGCAAGAGTATCTCTTAAGTACTTTCTATGTGCCCAATATTGTATCAGTCATCATTGGAAGGAGACGGGAATGTGGTACATGTGTTGGATTTGGAGGCAGAGAACCTGGGTTCAAATTCCAGCCCTCTCACCCTCTGTATGACTTTGGGCAAGTCATTTTAATGTCTGAGCCTCAGTTTCCCCATCTGTAAAAATGAAGGGGTAGGATTGGATTAAATGATCCTTGAGGCTCATTCTAGTTCCTTATCCATAATCTTTTGTTAAGTTGCTTCCCTTCCCTGGGCCTCAGTTTCCTCATCTGTGAATGTGGGGATTGAACCAGGTAGTGTTTGAGTTCCACTCTAACATTAAAGCTATGGTCCTGTGATCCTACATGGAAAACCCCATTCCCAACCACCTGAGAACGCTCTCAGCCGCTAGTAAGGAATATGCTTGTGGACAAGTTGATGAAGTGGCTTGTTAAGCAAAAGCTGGAGGGCGAGAGTGAGACTGGTCGGGGAAAGGCTTCCTGTAGGAGGCGGGCTTTCTGTAGAAGCGAGTTAGTAAAAGCCAAGGTTTAAAAATGACAAGGACAGCCAGGAAGTGTTAAGTGTCTGAGTCCTGATTCGAACTTAGGACTTCCCCACTAGGGCCGGTGCTCTATATACTGTGCCGTCTAGCTGCCCCTCAAGAAACATTTCTAGAGCAGCCCCCATGTGTGGGAGTAGAAGTAGAAAGAGTCCTGGGTGAGAATGAATTGAAATAATATTTGTAAATTGCTTAGAACAGTGCCTGGCACTCAATAGGCACTTAATAAATGCTTCTTTCCTCCCTGCTCTTAAGGAGCTTGAAGATTCCTCGTAGCTTTCTTCGCAACAGCAGTATGGGGAATAGCCCAGATGTTCAACAACTGGAGAATGGCCTGCAAGCTGTGCAGTATGCTGTGCATAGAATGTTTTTTTTTATTATTATTATTATTTAATAGCCTTTTATTTACAGGATATATACATGGGTAACTTTACAGGATTAACAATTGCCAAACCTCTTGTTCCAATTTTTCACCTCTTACCCCCCCCACCCCCTCCCCTAGATGGCAGGATGACCAGTAGATGTTAAATATATTAAAATATAACTTAGATACACAATAAGTATACATGACCAAAACATTATTTTGCTCTACAAAAAGAATCAGACTCTGAATTATTGTACAATTAGCTTGTGAAGGAAATCAAAAATGCATGTGTTGTGCATAGAATGTTACTAGAACGTAAGAAAGATGCAAATGAAGAATACAAAGGACTATGGGAAGACTGAAATGAAATAATATGGAGAGAAATAAACAGAGATCGGATTCGTACTCGATGATTGCAATGTGCTGAGATAATAATAACATGATGGAGCTGAGGTTTGGTTCACGCAGGAAACTCCCTCTCCCACTCTATGACTTGTCTAGACAAGCAGTGCTGTGTGGTGGGTGGAACACTGGCTTTGAGTCAGGAAGATCTGAGTTTGAATCCTACCTCAGTCACTAGATGTATGACTCTTATCTAGAGTCACTTCTCCAGGGTCTTCCATCTGGACTGGATGGCCTTCTCCAGCCACTTCCAGGTTCCTTCCAGCTATAGAGCTAGATCCTATGTGTGAGCTTGACCAAGTTCTTCTCCCTGTGCCTTAGAATCTAATCCCTCCAGAAGTGGAAACTATGACCTCTGAGGTCCCTTCCAGCTCTTAATTAAGGATCCTCTCCCCTTGCTTAGTTTTGGTGCCATGGGTGAATCACTTAACCATCTGATTCTCAATTTCCTGATCTATAAAATGGGGACGCTCAACAGGTAATCTCATAATATTGCCGTGAGGTTCAAATCAGGTCATACGTGTGAAGCAACTTGCCCGTATCAGTCAGGGGGGCTTTCCTTTTGGGAAAGGGCTAGTATTATTGTGGCTTTCTCGTTCTATAGCCACCCTAGCCTGTAAACAGCTGGTTGGAAAGGGGCCGGTGGGCTGGCTGGGCAGCCGGGGCCTGTGCCCGTGCAACAGTGAAGTATTCTGAGAAGCCAGTCTATATTTTGGGCTCCATACTCTCCTTGTAGTGAGAGGGGCTGATCCCCTGGCTGAGAGAATGGCCCGGGCTTGCCAGCACACAGGGGCTCAGCTGTTGCTTGTGGCCACCGGGCTATTTGATCTTTTTTATGGACAGAAACATTGATGGCAGGAATGTCTCTGGCCCATGGGGGAGAAGGGGGCACAGACCAAGTTCCTGGCAGCTTCATATGCAGAGGTAACCCATCTAATAATAGGTTCCCCTTCTTCCAACTTGTAGCTAGATGGCACAGTGGAGAGTGGGTAGGGCCTGGACGCTGGAGTTCAAATCTGGCCTCGGACAAATAGGAGCTGTGTTAGCCGGGGAAAGTCACTTCGTCTGTTTGTCTCAGTTAAATACTTAATCCCTTTCTCTACAATTTAGTCTTACAAAGTTGGCCAGAGCTCTGAGTCACAGTGATTTGCATAGGGTCACCCAGCCACTTTGGGGCAGAGAGAGGACTTGAACCCAGATCCTTGTGGCTCTCTCTAATACCATCATGAGAAGCCACAGATGAGGAAACCAAAGCCCAGAGAGGTCATAGGTCAGAAGTAACAGAACCAGGATTCAAACTTCGGTTTTCTCACATAGCATTCAAGGTTTTTCTCCAGGATATTTTTTAAATCTTACATTCCATCATTGGACAGGTTGTGAGTAGAAAAGAGAGCCCATCTAGGGCACTTATTAATCTTTGGGAGTGCTCCAAATGTATGTAGTTTTCAACCTTCACTCTTGCAAAATCTTGTGTTTGAAATTTTTCTCCCTCCCTCTCTTCTCTCCCCTGCTCTAGACAATAAGTAATCCAATATATGTTAAACACGTGCAATTCTTCTAAATGTATTTCCACATTTCTCGTGCTGTGCAAGAAAAATCAGATCACAAAGAAAAATAATGAGAGAAAACAAAATGCAAGCAAACTACAAGAAAAAAAAGAGAAAATTGTGTTATGATCCACACTCAGGTCCCACAGTTGTCTCTCTGGTGCAGATGGCTCTCTCTATCACAAGACCTTTGGAAGTGGCCCAAATCACCTCCCTGTTGAAAAGAGCCATGTCCATCAGAATTGATCATTGTATAATCTTGTTACCGTGTACCATGTTCTTTTGGTTCTACTCACTTCACTCAGCATCAGTTAATGTAAGTCTCCGCAGGCCTCTCTCTGAAATCATCCTGCTCATCCTTCCTTATAGAACAATAATATTCCACAACATTCATGTACCATAATTTATTCAGCCATTTTCCAATTGATGGGCATCCACTCAGTTTCTAGTCTCTTGCCACTCCAAAAAGGGCTGCTACAAACAGTTTTGTACATGTGGATCCTTTTCCCTTTTTGATAATCATTTTGGAATACAGACCCGCTAGAGACACTGCCGAATAAAAGGATATACACAGTTTGATAGCCCTTTGGACACAGTTTCATATTGCTCTCCAGAATTGTTGAATCGGTTCATAACTCCACCAACAGTATATTAGTATCCCAGTTTTCCCACATTCCCTCCAACATTGGCCATTATCTTTTCCTGTCATCTTGGCCAATCTGACAGGTGTGTAGTAGTACCTCAGAATTATCTTAATTTGCATTTCTCTGATCAATAGGGATTTAGAGCATTTTTTCATATGACTAGAAATTGTTTCGATTTCTTCATCTGAAAATTATCCATTCATATCCTTTGACCATTTATCAATTGGAGAATGAGGTGACTTCTTATAAATTTGAGTCAATTCTCTATATATTTTAGAAAGGAGGCCTTTATTAGAACACTTGGATGTAAAATTTTTTTCCCAGTTTACAGCTTCCCTTCTAATCTTGTCTGCATTGGTTTTGTTTGTACAAAAACACTTTAACAATATAATCAAAATAATCTATTTTGCATAATGTACTCTAGTTCTTCTTTGGCCACAAATTTCTTCCTTTTCCACAGATCTGAGAGGTCGACTATCCTTTGTTCTTCTAATTTGCTTATAGTATCACTCTAAATGTCTGAATCACGAACCATTTTGACCTTATCTTGATGCGGGTCAGTGCTTAGGTTCTGCCATACTAGTTTCCAATTTTCCCAGCAATTTTTGTCAGATTGTGAGTTCTTATCCCAGAAGCTGGAATCTTTGGATTTATCAAACCCTAGAATACTACAGTGACCGACTATTGTGTCTTGTGAACCCAAACTATTTCACTGATCGACTATTCTATTTCTCTGCCAGTACCAAATGGCTTTTTATGATCACTGCTTTATAATATAGTTTTAAGTCTGGTACAACTAGGCCACCTTCATTGGCATTTTTTTTTCATGAATTCCCTTGAAATTCTTGACTTTTTGTTCAAGAAGAAAAAGAAGTTAAAGGAGGTAGGGTAGATCATGAGGAGACCAAATTATTCCTCTTTGCAGATGAGATGAAGGTACACTTAGAGAATCCTAGAAAATCAACTAAAAAACTACTGGAAACAATTCACAACTTTAGCAAAGTTGCAGAATACAAAATAAATCCACAGAAATCAAATGCTCATGGGTAGGCTGAGCCAATATAATAAAAATGACAATTCTACCTAAATTTATCTACTTATTCAGGGCCATACCAATCAAACTCCCAAGAAGTTATTTTACAGAGCTAGAAAAAATAGTAACAAAGTTCATCTGGAATAACAAAAGGTCAAGAATTTCAAGGGAATTCATGAAAAAAAAAGCCAATGAAGGTGGCCTAGCTGTACCAGACCTAAAACTATATTATAAAGCAGCAATCACCAAAACCATTTGGTACTGGCTAAGAAATAGAGCAGTCCATCAGTGGAATAAGTTAGGTTCACAGGACAAAATAATTTTTTTTCCTTCTCATTGCCAAGACTAATATTTTTCATGCAATATTGAATAATAATGGTAATAGTGGGCAACCTTGTTTCACCCCAATCTTATTGGAAATGGTTCTAGTTTATCCCTATTATATATGATGCCTGCTGATGGTTTTAAATAGATGCTACAGATCATTTTAAGGAAAACTCCATTTATTCCTATACTCTCTGGTGTGTTTAATAGGAATGAGTGTTGGATTTTGTCAAATGCTTTTTCTGCATCTATTGAGATGATCATATGACTTTTTGTAGTTTGGTTATTGATATAGTCAATTATGCTAATAGTTTTTTCTAATATTGAAGCAGCCCTGCATTCTGGCATAAATCTCAGTTGGTCATGGCATATTATTCTGGTGATAATTTGCTGTATAGTTGAACAGAGATTTTGGCTGAGGTGCAGTCACCAGGAGGAGGGAAGAATGCACCAGCTAGTATCTTCCAATTTGAAAATACATGTATATGTTAGGTGGCACAGTAGCTAGAGCACCAGCTCTGAAGTCAGGAGGATCTGAGTTCAAATCTGGCCTCAGACACTTAACACTTCCTAGCTGTGTGACCCTGGGCAAGTCACTTCACCCCAATTGCCTCAGAAAAAAGAAAATGCATGTAGAGGTGTATATACACGCAGACGTACACACACACATTATTTTTACTAACCGGAGGCTAAGCTCCGATGTTTCTAGGCCGTTAAGGATTGTGAATGTCGCCAGGGTGCTCTAAATTTTGGTGCCTATAGACAAAGCCCCCATTGCTCGGTCTCAGGTACTGCTCAGGGTGGGGTCACCCCCAGCCGGGCTCAGCTTCCAAAATGGGAACCAGTTAATTCCTGGCATTTGTTCCCCACCAGTTAATTTAACCCACTTAACCTAGAAAAAATACATTATTCAGTGTAATCAATATTCATTTGTCCTTTGCATAATCATATTTGCCCCAGCATTTGTTATCAATGCTGCGGGCTGATTCAGAAAGAGCGAACCCACTGTAGGAGGAGCTCCATTAGGGGCGAGACCCCAGAAGGAGTCGAGGAGCATCTGACGAGTGACTAGTGCTCGGGCTCGGGCTGAGTGACTCCGTTAGAAACGCAGCAGGCCGGGACCCTCTCGGTGGAGGGCTTCGTCACTGCGCGGTCTGGACCCTGCTTGCACGGGGATGAAGGCCGTTCAGATTTCTTGGGGAATTGAACCCAGGTTGTTGCTGAACGGTTGGCTCCTCACCAAAGACTCAGCATCAACTGTTTCTCCGTGGCCCCAGTTAACCAAAACCTCTGTCAATTATCTGGATCGTTCCAAATGGCCAAATGGCACCACTTAGCGAAACATCTGGATGTGTCACTTCTCATCTCCGTGTTCGGCAGCACGGAGACGGGGCCAAATCCCGCAGGAGATTCCCAGACACTGAAGCCCCAACTCCATCCTGCTGTCTTTTAAAGGACAAAAAGCGGCTTCTTATAATGTCACCTTTTTGTCCAAGTGGGGAGGGGACATAGGGAACAAGAATCCTTGAGAGTGGAAAGGGCATTGGACGCGGCCTCGTGAGTCATGAGGTCGAATCCCGGCCCTCACTTTAGCCGTAGCGTTCTGAGTAAGTCTTGGACCTCTCTGAACTCCAGGTTCCTTCTCTGTGAAAAGACATAATGCTCATGATATTTATGTCACCTTCATCCCGGGGCTACTGTCAGCAAATCCATTTGTAAATATGAGGAGAGAGCTGGAAGGGACTTCAGAAAACCATTTAGTCCTCTAGTTGGGCAATCTTTTTCGGTCCTGGTAGACTCTCCCTGACCCCATTTGGGGTTTTCTCGGCAAAGACACTGGAGGGGCTGGCCATTTCCTTCTCTAGTTCATATTACAGATGAAGAAACCGAGGCAGGCGGGATTAGGTGACACATCCAAGGTCACACAGCTAATAAGTAGCTGAGCGTCGCAGTGCCACCTAGCTGCCCCATCTAGTTCTACCCTGTCTTTTTAAAGAGGAGGAAACTAAGGCACAGAGAGAGTAAATGACTTGGCTAAGGTCATGAAGCAGTAAGTGGCAGAGCTGAGATTCAAACCCAGAATCTCTGCCTCCCTCTTCCCACTTCATGCTGCTAACCACATATTGAAATATGAACTGTATGATTAGGGCTTCTCTTTTCCAAGTCATTTCCATAATCTTACTTTTTCAGAATCATTACGTGGAGAAACAAGTGATCAGAGGATTACAGGATTTATAACTGGAAGGGACCTTCTTCAACGACCTGCCAGTCCATCCCCTCATTGTACAGTGGAGGAAACTGAGACCCAAAAGGAGGGACTTGCCAGGGTCATGTATCCCATTAATGGTGCAGCTGGGATTCAAACTCAGACACCCTAAGCAGTACAGTGTTTTCTAGCTCAAGATTTCGATTTGGGAACATGTTGACCAGTGGCTTGGAACTGCCAGATTTTTCAGAAAGGCACCAGCCACTACTCTGCTCCCTTGCCGGGACCCTCCCGTTCTCCTCCTTTTGTTGGTCCACACTTGTCTCCTCTGTCTAACAAGGGGACCCCACCGGAGTGAGGGAAAGACCACCAGCTGGTCCTCAATGATCTTGGATTCTATAAGTTTAGCATAATCTACATCTACATCTAGATCTGTAACTTTTTAAACGTTTCATTAAAACTCTTCAATTTTTTTTATATCATTGCTGTTTCTCAGTGAACTCCTCTCCCTCTCCAGTAGGAAAAAATACAAAAAGAAATAGTTAAAGGGCAGCTAGGGAGTGCAGCGGAGAGAGCACCAGTCCTGAGATCAAATCTAACCTGTCACTGAACACTTCCTGGCTGTGTGACCCTCAAGTCACTTAACCCCAATTCCCTGGGGGGAAAAAAGAAGCAGAGGTAAGCAAAACAAATCGGTACTTTAGCTCCATCTGGCAGCGTCACCTCATTCTGTACCTACAATCGACCGCGGCTCTGCTGGGAGGCAGGAACTGTACCTCCTGGCCAGGTCTCTTAAGTTCCAGTTGGACCCCGCATCCCCTTTCAGGGTTGTTTTCCCTAACATTATCATAGTTGGCATGTAAATCACTCCTCTAGTTCTTTGGTCTGCATCTTCTCCCAGTACCATGGGAGTTGGTCTTTACACATCTCTGGAAGGTATTGAAAAAACGCACCATACTCAGCCCCAGCTGGATGCATATGCATATATGTATATGTGATATATTCATATTTATGCATCTATATTCCCATGTAATAGAGGGGTGTGTGTGTGTGTGTGTGTGTGTATCAGGGTCCATAGTTTAACTAGCGTGAGAAACACTTTTCTCCTAATGCAGAGTATCTGGGACACTAAAAGTGTCGATGAAGAAAAAGCTATAATAAAAAAATGTAACTGAGGAAAAAGAAAAATTTTTAAATAAAAAATAAAAAAAATTTAAAAAGAATTAAGTTCAAATTCAGCCACAGACACTACATCGCTGTGTGGTCTTGAGCAGGTGGCTTAACCTTCATCTGCCTCAGGCTCCTCATCTATAAAATGGGAATGATAACAATAACCACTTATCTGATGTGAAGATAAAATGAAATAATATTTTTAAAGCACTTTGTAAAGCATAAAGGCATATATAAATGGTAGCTACCTGTTATCTCTATATTAGATAATTTGCTTCATTGTGATTTTCTTATTACTGCTTAGTGTCCAGAAAATTTCCTTAGGAAACACTTCTGCAAATGAATAATGGAAGCCCGTAAGTATACATGATTTCTACTTACACTTTATTAATACTTCACTTTTGCGGATATTCATTTAAATGGCTATGAAACGCAACAGTACCTGGTTCTTAGCAGTTGCAGTAGCTGAATCCTACTCTTGACTGCTACTTTATCTGGTCTGGATCTATGGCTCCTCCATTTTGAGAATCACTCCGTTTTGTTTGCACCCATGTGCCTTTGTGCTCCCATTAGCACTTACAATCCAAGTAATCTAAGGAGGACATGTACAGTGGTCAGCTGGGCCACCTGTTCTGAGGAACAGTCTAAACCCTCCCCCTCCCTCCATTCCTGTGATGTTCCATTCTGGCAGAAACACCTAACCCTGAAACTCGGGAAAAGGGTCATCGCCCCAGATCAGCCTCATGCTGCGGTCAGACGGCCCTCGGTCCATCAGCTTTGGCCCCATCCTCTACCTCGTTCCTTATTTCTTGAGACCTTTGTAAACATCTGGGGAGTCTTGGGTGAGATCCCCCTTCTAGAGGACTCATTAAACTCTCTTGGATTCTTGTGCCTTTTGTTGTCCAGTCTGTGGTTCCCAGCCCCGATGCCAGTGACCCCATTTAGTATTTCCCAGGATCCTTGTTTCTGTCCATGGGCCAGTCGTGCACCTCCAAGAAGTGTGTGCTGGACAGCTCCACCTGAATATGCCATAGGCCATCTCAAACTCTACTATATCCAAAATGCGAATCTCTCTCACCTCTGAGCCATCCTCTTTCTGTTGAGGGCCCCACCATATTTCCAGCCACCCAAGACAGGTTCAAAGGGGGGAGGGACTGGAAGAAGAGAGACCAATGAGGCTATTGCAGTAGACCAGCAGGGATGAGGACCTGTGAAGGAAAGGGATAAATGGGAGGAATATTGTGGAGGCAGAATTTCCTTTCCATCAATGTCATCCTCAGTTTTTCCATCTCCCCTCCCCTCCATCAGTTGCCAAATTTGTCAGTTCTACCTCCACATCTCTCCCATAAATCCCTTTTGCTAAATTCACACAGGCCCCACCCCCAGTTTCAGGACCCCATCACCTCTAGATCATTCTAGTAGATGGGTCTCTCTGCCTCCCTTTCCACTTTTTCCTACCTAGTCACCAAATTGATATCGATATGTACAAAAGACAGATACGACCCTGCCTCTCCCCTCCTCAGAAACCTTGAGTGTCTTCTAAGTGCCTCCAGTACAAAATGTAAAATCCTCCACCTGCTGCTTAAAATCCTTCACGGCTTGGCTCCCATCTCTCTTCCCAGTCTTATTTCCCCTGCCCCCTCGGTCAGACATTTCCCTGTCCAACTGGTTTGCTACTCATTTCCTCTATCTGACATCTCACTTCCGTACTCGGAAGCTGTGGGCCTCCCAGTTCTGTAACATCCTCCCTCCTCTGACCTGTAGAATTACATCTTTCTCCTCCAGCCCGGTTCAGTTAATATCTCCTCCATGGGGATCTCAACCTCCTTTCAGTTGCTACTTCTTTTTCCCTCTCAAAGTTATTCTGGATTACTTTGTATCTCTCAACTCTGTGTTGTATCTCCTAAAGGAAAATGGTAACTGTTTCAGGATAGGATCCATTTTGTCCTAGCACAGAGCTTTGTATTTAATAGATCATAGGTCTAGATCTGAAAGGGACCTCAGAGGCCATCTAATACAGTATCCTAATTTTCCAGACAAGGAAACCGAGGCCCAGGGAGGAGAAGTGACTTGCTTGAGATCACAATAATAGTAAGCACCAGACAGGATTTGAAATCATATCCTCTCATCCCTTGGCCAGGGCTCTTTCTTTTCTGACTTGCTACTTCCCCACCGGGAGTAGCTATCCTCTGCGGCGGATAGAGGTCCAGGACTGGAATCAGGAATACCTGAATTCAAATCCAGCCTCAGACACTTACTAGTTGTATGACTTTGGACAAGTCACTTCACTCTGTTTGCCTCCATTTCCTCATCTGTAAAATGAGCTGGAGAAGGAAATGGCAAACCGCTCCGATCTCTCTGCCAAGAAAAACCCAAATGGAATCACCAGGACTCTAGCACCACTGAAATGACCCAGTCATGATAGAGGATACCAATTTCACAATTGGGGGATGGACCCCTTTGTTGTGAAGAAAAAGCCCCTGAAGCCAGGTGAGGTTAAAGGACTAATCAGCTAGGGAGTGGTAAAACCAGTCCCTGAAAATAGGGCTCTGCACATTTTTGTCTTGGGGGGGGGTCCCCTGATTGCTGATAATCTGGTCAGCATCCAGGGTAGATAAAACCCGGGTGCAATTGGCCAAAATTGACCCAAATCTGGGTCCATTTTTATGAGTAGGAAGGGTCCCCTGATGTCCTTTGGCACACCGGACCACCCCAAAGTACAAAATGGGATAAAGGGAACTGAAGTGTTGGGCTTTCCTAGCTCTCATCTCAACTGTGATGTCAGGATTCTAAACTGTTTTCCTAATGTCAAGAGTGAGAATATTATTTTTTTTTATAGATGAGAAAAATCTTTTTCCTTTTTCTATTTTTATTAAAACTTTTTATTTTCTAAAACATATACATGGATAATTTTTCCACATTGACCCTCGTAAAACCTTGTGGTCCACATTTTCCCCTCCATTCCCCCACCTCTCCCCTAGATGGCAAGTGATCCAATATATTTTAAACATATTACAATATATGTTCAATCCAATATATGTATATAGTATACGTATATTATACATATATTATATATGTATATATGCATATATATTATATAATTATCTTGCTGCACAAGAAAAATCAGATCAAAAAGGAAAAAAAGAAAAAAGAAAACGAGAAAACGATATCTTAAGGCGTGCCAAATAAAGTACTACAAGACCACCAGGGCTGATTTCCCACTTTACTCTCGGTCTCTTATGGAGACCAAACAACAGTCTCTCCTGTGAAATTTACAAATAGTTTTGAGCAAAGGTATATTTTTGACGTATTATAATTATTCTGTGATTGGCCAGTTGCTATGATACTCCTATTGTGCCCTAGGTGAAAGATAAATAGCCACGGTAAGCCACAGTATATAATTTTCTGGTGTCTCGGTCCCGTCTCAATTTTTACAGTTTGTTTAGCTTATCATTACTGGCCTCTCCCCCACCAATTAATGCTACTTGAATCACATTCTATGCACCCCCTTCATAATAGAATCAAGTTTAAGGCAGATTGGGGAGCGCTCACTTCTGTGGAGGAGAATGAGAGGCATGAACGGCTTCCAGGTCTCAGCTTCACAGACTGTCCGACTGGGAAAAAAGCTTAGAGATCATAGAGTTAACTTTTCTTATCTGCAAAGAGGGAAACAGTTCCAGAAAAAGCAAGATGATTTGGCTGAGGTTGAGGATCTGAATAGTGGCCTTAGTCACAAACCTATCCCGGACCAAATCAGGATTGGCCTTCAAACCTCTGAGAAATGAAAAGACACCAAGAAAATGGACACATGTGGATGACTAAAAACCATGAGATTGGCTAACTCTGGGATAAGGGGAGCTGAGCTAGACTGAACCTTGAGAGATCATCGAGCCCAAGCCCTTCTTTTCCCAGATAAAGAAGAGCTGGAACTTGGATCCATAGAATGCCAAAACTCAAGTGAGTTGATCTCAAAGAACAACTCATATAATCACAACTCATGGGTGAAGAAACAGGAACTCAGAGAAACCCCAGCACTTCTCAAGATAACACACAATAAAACCCAGATCCCTCAGTCCGGGGCGACAGGATCATTGTATGAACTGAAGTACTCATCAAACTAGACTGATTTTTTAAACTTCTATTTTCAGAACTCTATATGTAGAATTGGGAATGCTAAGAATATAGCTGAGTCCCCAAACCTAAGGATATGGCACTCTCTCCTAGCCGGTAGAATGGGCAGGTAGGTTGCACAGTAGCAGTTCTGGAGTTTGGAGAACCTAGATTCAAATCTGGCCTCAGATACTTACTCCCTGTGTGACCCTGGCCAAGTCACTTCATCCCATTTGCCTCAGTTTCCTTACCTGTAAAATGAGCTGGAGAAGGAAATGGCAAAACCGCTCTAGTATCTTTGCCAAGAAAACCCCAAATGAGGTGACAAAGAATCGGAGCCAACCGAACAACAACAGAAGCTTGCTGGCAGAGATCAATGTCCTTCCCCTCCATGGAGGGCGGGGCAAAATTGGTGAGCTGGAGACAGAAGAGCTTTGGGTCCACCTGATCTTTTAGTGTCTTGACTTTTTAAAAAGTCTCTGAATGTTTCTAGCTTCCAGCTTGAAGGTAGATGGATGATACCCACCTCACTCCAGGTTGCCGAAAGGAGAATAAGACTCTCAAGAAAAAGCTGACATGAGAGGAGTTAGTGGTCTATAGCAGGTCCCTATGCCTACCTTATTAGATTAGCTTTCCTGTCTCTTTCCTTCCCCCCTCCTTCCTTCTGTCTCCCTGTCTCTGTCTCTCTGGAACATCGACAGGGCTCTGAGACAGAACACTCTGGAAGAAAAGCCTACAAGCCCTATCTTCGAGGCAAGAGAGATCCATCGTATCTTCTACCTTGGTGCTGGCTGGAGGCTGAAGAAAGCAAAGGCAGAAGCCAAGGACAAAGCTGCAAGATCTCTCGGAGCCAGGCAGAGAAATAGGCCTCAACTAACTGGGCTAATTTGTAAAGGGAAATAAACGTTTGCATTTTTACCAGCTGGCTGTGATATTGGAGTAATTATTTATTTCAACTGAGACTAAGGCTGCCTCCAGGAAAACCTCAACATTTTGGTTTTCCCCCTTCTCTCTCACTCATCCCCTCTGTCTCTGTCTTTGCCTCTGTCTCTCTGTCTCTCTCTCTCTCTCTCCCTCTCCCTTCTCCCCTTTCCCCCTTCTCTCCCTCTCTGTCTCCCTCATCCCCTCTGTCTATGTCTCTGTCTCTGTGTCTCTTCCCCCCTTCTTCTCCTCTCTCTCTGTCTCTATCTCTCCCTCTGTCTCTCTGTCTCTGTCTCTTTTTTCTAATAGTGGAGGAAGTTGACGCCCAGAGAAGCTGTGAGTTGCCCAGGGTCAGCCAGGTATCTGTGATAGGATCTGAACCTCATTCTAAGTTTAATGCTCTCTATTCCCTACATCTTGCTGCAGATTCCTGTATTTTAACATAAAGATATTTTCATTGTTGTGTAAAAGGAGTCTGGCCAATGAGGATGGCTCCCTTGTTCTATCTGCTACATAAAGCAGCACCTAAGTGTGTGGGGACCCAAACTGGACTTGCCACCTTTGCCCCAAGGAAATTTCTCTTTTTGGTGCCCTTGACTTTGCTAATGGTACGGCTAGCAAACTATTGGGTCACCCTTCGTTGCTTAACCTTATTGCTTACTCTCTCCTCAGGCCTCCCATAGATCCAATTATGCTCATTTCCCATTGTACCCCTGATAAGAGTTCTGGGAAGAAGGCATTAAAACTATTACCATCCCCACTTTACAGATGAGAAAATTGAGGCTCAAAAAGGCTTAAAATGTCTGCATTAAATGATTGAAGCTAGTAAGTAGCATGCTTTCACTCTCTAAGGATCAGTTCAAGGGCCATCCCCTGTCTTGATCCCCTCAGTTATTAGCGCCACTCCCCATTAATTTGTATTTCTTCTGTAAATATCTTGCATTGAGTCATTTGTGTATGTGTTCTTCCCCCTCCTTTTGCCCCAGCAAACGTAAGCTCCTTAGTTTCCCGTCACATAGCACGGTACTTGGGATACAGGAGATGATTCATAAATACTTGTGTGTTGATTCTAGTGTGTGGAGAAATAGCTAAGGGAGTGTTGTTCTGGGGAATGTCACAGAGCTGGATACCCACCTTGCGGTATCTGTTTCAAAAGTCCTGTGGGTCTTCTGGAGAACACAGGGGTTTCTAGGATTGACGGCAACATCTGGCCTCAATAATCGCTAGAAGAGTGAACTTCAATTCAGGAGAGACCCAAGTTTCAATCCTGCTTCTGGCACTTACTGACCATGGGAAAGTTATTTAATCTCTCTGAGCCTCAGTTTCCTCACCTGCACAATGAGCATAAGGATACTTACAATGGTGTACTTGGAAAAGATTATACGTGGAAAGAACTCGAGAGTCGGGCCTTTATGGGACATTCTGTTTGTTGGACATTTTGAAAAGGATGTCCCATCATGCCCCAGACAGAACTCATTATTTTCCTCCTCATGATTTCCCTTCATCCAGATCTCCTTATTACTGTCAAAGGTACCCTCATGTTTCCAATCACCCAGGTTCACAACCTCGATATCATCCTCGATTCCTCACTCCCACTCACCCCATAGATCCAATCAGTTGCCAAAACTCGTCCTTTCTAGCTCTCCAGTATTTCTCATATCTGTCCCCCTCTCTCGACTCACACTGCCGCTACCCTGGGGCACACTCTCATTACCTCTCACCTGGACTATGGAAATAACCTTCTAATTAGTTGCTCTCCTCAAGAGTTGCCCCACTCCAATCCATCCTCCAGCCGGCTGCCAAAGAGATTTTCCTAAAGTGTAGGTCTGCCCATGTCACTCCCCTAGTGGTACCCTATTACCTCTAGGATTAAATGGAAAATCCTCTGACAAAGAAAGCTCTTCCTAGGCCGGCCCCTCCTTGCCTTTCCAGGCTCATTCTGCATCACTCCCCAGGAGGAGGGATTGTTCCATTGTCTGCATTCAGATCCCCAGCCCCGTGAAAAGCATCTGGCATATAGTACAACCTTAATAAGGTCTTATTAATTTGCTGATTCACGAATTCTGCTGAGCAGCTGAATCATTGCTCTCACCTTTCTATGTAACTCAATACTCCTTCTCTTTCTCCCTGCTTTTTTTTTTTTTTTTTTACAAACTGGCCATTACCTCCCCCCCCCCAAATCTACTCTGCGTGGTTTCCCTTCCTCCATTTCTTAGAATCCCCATTTTCCTTCAAAACTAAGCTCAAGCATCCCTTTTGACCCAATCGCTCCCCCATTTTGCCCTGATGACTTGTATCTATTTGACATCTATTTGGTATATACACCTTAGGGGAGTTGGTGGTAAATGTTTAACAACCAGCTCTCCCCCCAAAAATGTACCCATGGCATACTTTGAAGTTTCAAATGCGTGAGTAGAATTTTCTCCATCGCTTTCTTAAGTCTAGACAGTCAACAAAATAATAAAGTCTTGGTTTATTGAGATTGCTGATTTCTAAGCTCATGCTAAAAAAAAATCCTAGTGATTGGCTCCAGGACCCCCGTATCCCTGTTAGGATAGTAACAAAACAGAACTTCTCTAGACCCTTATGATTTGCAAAGAGGGTAGAGCAGAGATGGCAGAGAAAGGGCAGTGACTTGCCTGAGCTCCCACCAAATGACTCAAAACATTTTTAAATAATGCCGTAAAACAGTCCCTGGAGCAGCACAACCTCCCGAAAGATTGGATGAAATAATTTTCCAGTCAAAGACAATTTAGAAGATCAGCACGAAAGATCTACTGCATCTGAATGAAAGTGGAACACAGTCCTGCTGCACGGTCCAGGCCCCAGAAAACCATCAACAGGCCTTGGGGGCCACTGAATTGGCAGTAGTAGCAGCTGTTTCTAGAGGTCTTATCCCATAGAGGGTAAGAGAGTCAAACAATTGGTCAAAGGATATTACGGGAGTCTCTTTGCTAGCATTGAGGGAAAGACTCTGTTGCTTTGCCCATATTTGGATCCAAGTTGCAGCCCTGAGTGGCAGTCCCAGGACCAGGAGGAGCCCTAGCACGCCAGGGCTCGCAGCCAGAGTAGAGCAGGTACCTTCTTCACAGTTCCAAGGCAGAAAAGAGTGCTTGTGGTTGTTTACAGAGCACAGGACAGTAGTAAACACACCTATCCTTAAATCATATAGCCTTGGAAGAACTGAAAACTGATAGGTCCCTAGAAGGGTCCCTGAAAACAGCTGCATAAAACCCCTGAAGCTTGGAACAGTGTGTCCTCAATCCTGGAAGCAGAGCCTACTTCACCAAAGAGTTAAAAGTTAAGAAATAGACTGGGGGAAAATGAGCAAACAGCAGAAGAAGATTCAGATCATAGAAAGTTACTGTGATGATAAGGAAGATCAAAACACACACTCAAAAGAAGATAACAAAGTCAAAACTCCTACATCTGAAACTTCCAAGAAATAAGAATTTTTCATGGAAGAGCTCATGCCATGGAAGAGCTCAAAAAGGATTCTGAAAACTAAGTAAGAGAAGTAGAGGAAGAATTGGGAAGAGAGTCAAAGCTATCTATAGTCATATGAAAAAATACTTGAATTCTCTATTAATTGGAAAAATGAAAATTGAAACAATTAAAATAATTAAAAATTAAAACAATGCTGAGATACTCCCTCATAGACACATTAGGCTATTAGGCCCAGAGTCTATTGGAATTGCCTTGAATCACATCATTGAAAAGAGCCATGTCCATCACAATTGATCATCATATAATCTTATTATTGTACAGTGATCTCTTGGTTCTAATCACTTCACTCAGCATCAGTTCCTGTCAATCTCTCCAGGCTTATTAAAAATCATCCCACGGATTGTTTCTTTCAGAACAATACTATTCCATAACATTCATATACCACAATTTATTCGGCCATTCTCCAACTAATGGGTATCCACTCAGTTTCCAGTTTCTAGCCACTACAAACAGGGCTGCCACAAACATTTTGGCACTTGTGGGTCCCTTTCCCTCCTTTTAGATCTCTTTGGGATACAGACCCAGTAGAGACACTGCTGGATCAAAGGGTATGCACAGTTTTATAGCCCTTTGGGCATAGGAACTTAAAATTTTAAAAATGGATGTTTAAAATTGTTTTGCCTGTAACTGGGGAAAATAAATTTTAAAAGATTTTTAAAGCATTTTTCATCTGTTACCTTATTTGGTCCTCCCAACCACTCTGAGGGTAGATGCTACGCTACTATGTCAAGAAGCAAGAGAGATGGGTAGAAGGTGAATAGAAAACAGAATGAGAAAAGAAAAACAGCACACTGTGGTGGAAAAAGTGCTGAATTTAATGTCACAAGTCCTGGGGTCAAGTCCTGGCTCTGGCACTTACTGTTATAACCATGGGCAAGTCACTTTCTCAGCCTCAGTTTACCCACTGGTTAAAATGGGCATGGTGCCAAAACTTTGTATTACCTTCTTCCTAAAGTTGCTGTGATCATCATTTGAGAATATAGATGTAGTAATAGTAATAGTAATCATCGTGGTGGTGGTTGTAGTAATTGGCATCTATGGGGTGCTTTAAATGTTACAGAATGCTATATAATAGTCTCGTGGCATGAGTACGTCATATTTTCTTATGTCCATTCTACAGATGAAAGAACTGAGTTTCAGAGAAACTTGGGGACTTGTCTTCAGTCACATAATTAACAAGTCAGTGTTAAAAGCAAAATTTGAATCCACATCTTCTCTCAGCAGAAGCAGCTAGGTGGCACTGCAGTGGATAGAAAAATAGGGCTGGACTCAGGAAGACTTCAGACACTATCTATGTGTCCCTGGGCAGGTTACTTCCTCTTGTCTGCCTCAGGGTTCTCATCTGTAAAATGGGGATGATAATGGTACCAACTTCCCAGGGTTGTTGTGAGGATGAAATGAGATAATAATTGTAAAGCGCTTCACATAGTACTTGACAGATAGTAAGTGCTGCATAAATGGCAGCTCTTATTATTCCTGAGGGTACTCCCCAGCCATCTTCTCCCCAGCTGGAACCAGAAACGAAGTCCCTTAATCCGTCCAAACCAGAGCCAACTCTTGCAATCGCACTCTGGGTCCTGATTGGTTGTTGACTTAATCACCCCCTCCATCTAGGCAGGCACCACTTCACTTGGGAGCCATCTGCAAATGAGCCTCTTTGTTCCTCCTCCCACCCTCCTCACCAGCTCCCCCTTCCCATTCATAGTTTTCGAACCATAATGCAACCGATCTTGTCATTGTGTTCAAAAAAGCCAGCCGGGTCCATACAGCACGATTTCTTCTGGAACTTTCCAAATCCCAAACCCTCTTCCTGTCCTGCGTGTCTTGTGTCCCACCGGTCCCCCTCCCCCATCAAAATGTTCGCCCTGAAGGTGAGGACTGGCTTGATTTTCTTTTTTATATCCATGGCTTTTAGCACATTGCTTTGACTTATAGCAGGTACATTGTTGTTGTTCAGTCATTTCGGTCACGGCTGATTCTTTGCGGCCCCATGTGGGATTTTCTCGGCAGAGATACTGGAGTAATCTGCCGTTTCCTTCTCCAGCCCATTTTATAGAGGAAGAAACTGAGGCAAACAGGGTGAAGTGACTAGGCCACGGTCACACAGTATCTGAGGCAGGATTTGAACTCAGATCCTCCTGACTCCAGGTCCTGTCCTCTATGCACTGGGCCACCAACTGCCCCAAGTAAGTGCATAAATAAATGCTTTTTTCCTTCATTCCCGACTTCATCTCTAGCAGTGTCCCTGTGCCAAGATGCAAATATTTTGTAAATCAAAGAGCTCTACATTATTTCACATCAAAATTTTAATTATTATTTAATTTCACCTTACTTATTTACTTATTCTGTTTGGTTCATCAGTTTATTTAATTATTTAAATAATTAATGATTTAACATTATTTTAATAGCACAGAGGTGGGATCGAATGAGAGGAGTCAGAGGTGGTGAGGTCAAGTATAATGTAATAGAAAAAACTCTGGCTTTAGAGTCAGAGGATCTGGATTCAAATCCTGGATCTGCTGTTAACCACCTGGGTGACCTTAGATGAGTCACCTCCTCCCTGAGCCTCAGTTTCCCCTTCTGTAAAATTAGGGGTTGGACTAGATCAGGGTTTCTCAACCTGGGTCTAAGGATCTGAAGATGAAGAGATTTTCAGGAGTTTATGAATTAAAATGATTTTTTTGACAACTGCATGTCAATATTAGTTTCCTTCATAATCCTATGCATTTTATTTATAAAAACATCACTCTGAGGAGTCCACACACTTAATCAGATTGCCCAAGGGGTCCAGAACACCCCAGAAAAGGTTCCGAACCCCTGGATTAGAAGATCAGTAAGTAAGGTTTCACTACACCATATGAAGCTAAGATATGGACCAGTCCAAAGCTTTTCAGTTCTATCCCAGACTTTGGCTTAATTTTATGTCTAAGCTAGAAAGTCCTAGTGTGACGGGGGTATCCAGAAATGGGAATGACAGCAATAAAGAATCAGAAGTTATTTTGTGGAGAGCTAGTCAGTTAGAACATCTGGAGG
Source organism: Sarcophilus harrisii (assembly GCF_902635505.1). Classification (NCBI taxonomy): domain Eukaryota; kingdom Metazoa; phylum Chordata; class Mammalia; order Dasyuromorphia; family Dasyuridae; genus Sarcophilus; species Sarcophilus harrisii. The sequence goes on from NC_045432.1 coordinate 40,819,357, forward strand.
TTATTCTACATCTCAGTATCCAAAGAGTTTGAACTTCAAAACGGAAAATAGACTTTACCAAACACTCTTGCCTTAGTTTTGAAACTCTCGTGACTTATTTATACTTAACTCATCAAAGTGTCATTTTGTAAAAAAACTATTTGATATTGAAGAATCCTTTCGGCCTTTCCCATGAGCCATTTTTCCTAGAAACAGGAATTGGCATTTGGCAACACGAGCAGCTTCCCGCTGCCAACTGGTTGGAGTTCTTTTTAAAACTTGCAATGTGAAATTCTCAGGCGGGCTCACGGCTGGGCTCACGGCTGGGCCCACGGAGAGTTCTCGTTTCTGGTAATGTCATTTTAAAACCAAATTTCTTCTTGGAAAGAAGTCATCGTCTTGAGAAAACTACCCCTTCAAATTTGGCCCAAACCAAACCTTACTGAGCCTTGGATGCACTCCCCTTCTCTGCGGTACCTTGCTTGAACCTAGAGCAAAGTGCTAGTGGGCCGTACACGAGAAAACTTCCCGCTTTTTGCATGGAAGCCAAGCTTTGGAAAGAAGTCATTTGGTCGATTACTATCTTTGAGTTTCTTTGGACTCTCCCAAGAGAGTCTCTGCCTGTATTCTGGTTCTGAGTCCCAACCTAAGAGAGCTGACTAGTAGGCAGCATTCTCCCTGAGACCTAACTCACTTAATGTCCCTGTGGAAATATGGATAACCCCTAGGGAAATCTGAAAGTGGGAATACTAACACTTTGTTTTCTGTGTCCCACCGTCCTTTCTACCCCTAACTCTCTATGCCCGAAAGATCTTTCAAGCTGGGGGAGCCTGTGTTCTTTTTTTTTTTTAATACCTTTTTATTTACAAGATATATGCATAGGTAATTTTTCAGCACTGACCCTTGCAAAACCTTCTGTTCCAACTTTTTCCCTCCTTCCCTCCACCCCCTCCCCCAGACGGCAGGTAGTCCAATACATGTTAAATATGTTAAAATATGTTAAACACAATATATGCATACACATTTATACAGTTATCTTGCTGCACAAGAGAAATTGGATTTAAAAAGAATATAAAAATAACCTGAGAAGGAAAATACAAATGCAAGTGGATAAAAACAGAGGGAGTAGAAATTCTGTGTTGTGGTCTACACTCATTTCCCAGAGTTCTTTTGCTGGGTGTAGCTGGTTCTCTTCATTATTGAACAATTGGAACTGATTTGGTTTATCTCATTGTTGAAGAAGGCCACGTCCATCAGAATTGATCCTCATATGGTATTGTTGTTGACGTGTATGATGATCTCCTGGTTCTGGAGAGCCTGTGTTCTTAAATCTCATCTAGATCTACCAGTCTATATTCTATATGCTAAGGTCCTTTTCCTCTTTAACCCTCTTTGTTCTCTGGTACCTTTTAGCCACAACATCCCAATTCTTACACTCTGTGTTTTATGTTCTGAGTTTCTTGACAGTATATGTGCTAAAGAACAGTTCCCATATTCTATGTTCTGTGAGTTTAATGACCCTTCCTGCTCTGGCATTCTCTGGTCTGTATTCTAAAATCATATAGGAGGTTGTGAATCAATGGTGGCTAACTGATTGGTGAAGTCCCCTTTGGCCCTAACACTATATTTTCTGTCCTAAAGTCCTTTCTATTTCTAGCACTATATTCTAATGTTCCTTCCAGCTGTGACATTCCATATTCTGAAGTCCCTTCTAGGTCTCACCTTCTCTGTTCTGAGTTCCTTTCTATCCTTAGTACTCTCTATGCTAAGGTATTTTCTTTAGAACATCTAACATTCTATGATCTAAGGTCCTTTCTGACTTGTAAAATCTGTGTTCCGAGGTACCCTCCAGCTTTGGCGTTCTCTGTTTTCCGGCCTAAAGTCTCTTCCGCCTTTAACATTTTACCTCCTAGATTCTATCTTCTAAAACCCCTTTGAATTCTAATGTTCTATGTTCTAAGGTCCCTAGGTCCCTCCTAGCTCTAATACTTTCTGGTTCTAATTCCCATCTTTCTGCAGACAGAGGAAGGAGCCATTGATGGCCATGATTCTATTTTTAAAAAGATTTGAAAAATGAGGTCATTGGTATAGTTGTCAAACATCCATTCCAATAACCCAGTGGATTTACATTTGCAAAGCATATGTCCTTAAACCGTAAAGCCTATTGCCAAAGGCTTATGGCCTGTAATCCTCCTCTCGATCTATGGGAAGTCTCTGCCTCAAGAGTGAGATCTTTCAGGGCTTCCCTGTGGATGTCACACCCAGTGCAGATGATTGTAGTTGCCGGTCCCAGTAACTGACTGGACAGAGATGAGGCCCATAGAGATCTAGAGGCTTCCCAGCTGTGCTCCCATGGGGATTTCTCCAGTCCAAAAAAAGATCCAGATAGTATGGATAGTGGATCAACCAATCAATAAATATTTATTAAGTGTCTACCACGTGCCAGACACTGTGCTCAACCCTAGAGACAGAAAAAGAAGTAAAAGACAGTTCCTGCCCTCAAGAAGCTTATCCTCTACTGGGATTGACAAAAAGGCAGAGGGGAAACAGAAATTGTGGAATAGTTGGAATGCAGTCTGAAAGAATCTCACAGTATTTGGGGGGGTTGGCTCAAAGCCAATGTCCTGAGGAAAACCACTCCCCTCAAAATGCCTGCTGAGACCGGTTAGGTCTGTCTCTTCCCTTCTTCTGTCCTTCCTTTTCTGCAGTAAAGGCCTTGGGCTCCAGTCCAGTTTAACTCTGACATTCTGTGCTTCAGCGCTCAGAAGTTCCTCTAGCTTCAGACGGCTTTTGTCCTACCTTTCAGTGCCCGCTCTTGGAATCAGAAGACCTGGTTTTGAAGAGTGACAGTGGGGAAGTCATCTGGACTTTAGTTCACTTATTTGTCAAATGAGGGGAGCTCTACTGGATGATGTCTCCTCTTTTAAAAATACTATGATCCTAAGTTACTTTCCTTCCTTCAGTCTCACATTCCTTTTCTTCTCCTATTGTTGCTGTGAGGATCAAATAGATTACTCTAGGATCAGCAATCTAGGGTCGGAAGGGATCTCTGAGGTCATTTGGTCCAAATCTCCTTTTACAAAGGAAGAAACTGAAGGTTAAAGAGAGGAAAGGATGTGGCTAAGACTATACAGGTAGTAAGTGAAGAAGCCCTCTTGAGATTCTTTTTTTTTGGAGGGGGGGGGAGACAGTGGAGTTAAATGACTTGTCCAGGTCACACAGCTAGTAAGAGTCTGGGGCCATATTTGAACTCAGGTCCTCCTGACTCCAGGGCCAATACTCTATCCACTGTAACCCCATCTAGCTGCTCCCACTCCCCCGTTGGGATTCAAACTTGGGTCCTCTGATTTCTAATGCCATGATCTTTCTACTGGGCTACACAGCCTTCCATATGCCAATTGCTTGGAAACATATCTTAGGGAAAAAAATACTCTAGAAACACAAGGGCTTGTATTTCATTTTTGCCATCAGTGCAAGCATCGTAAAATCACCTTAGAACTGGAAGGGACCTTTGAGGGCGTATAGTCCAATATCCTTGACGCTATGAAGCCCATAGAGATTAAGTGAGCGTGGTCAAAGTCACCTATGAACTCTGGGTCTCTGCCTCTGAATCCAGCAGGCTTTCTACTATGCTGCACTGCACCGCCTTTCTGTCCCTTTGAAATGGCCCCAGAGTCCAGTCAAGGTGATAATCATTCCCACAGCAGCCAGTGGAAGATGGCTGGATTGCCCATCCAGGTCTCTTCTTATCGAGCTTATTGTGTTCTGTCCGTGGTGTGGAGGCAATTCCCCACCAGTCGTAAGAGAAAGCATCCCTTTGTGTCAGTCATTCCCGAGAGAGTGCACTCGGTCGCCATGGAAGAAATAGGTTTATTAAGAACTGGTATTAAATACCCCAAAGATATAATTGGGTCACAAACTGCAAGAAAAATTAATCTCAACAAAACATCTCCTGGACTGAGTTTCTGAGCAATTGCCCTCCAGTCTATAATTATGGATAAAATACCCTTTGAAAAGACCTCATCAGAAGCAGAGAAAATGAGAACAATGGGGTAGAGATTACAAAAGATTGATTCCTCTCAGGTAATTGTTTTTAATAAAATGGAGAAAGTGTAGAAAACACCAGGCAACTATAATTAGGATAATAATCTATTGTTTGACAGAGAGGGAGTCAGGGACCTCGGTCTCTGCTGTTGTAAAAGCGGCCAAGAGGCTAGAGGACCAGTTAAGTGTGTAGTGCAGTGGGAATAAAGAACGAGGATTATAAGACGCCAAATGCCAAACGTAGGCCATTTCCTAAACTTCTCTTTAAGGCTGGGACCAGCCAAGTGATCCAGAGTGAAGTCGCTTTTTTTTTGAATGGGTTGAGAGAGAATTTCACAACTCCGAGGGAGGACTAGAGAAATCATGTGATTAGCTGTCTGCTGGGTTTGGGGCTAATTTCCTTGCAAATGCGACTTGATCCCCAAAGGGTTCCTTCCAGCCTGGTTAGTTTTATTTTCTCTCAAGAGTGACTGGGCAGTGCCATGCTTACTATAGCAGGTTTGGTTGGGAGAAATCCCTGGTAGTTAACAATGTGGGCTCAAGGCTCATGGCTGGGAGAGTGTTAGGAACGTGTGAGTGAAGCAGCTGATGGGAACCCAAAGACATTCGAGGCAGTTGAGTTAACATTTTCATTTTGCATCAGTGTCTTTAGACACTTTGGAGACAAAAAATCCTTTGTAGAAAAGGATGGATTTGAAGGAGGGAGGAGAGACTGCTTAAGAAAGTCCCATGATCTGGGTGATCTCAAAGGTCACTTCTATCTCTAAGTTTTTCTAAGTTCTCCTGTAGAGGGGCGGATTTTCATGCAAGTCAAAGCCCATACTTCCTGAAATGACCCCTACAGGTTCATCGCCAGAATGCATGATGGGATTTACACCAGGCTCCCCGATGCTTCTTGTCCTGGGAGTCGTGGGATCTTGAGTTCAAACCTTGTTTCAGCTATTATGTGAACTACAGCGGACAAATCCCTCGCTATCCCTAGGACTGATTTTTCTTTTCTGAGGAGTCAGAGGGTTATATGTGAATGTTACCGAGCTAAGAAATGATCATCTCAGAAAGAGTTGGAAAGACATTTATGAACTGATAAAGAGTGAAGCGAACAGAACCATGTGAGCAATTTGCCCAATAACGACAGAGACAACTTTGATGGACTTGAGAACTTGGATTGATGCAATGATTAAGGATAATTGCAAAGGAGACATATGTTTTTAGATCCACCCAATGTAGGAATTTGCTTTGCTTGACTGTCCATACTTGTTACAAGGGTCTTGTTTTTATTTTTTAATGGGAGAAGGATGCAGAAAGGGGAAGGGGGACTTGAATAGGGCTGACTCAAAGTCATTGGAACTTTTTTGAATGCGTGGAAAAGAATAGAAGGAAATCTAGAAGGATATGGATAAATAGGATAGCTTTGACAGTTACATATTAATTTAATTATATATTTAAGTTAATTAATCAGCATTTATTGTGCTTGTCATGTGCCAGGTACAATATTAAGTGCTGGTTATACAAAGAAAGGCAATAACAGTCTCTCTACCCTTAAGGAAATTACATTTTAAAGACAATGTGTAAATAATAAATATACAAAGTAGATGAAAAATAATTTCAGAAGACAAAGGCATTAACAGCTGGGGGATTCAGAAAGGCTCCCTTCAAAAAAGTGGTATTGGAGCTGAGTTTTGAAGGAAGCCGGGGAAACTGAGAGGCAGAGGTGAGAAGGGAGAGTATTCAAAACCAGTGCAAAGGCATGGAGATAGGAAATGGGAGTATCATGTGTGAGGAAGAGTAAGTAGGCCCAATATGGCTAGATTACAGAGTTCATGAAGGAGAATAAAGTGTAAGAAGACTGGAAAGGTAGCAAGGGGTCAGGTTACATGCAGAGATTTAAATGCCAAACCTGAGGACTTGATATTCGTCTTAGAAGGTAATAAATAGGGAGCCACTGGAGCTTCACGAGCAAGAAGGTGACATGGTTAGACCTATGCTTGAGGAAAATTATCTTAGCAGCTGAAGGAAGGCTAGATCGAAGTAAGGAGAGACTTGAGACAAGAAAGCCTAGTTAGAAGCATTTTTCAGTAGTCCGGAAGTGAACTAATGGGGGCCTGTACTGGGGTGATGACAGCATCAAAGGAGAGGAGGGAGCATATGTGAGAGAAGTTGGGAAGGTAGAAGAAAAAGATTTGGCAGCTACTTGGATATGGGGGATGACAGAGAGTGAAAAGTGAGGATGATCCCTAAGTTGCAAGTTTAGGCCATTGAGAGAATGGTGGAACCCTTAAAATAACAGAGATGTTTGAGAGAAGGGAAGATTTGGGGAAAAGTGATCTCAACTGGAGACATTGTTTAACAGGATAACCAAAGTCAGTTAGTGACACAGACGCTAGCTCAGGAGAATGCTTAGGACCGGGTATGTAGAAATGGACATCACAGGCACAGAGATGATCATTTAATCCATGGGAGCTAGTGTGCCTGCCTAATGAGATATTATAGCATAAAAAGAGAAAAGG